>NC_090436.1:44998963-45300917 GCF_031143425.1 Pleurodeles waltl
ATCCTTCCCTCGTGTATTAGCATCAACCATAGCATGATCATTTGTGCTTCTTCTAGGTCCTGAATATCCTGAGCGATTTCTCATTTGTCCCCGACCACGTGAACACTGCTGAACACGTAGTGCTGGACAATCGGCAGCCCAGTGCCCAAATTTCTTACAATACGCACACTGATTATCAGACAAATTCGAACGAGTGTAAGAAGAACCATAAGATCCACGTCCACCTCTATCACTACCTCTAAAAGGCGGACCATAAGCTTGAGCCAACATAACCTTCGTCTTTAATTCTTTAATCTTTTTCTCCTCGCTACCTTTTGCTTCTAATTCCTGTCGTTCATAATAGTGAGCCATAGTCAAAAGAGAAACCGGAGTAGAGGTAGTCCATGAACTTTCACTAGCTTTTAGACGACTAGCTATTCCTGGTAACAGATTTGTGACATATTTATCGACAAACAAATGTCTGCCCGTATCATCTGACAATGACTGACCGCTAAAATCATGAAATGCTTCTTCAAAGCATGTAAAGAAATCAGAGACCGATTCATCTGCCTTTTGTTTACAAGACGCTAAAACAGTCCAATCTATCTTTTTAGGGGGAATAATCGTTTTCAACTTAACTAATATGGCTGCAGGAAGATCTAGAATCAACTGATATGGCTTTTTCGCAGGTTCCCTATCCCCGTCCATCTGTTCTAGTTCTTTCCATGATGCTCCAAAAACTGTACGATCATCAATTTTACGAACAGTTCTCCACATATCTGGCGGTAATATCAATCCGAAAAATAAATCAATCTCAGCCAAAGTCATAGTACAAGAACTAATTGCTCCCTCAACTTCCTCATAAAAGGCGGCTGGATTTTTCCGCGGGTCAGGTAATGCTGTTTTAAGTGCCATTACATCTGCCCTATTCCAAGGAGTATACACCCAATTATAAATAAAATAACCCTTAGCATCAACAGAAGTTTTATCATCATTTGTACCCAATCCTTTAGGAGGAACATACAAAGGCGCGGCCTCCCGCATTGGTTTCGCTTGAACTATCATAGTCTTATCTGTTTCAAAGATGGAAGCTTGCGCCCCTTCGGTCTGAGATGCTCGTGCAACTGCGTCCGCAGCCCTTTTCTCTTCTTGCAAATGGACTGCCACAATACGTAATTTCATTAAACCCCTGATTGCATCAGCCACCTGGGAGAAGACAAAAAGCCCATCACGCATTTGCTTATGATCAGCTGCTATATCATCGGGCTCTAACTCATCAGAATATTTCCGATATAGTTCAATAATTTCTGAGCCAAATGCCTCAGTAAAATATAGCTGCTCCTTTTCCGTCCACCCTTTCATGTTGTCTAAAAGTTCAGAAGCAGAAACAACGCTACAAATTGTTTTACGAGCAATAGATCTAAGCTCAGACGCACGGTCAGCAGGCAGCATAGAGCGACTGTCCCGCATCTTCTGTTGCTCCGAACTGGAGACTTTAGGTAACTCATGAGAGGCAGAAGGGACGACATACGGAGGTGGAGGGCGATCTAGTAACAATAAATCATCATGTGGTTTATTAAGGATAGGATAGAGAGGTTGCCTAACAGTGTATTGGCCAGTTACCTGTAGCTTACGTTCTTTCTCTTCTAGCTCCTTTAAGTCATTTATTTCTTTCTTTCTCATTTCCAATGCTTTTACATATACATTCTTCCGCTGCTCTTTCTCAAGCAAGGCTTGCTCACGCTTCACTCGTCCAGCGCTTCTTTCTCCCACATTCGTACACAGTCAAACATATCTTGCCTAGACTTTCGCTTACACATGCATTGTTCCACATACTCAATCTTTCGCAAATCAAATGACCCATGCATAGGCCAACGTAACTCAGGATCCGCGCGGGTGTATTTATTCCATAATGTGCTGTACATTATAGAAGAAAGACCATGTTTAACATACATATCTCTATTTGGCGTCCCCTCTGGGGGTGCCGGTTGCGATTCTTCCAGTCTCAAATTGGTACCATTACAAAAGCAACACATCCTACGAAGTGCGCTAAAAACAGGCATGCCAAAAATAGTGCAGAATATGCATTATTATAATCAAAGTAGCACTTAAGGTGCCGTTCAAATCAAAATTAAATTGGAGAAAATTCTCCTCATTACCTGCCTATATAAATTGCAATTTATATATCAAATCCAAAGAATACAAATTGACTAGTCACCCAAATCACGAGAGCCACAGTAAGTAGTGCTAAACTACATTACCAAACACAGGCATCAAAACCCACAGCAAGTGCCGTAAAACGGCTCTTACCAATCACAGGGTGTCCAGGTTCCAACTGCCAAGTTCTAAAATCGACCAAATGGTCACTGCATGACGAATGAACAAAAAGGATCTCAGTCGAGGACCGGCGCCACCTGGATGGTCAAATCAGAAAGAAGGGAAAAACGCCGTGGTTGCCAAGACTCGGGTCTCCTCAGGCATTGATCGTCCGCAGCGAGATTCCAATCCTTCGTGGCGACCAATCCGTTGGGCATCCGAGTCGCCGATGAGTCCCTGTTCGGGCGCCAATTTGTTGAAGTAAGCCTCAGCAAGGCCTACTAGTGCAAGGGGTTCACCTTTCTCTGCACAAAGTCCTCAGACCATGTAGGAAGAAGTTGGCACAGAAACTGGAATAAAAGACAAAAGTTTATTAACCTCATGAGGTGGTACTACAGTTCAAACAGCACCCTAGGGTAATGTCTGAAGTAGCACACTGAGCTGAGAGAACATGGTCCTTTTATACCCACACAGGGGCTAAAAGGAGATGGTACAATTATGGAAACAAGACTTGTATACATGTAAGGTCATGTGGAAAATGCACAGTCGACAGGTAGGAGGAGCTAACAGTTTCCAAGGACTAACAGCTGCAGACCTTACTGAGCATGTGCGAAAGTAAGAGATGCTAAATATAACTTGTCACTAGGCAGATTTCAAGAACAGTTAACAGAAAGGTAGGACAGAGCACATGGTGAGCACATGGCAGCATGTAGCAGAGAAAATGGCTGCCATGAATACAAAATGGATTCCGCAAAATGTTCACAATAGTTACTAAAGACAAGATGTCTTCTGCTAATGCTTAATCTAATCACTGCTAAATTACAACATACATGAATTGTATTAAACTTTCAGAACAATGCAATAGGGTGTACAAATGCAAAAAAAAACATTCAAAGGCCTAACAGGGTGATGATCTGAGAATAAAAGAACTTTGTAGAATAAAAATAGTATTAGTCGTCATATGTTCATTGTCAAGTACATTTATTTATAAAAAGCTCTTATATTCAGCATACACAACATACATTAAATCTGTAAAGATAACAAACTTTGATTAGTGAGACAATTACCATCATATAAAATAAATGTCATGTAAATAAAAATACACAAAATTAAACATCACATTTCCCAACATAGCATAATATAGGGATTGATAAATACATTACACGTTAACCTTTGTGAAAATATGTAAGATAAGAGAAATTGATCAAAATAACATTGCAATATTATTTCAAAAAATTAAAAATAAAGCTTCATTGAAGTTGTAATCATTTGAATTAAACTTTACCAACACTTGAAAAATTGTGAGTGACAAATACCTAGTAAAATGTGTAGCAGAAATAAACTGACATTTCCAATGTAGAACACATATAAGAAATTTGTTCAGAGGTGTAGACACATTTATTTACACCATAACAAATTGGAACAATTGACAGAGATTGAAAGCTGTAATTTTAAGTTAAACAGAATATATTCATACAAACAAACAAGGGAAAAGGAAATGTGAAACATAGAGAAAAAAATCAAATTTTGACAAAAAATGTGAACTATTAGTTAAACAAGAGAAACAACAATGCTAAAAAAGTATACACATGGCCCCTAGTGTCCTGAGACCCAGACAGGTGATTTGCAAAGCTTTATAAATCCTCCACTGATTGATTGACACAGCATACAGTATGAAAGTGCAGGTAGTATGATCTTTAGCACCTTCAGATCTTGTTTCTGTAACAAGCTGTTTTTGTTTTAAATAGAATGCACACTGTTAGATTCTTTTGAATACACTGTGGCGTATATTCCATGAGAGTTTCACTGTTTGCAAAAAGTGTGGTATAGAATCAACTCTATTCATAGAGTAAACACTGTTTACACTACTTAGGGCCAGATGTAGGTAAGCTTTAGCGAGTCGCAAACGGCGAAAATTGCCGTTTGCGAGTCGCTAAAGCCACTTTGAGATGTAGAAATGCATTTCCGAGTCGCAAATAGGAAGGGGTGTTCCCTTCCTATTTGCGAGTCGCAATGCGATGTAATTCCATTTGCGACCGCGAATGCGGTCGCAAATGGACTCGCAGTTACCATCCACTTGAAGTGTATGGTAACCCAGTCGCAAACGGGAAGGGGTCCCCATGGGAACCCTTCCCCTTTGTGACTGGCATAAAAAATAATTTTTCAGAGCAGGCAGTGGTCCAATGGACCACTACCTGCCCTGAAAAATACCGAAACAAAAGGTTTCGGTTTATTTTTCAAAGTGCAGCTCGTTTTCCTTTAAGGAAAACGGGTTGCACTTTGAAAAAAAAAAACTGCTTTATTTAAAAGCAGTCACGGACATGGAGGTCTGCTGACTACAGCAGGCCTCCATCCCCGTGAGTGCCCTGAATCGCAATGGGGTCGCAAATTGCGACCCACCTCATTAATATTAATGAGGTCGGTCTTTGCAACCCCATAGCGACTCGCAGAAGGTGTCTGAGACACCTTTCTGCATACCAAATTGCGACTTGCAATTTGCGAGTCGCAGGGACTCGCAAATTGCAAGTCGCAATTTGGGAATTTGCTACATCTGGCCCTTAGTTCTCTACTGATACTATTTCAGGTTCAGTATGTCTGAGGTTTGTTACAAATAAAAGCTGTCTCTGGTAGGGTATTTGTTTAAGGAATAACATTCACTATGTTAGATAGATATTGAACACCTCATGCAATGAGAGTTTCCCATATATCTGTTGTTGATTGATAATGTGAACTATGCTTTGTATAAAGTGTATGGTATAGGCATTATTTTGCACATAATGCTTGTTTTCAACATCTTAAGTAGTTGTTTCTGTGTTGGTAAAAATTAGGCCTGATCTTCTCCTGAGCTACTTGGAACTTACTATCAGATCACTTATGACATAGTAGTTTATACATCAATATGTGGGAAAATGAAGTTTGGATGATACCATCAGTGATGTAATCAGTATCAATGATTTCTTTTGAGATGTCATCAGTGATGTTATCAATGATGTCATCAATGATGTGGTCAGTGATGTTATCAATTATGTCATTTCAGATGTCATAGAAAATGTCATAAGTGATATCATATGTGAGGTTGTAAGTAGGCCCGGGTGGAGATCGTGGAGTTCCACTATGCGGAACTCAGCTGTGTTAGGAAATCACTCCTCGAACTCAGCCTAACTCCGCTTGAGCAGGCCGAGTTGGACTTGTAATTGGCACCCATTCGCACTGATTGGTGGAATTCATGTGCTCCAGGTTACAGTGTAAACAGAACCATGCAGTCACCTGCACGTGTGGCCATCTTGTTTTTCCTTTTCTGTGCATGGTGCTGGGCCTACTTTAAAATCCATTCTCTAAGTTTGCTATCCTTACTTTAGCCCACTTATCCCACCCTATTTTACATTTATTTAATTAGTGTGTGCATTTGTGTATGTGTATGTTTATTTTATTTTTTTGTGTCTTTTTTTATTTTCTGTGACATTTTTGTCTCTGTTAGTTTTTCCCTAACTACTTCTATTAAGTTGATTTTTCCTTTTCTACTCTTTCCTTTCCCCCTGTTAACCCCAGCTTCATGACAGAACATGAGGAACATTGTGGTGTGCAAACCACACACTCTGCGGGTGCCAGCACCCCCAAAGGGAACAGGTATGCACAATCTTTAGTAAGGAGAAGGGGGCTGCACTAATTTTTTTTGTGCAACGTGACCTCACCTCCATGGTGGCAACAGGCAGCAAGCCCGGCAGTGGAAATGGCCTGCAGAAGCTATGGGGAAGGGTGTGCTGTTGAGTCTGCCGATGCACTGGGGTTTGGTGTACCCAGCAGCAGCTGATGCACCACTGGGCTGACATTATTGACCGAGAGAGGGACGTGCTCAACCTGCTGGGTGTCCAGGTTGTAGGACTTGGTGAGTACTAGTAATTAATTGTTACTTATTTTGTTTTGTCCTGTCTCATAATGCACATTTCTTTTTTCACATAGCATGCTGCTCATGCTCAGAGGTAAATTAAATTAATATTTGAGTTACTGTACCGTAACATTACAAATATTATGTGATGCAATTTGTGTGAGCACGTGCTCGGTGCTACCTAGTTCTGCTTGTTGCTGTAACCGCTTGCTTGGGCTTACTATGCTGATTATGCTGGTTACGCTGAATCCTCTGTCCTCCTGTCATTAGGATAGTGGCACTGTAGTAGTAGACGTAGGAGTAAAAAATATATATCAGTGAGTTAGTGTTGGACATGGCCCTTCTTGAGGGATTTCCCTGAAACCTTTTGCTTTTTCATCCTGTTTTTTTGCTGACTCTTTTTGTGTGGCCTTAGTACTCTGGGTACTTCCCCACTGTACTGCAGTGGAAAAGTGCCCATGTCATTCCTATTCATGTCAGGAAGGTGGTAGTGCTCAGTAAAAAGGTACACTGCCTACCCGGGGCAGGTATGGCCCTGGCTACTAGTAGGACGTTGCACTAAGTGTGCCACCCACCAGCATAGCCTGTCAAGCATGTACCTGGCCTGCCAATGTAGGCTTGTGGAAGCACAGCTGTGCTTGTGCTTAGGTTGGCACTTCTCACTTCATAGCCAATCCTGAGGGGCCCCTCCGCTACCCCTAGAGAACCCCTGAAGAGTAGAGCAGGTGGTAGACAGAAGGATTGATGTCGCATGTCCGGTAGTGGAGAACTCCCACATGGGTTTTCCCTGTCAGGGGATCTGTTCTTCCTCTAGGTTTTTGCTGATTCCCTGTCAAGTGGCCTTAAGGCCCTGGGCACTTTTCCACTGTAAGTGCAGTGTGAAAGTGTGCACACACTTCCTGGATATGTAAAGAAGTAGTGCTGGCTAGTGTGTGCACCTGTGCACACTGGTGCTCCAAACGTGCTAAGCTTGTCATAGCAGGCCTGTGTGTGTACTTGCACCTATGGTGTTCTTACACATGGGTCTTGCATGTGCATTGCAAGTTTGTGTGTGCCCAAAAGCACAAATGCCAGGGAGTGAAGAATACCCATGTGTGTTTTCACTACCTATGAGAGTTTCTCTACCCATGGGTTAAAATGGGGAAGTTTTACAATCATTCCAAGCTGCAATAGTGGCCTTATAATGTTTACTATCATTGGATTTGTCCTGACAAACCCCTTTCCATGGTAACACTGTTTTTGTCAATATTAACTTAGAAATGCGACTTCTAGAAAATGGACATTTCTCTGCTCTAAAACACTTTGGGCCAGATGTATTCAAAAGTGGCGCAGTGCGGTGCTGCACCAAAAATGGCAGTGCCACACAGCGTCACTTTAGAAATGCAGGGATGCACATGTTTATTAGAATTTGGCACACCCCTACATTTCCCCCTGCTCTGGCACTAAACTGAGCTGCCTAGCGTCAAGGCAGGCATCCTTGCACCATCGTGCAAGAATGTCTGCGTTGAGGGGTTTGGATGTTGATATGCAAGAAGATTGCCCTTCCAGCACATAAACAATCACTAATGGCAAGTTGGCAAGAAGTGCCAATGTGTCAATTTGAAATGATTGTTGATGTGCAGGACACCTTCCTGCACATCAACAATAATTTCGGGCATTTTGCTCTTTCCATGCGTGCTGCAGAATGCAGCACTCATAGGAAAAGCAAAAAACGAGGAGGAATTAAAGTATTCTTCCTCGTTGTGCCTTGCTAACGCCACCCCTGTGGTGGCGTTAGATTTTGGCGCTGCCTCAGGTTAAAAAAAACTCGTAAATCTGAAGCAGCGTCAAAATCCAATGGATGTGTGCTGTGGCACACCCACAGCAACACCAATTGAACGCCCCTTAAAGCAAAGAGCTGCATGTGAAGGGGTTGTATATGTAAGGTGGTGTTAAGACACAAAAAGTGGCTTAACGCCACTTTGTAAATACGGCCCAAGGCATTGCGCCACCGGAGCGTCACGAAATGTGATGCTCCAGTGGCACTAGGGGCTCTTAAATATGCCCCTGTTTGTGTCTTTTAATTCAACCCACGTCTACACTGAAGGCCTGGGGCGCACATCCCTGCACTCCCCAGCAACTGCTATAAACCTTGGTTACACAACTGGAATGACAGACCTCTGCCATTTGTGGGCCTGGCTGAAAAGATTGGAGGGACCGGTTTTGACACTTGGCCTTTTTGAGCCAGATCATTGTCCCACTAAAGATTAAGATCTGCATTCCATGACACCTTGGCAGACAGGACTGCCATATTATGAACAGTACACTGGACACAATATCTGTCTTGAAGCCAAAGTAAATCGGTCCCTAACTCAAGTTTCCTTTCTTTTTCCTTCACTTACTGCCCAGAAAGTAAAGTGAGATTAAGGCCCTCATTACAACCCTGCCGGTCGGTGATAAAGCGGCGGTAATACCGCCAACAGGCCGGCAGAAACAAACATGGAATTATTACTCCGGCGGAAACTGTTCAGACAGACAGCCACTTTAACACACCACTTGCCACAGTGGTATCAACAAGCACCACGGCGGTAACCACCAACAGTCAGGTGGAAGACAATGTACGCCCACAGTAATATGAGACACCTATCCACCACCTTTTCCGGGGCGGTACCAATGACATCAAAAGCACAGCAGAAACAGAACACAGAAGTCAAAGGACTCACCTATGGAGACTCAGGGAACAACGACGACGACATGGAGCCCGAGTTGCACATTTTTCCGATGCTTGTCTACCTTCTCCTGCATTATGAACAGCAACGCCGGGGAAAACGACCACAGTGAGTACTGCCGCCTAGCACACAAGGGAGAGGGGAGGAAAAAGAGAGTGACACACACATGCAACACGCAACATCCCCACTTCCACCCCCAACACCATAGACGCAACCAGATGCACAAAAATCACATATCCCCCTCCATACCCCTCATGAATAATGCAAGGACAAAATGATTTGAAGTCAGTGTAATTCATATAAAATACTATGAATAAGTGCAGCAAAAATCTAAAATATATACAAATGTACAAATGTAGGGACACTGCCCAGTCCTCAATGTCCGTGGGCCACAGGGCCACATCACATAGGCCAAGGCCCAACCTCACTCCTGCAACAACACGGACAGAACACTGCAGAGGCATCAGGTCAAAAATACACAGGCACCTCAGAAGAATGAGGGGGCACCTCCGCCGGAAGATAGGACAACGCCACTGGTCCTGCAGGGGCAACATTCCCTGTGCTCTGTCCTGGGGAGTACAAGGCCATAGTCTCCTTAGTGGGTGGTCTGCCCACTTCTTGGTCCTGGGGAGAGCAAAGCCACAGTCTCTCAAGTGAGTGGGTTGGACACTGCTTGGTCCTGAGGAGTGCAAGACCACAGTCTCTCAAGTGGGTGGTTTGCCCACTGCTTAGTCCTGGGGAGTGCAAGGCCACAGTCTCTCTAGTGCATGGCTTCTTCAGCTGGTTCTGGAGGGGGCCTTGTTCCCAGTGTGCTTCATCCTGGCAAGGAGGTGGTGAGTGGATGGCTTCTTCAACTGGCTCTGGAGGGGGCCTTGTGCCCAGTGTGCTTCATCCTGGCAAGGAGGGGGTGAGTGGACGACTTCTTCCGCTGGTTCTGGAGGGGGCCTTGTGTCCAGTGTGCTACATCCTGGCAAGGAGGGGGCAAATGGATGGCTTCTTCCACTGGTTCTGGAGGGGGCCTTGTGCCCAGTGTGGTTCATCCTGGCAAGGAGAGGGTGAGTGGATGGCTTCTTACACTGGTTCTGGAGGGGGGCTTGCGCCCAGTGTGCTTCATCCAGGCAAGGAGGGGGTGAGCGGATGGCTTCCTATGCTGATTCTGGAGGGGGCCTTGTGCCCAGTTTGCTACATCCTGGCAACGAGGGGATGAATGGATGGCTTCTTCCACTGGTTCTGGATGGGGCCTTGTGCCCAGTGATGCATTACATGGGGAGTGCAAGGTAACAGTCTCTCACCTGGGTGTCATACCCATGAGATTTGCAGTGGGCAGGATGCATGACACTCCATGGAGGCAGGACTACAGTCCATCTGCCGGCGGTGACGGCTGCACAGTGATGGCAGTGGTAGTGCTGGTGGCGGTGCTGGTGGCGGTTCTGGTGGCGGTGCTGGCAGTTGTGGGGGAGGCTCCAGCCCTTCCCCTGCAGCTTCAGATGGCTGCCCACTGGGGCTGGTGGTGGTGCTGGCAGTGGTGGGGGGAGGTTACTGCCCTTCCCCTGCAGCCTTCGAATGGCCACCCACTGGGGCTGGTGGAGGTGCTGGCAGTGGGATGGGGAGGCTCTAGCCCTTCCCCTGCAGGCTCAGATGGCTGCCCACTGGTGCTGCTGGCGGTGCTGGCAGTGGTGGGGCAGTGGTGGGGGGAGGTCCTTCCCCTGCAGCCTCGAACGGCTGAAGCGCCATGGTTGGTGCTGGGGGCTCAGATCCTGTCATAGCACCAGGGCTACTGTCCCTCCTGCCTGCAGGGGCAGGCCCTTTGCCCTTGCCCTTGGCAGCTGGTGATGCCTCCTTGCCCTTGGCAGCTGGTGATGCCTCCTTGCCCTTGGCAGCTGGTGGTGCCTCCTTGCCCTTGGCAGCTGGTGGTGCCTCCTTGCCCTTGGCAACTGGTGGTGCCTTCTTGCCCTTAGCAGCTGGTGGTGCATCCTTGCCCTTGGCAGCTGCTGGTGCCTTCTTGCCCATGGCAACTGGTGGTCCCTTCTTACCCATGGCAGCTGGTGCTTGTTCCTTGCCCTTGGCAGCTGGTGCAGGCACACTGCCAGTGCTGATGGGTGTCTCCTTGGAGCCTCTCACACCTGCAGTAGCTGATGAAACTACAGTGGCCATAGACTGGGTAGCTGAGGTGCTGGCCTTGGGTCTGCCCACCCTGGCCCAAAGTGAAGGACGGGGGGAGGGGTAGGGAAAAGGTCAAGGTTGGAGAGGAAAAGCTTCTTAGGGACACTGGTGCGGGAAGAGGGTGAAGGTTTGGGAGTGGAGAAAGAGGGAGTGGTTGTAGGAGGTGTCTGTCTGCTGTGTTTGGGTGCAGGTTCATGGGATGGATGCTGTTCTGAGGTGGATGGCTGTTGGGTGTCTGAGTGCTTGCGTTTGTGTACTTTGGGAGGAGGGGGCACAGACACAGTGGGAGAGGACACAGGGGATGTGTGCATGGATGTGGGGGTGGTGATTGCCAGTGAGGGGCATGTACTGATAGGCGTGATGGTGGTAGTGGATGAGGATGTACTGTATGCAGATGTGAGTGGAGAAGCTACTGGGTGGGAGGTGGACGAGGAGGAGGAGGGGGACACAATGGAGGCAGTGGATGTTGGTATGTCTGATTCTGGATGGTGTTTGTGTGAGTGCCTGTGTAATGATGTGTGGTGCTTGTGTTTGCCTGAGCCATTCCTGTGTGTTGTCTTGGGTGCATGCTGGTATGATTGTGTGCTTGGGATAGGCTGGGGTACAGGCGAATGGGACTGGGTAGATGAAGTTGGATGGGGGAGGCTGGAGACAGGGACAATGGCTGCCATCAGGGAGGAGTCCAGAGCCTAGAATGATATCTGTTGGGCTGCCACGCCAGAGTGAATGCCCTCCAGGAATGCATTTGTTTGTTGCAAATGCCCTGCCAGCCCCTGGATTGCATTCACTATGGTTGACTGACCAACAGAGATGGATCACAGGAGGTCAATAGCCTCCTCACTCAGGGCAGCAGGGCTAACTGGGGCAGGGCCTGAGGTGCCTGGGGCGAAGGAGATGCCCACCCTCCTGGGTGAGCAGGCACAGGAAACTCGCTGAGTGGCTGCTGGGAGGGCGGTGCTGGGACAGGGGGTGGCAGCTGTACCTGTAATTGGGGTGGCCACAGAGGTGTCCGCCACCACCAGGGAGCTTCCATCGGAGGAGGTATCACTGTCAGAACTGTCCTCTCCAGACTCCGCCGTGGTGCTCCCCTCGCCCTCCGTCCCACTGGTGCCCTCACCGTTGGTGGATTCGGCCTCCAGGGCCATGTGGGATGCAGCTCCCTCCGTCGCCAGTGCCTCTTCTTCTCCACCAGATGATGCTAATCCACATAAGGACAGGGTGACAAAACAAAAAGGAGGGAAAGAGAAAGAGGATACACTTGGTCAATGCCAGCAACAACACCACCATTAGCGTACACAACACACAGGGGACAACCCTAAGCACTAGGCGATGCCCTACCAGTCACAATGCTAGTCACCAGGCCATGGACAGTACTACCTAACCCCAATGGCAGCATACCAGAGACCCACAGATCCCTGCCCAGTAGTAGATGCCCACTAGCATGTTTGGGGGTAGAGTGCATCATCCCCTGCCCAACATGGAACCTACCCTGCAATGTCCAGCCTGGCCTAGGGGCACCCACAGGTGCACATCCCCCACCCAGAGTCTACTCCACTCATGCAATTTGCAGATTTTGAAACTGTACTCACCCCCCTGTGGCTGCTGTGATGCCCTCAAGCGCCCATCCAGCTCTGGATATGCCACCACCAGTATGTGGAACATCAGGGGGGTCAGGGTTCGACAGGCGCCCCTTCCTCGTTGGGAGGCCATCCCCAGCTGGGCATCTTCCGTCTTCCTTGCAGCGTCTCAGGTCCTCCCACTGTTTGCAACAGTGGGTGGTCCGCCTGCCATTGACCCCCAGGGTCCACACGTCCTTGGTAATGGCACGCCATATACCCTTTTTCTGATGGGTGCTTACCTGCAGAAAAATACACATAGAAAAAGGGATCAGTCAGACCGTCTGGCCTGTTACACCCATGGCCCACCATATCCCTCCCATCCCCTAATGCACATACATTGCCCAACATACATGCAGCCCGCTGCCCAGGACCACTCATCTACCCACCTTACACGAGGCCTTCACACGCAGCACTCCATGCATTCATGCCCCATGCATCGTGCACACAGTGTACTCACCTGTTGGTCTGGAGGCCCATAAAGCAATCGGTACTGGGGTAGGACCCCATCCACTATTCTCTCCAACTCTGCAGTGGTGAAGGCAGGGGCCCTTTCCCCAGTGACTCGAGCCATGGTCGGTTCCAGACACAGGTCACAGCAGCACTTGCAGTGTAGGTCCTCTCCTGTTGAAGGTCAGGTAGCAAGTCAGAGAACAGATAGAAAATGGCGGTCACATCCACGGTGGTGCGTACCGTCACCGCCGGCGTACATTACCATTGGCCACTTCACACCATAGGGCCCAATGATAACCAATGAGGAGTTGCACGGCGGTCCTTAACCTCCTCCTGCAACGGTGCATAACGTCAGCGCCATTACCTCATTTCCACCTGTCCCTCCACACAGGACAGGTGTTCACCATTTCAGGGGGGGGAGGGCAGGCCATGGCACCTAACTGCGTCACAGCAGACGTAAGCACATTTTGGGACTAAACATCAACTGTTTCTGTCACAACATGCAATGCATTGTACTTTGAGGTAATGTTGAACACTGACCAGATGCTCATCGTTTTGCCCCCTAGATTACAACCGGTGAGGATGATTAGGAGATGGATACATCCCCCCGTGTACAGGCCCCTGGTGGACTTGGCAACTATGGAGGCCAGGCACATTATCCTTACCTACAGACTTGATAGGGCCACAATCCAAGAGCTTTGTGACCAATTGCAACCAGACCTGATCTCAGCTATCCGTCAGCCCACTGGGATCCCCCCTCTTGTGCAAGTCCTATCTGTGCTCCATTTCTTGGCAAGTGGCTCCTTCCAAGTGACAGTGGCCATGGCAGCAGGAATGTCCCAGCCAATGTTCTCAAATGTGCTGACCAGAGTGTTGTCTGCACTGATGAAACACATGTGCAGCTACATCGTATTCCCCCAGGTGGAGGAATTGGCCACAGTGACATCTGACTTCTATGCAATGGGACATATCCCCAACATTGTTGGGGCAATTGATGGTACACATATAGCCTTTGTCCCCCCAGGAGAAATGAACAAGGTTTTAGAAATTGAAAGAGCTTTCACTCGATGAATGTGCAGATGGTGTGCCTGGTGGACCAGTACATCTCCCATGTGAATGCAAAGTATCCTGGGTCTGTGCATGATGCCTTTATCCTGAGGAATAGCAGTATCCCATATGTGACGGCTCAACTCCAGAGGCATAGGGTATGGCTAATAGGAGAGCCCATGGTCCCCACCCAATGTATGTTGGCATAGGAGTGTGGGGTTGGCCCTAAGGGTGAGTGTCTGGCTAACAGGTTCCCCTTGATATTTGCAGGTGACTCTGGTTACCCCAACCTCTCATGGCTACTGACCCCAGTGAGGAATCCCAGGACAAGGGCAGAGGAACGTTACAATGAGGCACGTGACGAATTATAGAACAAACCTTTGGCCTCCTGAAGGCCAGGTTTCGGTACCTGCGTCTAACAGGTGGTTCGCTGTGCTAGTCACCCAACAAGGTCTGCCAAATCATCATGGCATGTTGCATGTTGCACAACCTTGCCTTGAGACGCCAGGTGCCTTCTCTGCAGAATGATGAGGCTGGAGATGGGTGTGTGGCAGCGTTGGAGCCTGTGGACAGTGACAAAGAGGAGGCAGATGATGAGGATGTGGACAACAGAAAACCTATCATTTGACAGTACTTCCAGTGACACACAGGTAAGACACTGTAACTTCACCTTCCATTGCAGTTTTGTGTAGTAAATTGTCACTAGCAGGCTGCTGTTCCCACTTCTATGACCACTTAATGTACCCTTTGACATGTCTATTCACAGATATATGAGCCCTACAATGGGCTCCTGGTGTATTGACTGCAGCACAATACAGGTCATAACTATGTATACATTACTGTACAGTCTACTTGCAATGTCTACAGATTGTTAAAGGAATACATACTTGAATCATTTGACATACTACATACTTGTATTTTTTAAAAGGGTGTTTATTTAATTGCTGAAAATGTAATGGGGATGTGCAGTGGGCTTGGATGATGGTGGAGGAAAGTCCAGGAAAGAGTCCAGTCTATTTGTATCACAGGTGCATTGTCCAAGGGGGCATAGGAAGGGGAGCAATGGCAGTTCAAGGTGGACAGGGGGACTGAGTGGGACACAAGGGTGACATTCAGGAGAGTCTTATTTCCTGACAATGTTCTCTGGCTTGTGCCTGGATCACAGGGACCGTTTGTGGGGTGGTTTTCCTTCTACGGGAGGAGGAGTGCTGGTGGCCTGTTGTTCCTGTGGCGGGGCCTCCTGTCCACTAGCGGCAGCGGAGGTGGGGGCTGTTCATCGGAGTGGCTAGTGTCAGGGGCCCGTTGATGTGCCATTGCCTCCCTTATGGTGTTGGCCATGTCTGCCAGCACCCCTTCAATGGTGACCAGGGTGGTGTGGATGTCCCTCAGGTCCTCCCTGATCCCCAGGTACTGTCCCTCCTGCAGCCACTGGGTCTTCTGCAACTTGGCCAGTATCTGGCCCATCGTCTCCTGGGAATGGTGGTATGCTCCCAGGATGTTGGTGAGTGCCTCATGGAGAGTCGGTTCCCTGGGCCTGTCCTCCCCCTATCACACAGCAGTCCTCCCAGCTTCCCTATTGTCCTGTGCCTCTGTACCCTGAACTGTGTGCCCACTGCCACTGACCCTAGGTCCCTGATCATCTTGTGTTTGTGGGGTTGCCTGGGATCCCTGTAGTGGTGGACACACTGCTGACTGATGTGTCCTGGGGACAGAGGTATGGGCCCGCTGGGTGGGTGCTGTGGTGGTGTTTCCTGAGGGGGGATGCTGTTCTGCCTTCCTACTTATCTCATATCAGAGCTTACAGAACCTCTCTGGAAAGCACTTCTGAGTTTAAAGAAGACCTTTATTGTTGTTAATTCTTCCCCACCCACAAATTCTTGAGAGACAAATTAGTAGATTTCAAACACAAAGTAGTCGCAGCAAGAAAACAAAATATATCACAGTACTTCTCAGTTGCAATGTACACAGCAGATATATATTATATTCAAAGCAAAGCATAAAAGTCAAATTCATCACCGTTTGAGCAAGGCGGCAGGGCCTAAATATTCAGCTTCATCTTTCTGGGGTCTGCAAGTTGATGACTCCGGTCAACTGCGAGAAAGAGATTATCTACCCAAACGGGAGACTGGCAACTGACGTCTAGTTCCAGCCTGAAGTCAAGCAGATTCGAATCTAACTCACTGTAGCCCAGAGTCATCCTTACAAAAGCGTGCCCCCTCCTCTCAGACTCGGGAAAACTACGCAAGCCTTTGGAGACTGGCCAGATCTCCTAGACTTCTCCTATTCCCAAGGCTGAGCAGAAAGGAAAACACCAAATGTACTCTCTCTTATCAGGTCTAGTCTGGTGTGAAGAAAACAGCTTGGTCCATCTTGTAGAAAAACACAGCTTGAAAGAATACAGACATCTGCGATGTTTCAACTGCAGTGTCTAACTCCACGTTAAAACCAATAGGCAGCTAACCTAAATATCAAATGTAATGTCTAATATCATGTCAAAGTCAATAGGCAGCTAAGCTGAATACAGAATGTAATGTCTAATATCATGTCAAAGACAATAGGCAGCTGAACTGAATACAAAATGTAATGTCTAATATCATGTCAAAGCCAACAGGCAGCTAAACTGAATACAGCATGTCAAAGCCAATAGGCAGAATACAGAATGTAATGGCTAATGCAATGTCAAAGCCAATAGGCAGCTAAACTGGAACATTGAGCAACTAATATGCGCAGTGGTGAAACACAAATTCATTGGTCAAACACAATTAATAGCATCACAGATGCTCTGTAGTGGTATGGGACTGTGGCTGGGTAACTGACTGTCCGGAGGACCCTGATGGGCCAGGTTAGTCATCCAGATCCAGGCAGAGCTGCTGTCATCCCTGTGGATCTCTTCTGGGGGGGGCACTGGTTGTTGCTGGCACATCCACTCTGGTGACGTTGGGTGTGGGACCTGTGGGGATGTAAATGTAGTGTTATTGTTTCTGCATGTGACATCTTGGGCATGTGTGTTGCACTGTATGGTTGTGCGTGCCCTGTCAGCTTTGCCTTGTGTAAGTAGTTATTTTGTGGGCTAGGAGGCTCTGTCTAGTGTGCAGGATGTGGTGATGGGTATCCATGCAGGGCTGTGAGTGAAGTCCATGCATTGGTGGTGCATGCAGTGCTGGGTAGTGGGATGGGTAGGTTGTGATGGTGGGGTGAAGGGGTGATGATAAGGGTGAGGGTATGTGATGGCATGCAGGTCGGGGGTGAAAGTAGTAAAGAGTTGACTTATCAGAGTCCAGTACTCCTGCTGCTCCTGCCAGGTCCTCAGGATGCAGTAAGTGATCTTCTGGGGCAGCACTGCTAAGTGATGCAGAGAAATGATAGACATGAGATGGAGGAAGGCATTGTCTCCAATGTCCTGAAGGTTTTGTCGCGTAGGCTCTCATTATTCTAATGAGACTACTAGATTTGAGCGGCAGAATCGCCTGCGGTGTGGGAGACTGAGTCTTAACCCACTACAGGTGACACCTGTCGCCCTAATCGGGGTTTTGCTCCGGCTAACCAGCAGTGCCTCATCTCTACCCAAGAGCAGGGATGATTGGGCAGCCGAGTGCATGACTCAATTGACTCCTCAAGGAAATCGTGGTCACTCAGATCTGATCTGTTTCCCTCAGTTACATTAGTCTCACACATACAAGGGCAAGTAAAGGCAGCATATGTACAACAGATTAGAGCATATGCAGCTCTAATCTGTTGTACGGAGTTCTTTTTCATATTGTCAGTTACCATTAAAAGCTATTCTTTAATAATAAATTCAGTACATTATGTGAATTTTATTAATGATTTTGTTTTTAAACTTACGGCTCTCGTGAGAAGATCGTAGGAGCTGAAAAGACAATCCCCTGCCTGGACTATGAGGGGGCTGTGCTTCCTGTTTGGCTCCTGCAATCCACTAGCAAGATCGCACATTTGGAATTAATTTCAGAACAGTCTATTTTTGCAGTTCTGAAGAAAGTAAGGCATGAGAAGTGTTTTTAAAAGAAAAAATTAGAAAAGCATTTGATGTATTGTTGCTTTTGATATAATAGGAAAGTTTTCAGTTTTTTATAATCATGCATGCCTTTTGTGGGACACCCACAAGGTGCATAAGAGAGGAAAAACATACCCAAGGAAGGATTGTGATTGGTTCATATGGATGCCTTTATTTAGCAAAGAATGATTCCTTCTACTTGCATCGTTTGCTCATTGGGTTTTTCTGTGATTACACTTTTTGGGCTACCTCTGACTTTGTAGATTTTATATGATCACAATGTCATAATCGGATTCTTGGTCTGGCAATCTGCCAAATATGTCATTTGTAAAATATACACAAAAAGACTTCAGTAGGGGCAACTATAACAAGTAATATTCTGTGAGTACCACTGGGATGTAGCGACAAATGAGGGTTATGCATCCTTGATGCCATGCTCGGGCTGATTTAGCTTCTCATGCCCATGTACTCACATTCAAACAGATGACAACACTGTATATCTGATTAAAACCCTAATTTTCTGTTTGTGAAAGAAGATAATTTTTTCTTCTGAGACAAGCAGGGGTGCACGGGACAGGACTGTCGCGGATCATAAATGCCGAACCTAGGCAGTAGTTTTTTTTTACATTTTTCTCCTCTTTTTCTTTGAAGGAGTTATTTTTGTTACTAGACAAAGCTCTTTTCAGAGCTACCCTATACATGCATTATATATGTTGTTTATGTTATGTACCCCTCTTTTCCTTCTTACTGAATCTCATGAAATACTTGCAAGATCTAGGATGCTCCCATACATAGAATGGGTGATTTTTGCGAGCCTCTCATGAGAATCAGGTGCACAGTCTTCCACGTCCACTGCGAGGGGACAGTGTCTGCATTTGCGAACATCTTATATAGTTGAATTTGCATTTTAACTGAACATATCACATTGTAGTTTCTATGCACCAGATTTTTGCTGCCCATCCACATTTTTTTCCTGCGATCCTGCGAGACGCTTGTGAGATCATAAAATCACTTTGGAGAAAAAAATTACATTTTCCTTCATTATAATATTTATCGCTTATAATCCCCACTAATAGACAATGCAGAGAAACTGGCCTCTCCACATAGATCTTGCATTAAGATAAATAGTGTGTAGAGTAGGGTGCAAAGAGACTCTGCAACTCCATTCACACCTTTCCCAGACTCGGTAGGATGAGTAGTATGGTAGGGATGGTACTCCCCTCACATGTAAGACCTCAATATTCCATCCTAAATATAACAAGAATGAGCCTTCTCACTGAAATCTCTACAAAGAAAAATAACCATATACATAAACATACGCATAACTTCCTAGAGTCTGTGCCGATATTGAAGGAAAGAGGTCTGAATTCCAGTATCGACTTTGTCTATGTTTAGGCTGACTTACTGCCCATATTAGTTAGGTTAAAGACAGAGTGGAATGGTAATAGAGATCATAATCTGCTTAAGTTGGAATATAGGTGGCCTAAGCTAGGGGTAAAGTAATGTAACCTGTATAAAGAGCCACGTAGTGGGGTAAGATAGTACCAGAAGATTTTCTAGGGTTCCTGTGTAAGTAGTAGTGATTTCAAAGTTTGTCTACAGGTAGAGCCTCCTGATCAAGCTTTTCTAGACTCTTTCTCCAACATTTATAACAGTGTCCAGCTAGCACTTTCCAGTAAACTGAATAGGAAGGATAATGTTGGCTCTAAATGGTTTGATCAAACCTGTTCTAGGGCCCTCTCAGATCTGTTGAAGGCTTTGCATTGCATTCCTAGAGATAGGGAACTAGTAACGGAAACAGGAAAATGTTATAAGGATGCCTGTAGAAACTGTAAGAATGTTTTAAAACACAAGGAATGGAACCAGCTAGTGTCTTCTTACAAGACCAAAGACAGCTACACAAAATAGTAAATCAGCCCCTTTTTAATGAGTTAGCGGTGCCTGATATAGTTCATTCCATACCACCCCAGGCCTGGGTAAACTATTTTAAAGGCAACACAAAAGAATGATGGAAGGAGTACTGAAACTGTTCAAAGACTCACCCCCAGTTACAGATCTAGGTGAAATCTATTTTTCTTTTGCTTACCATGCCACCCCAGTGTGAACCCAGCCATATGCAAATTAGTCTTGACCCTGCTCCCATGGGAACAGTCCAGCCCGAACTGCCAGGCCAGGTCCTCCCTGGACCGGAAACAAGCATTGTGGAACTGGTTTTGGGGTATCGCGTTTGAATCTAGTCTCACAGTGAGCAAGAGACCCACGTCTGGGCATACCCAGGCCACTCAGAGTGACTTTAGAAACATAAAAGGATTATGGACGGAGTGCTGAAAATGTCAAACACTCACCCCCAGTCACTGATCTAAGATAAATCCATTCATCTGCAACAGATAATAGATTGTTTTGTTAATTTTATGGACCAAATTGGTCTGACAACAAATCTGTCTAAAACTTGCACCACCAGTAACATGGACAAGTTCTCATCCTTGGGAATCAGGAAAGACCATAAGTTAAGTTGGGATCCACTGATAAGTGCTCATGTGCAGTACGTTAATAGGGTTGCCCATAGTAATGAAGCCGTTCCAAGGCGGTTTGCTGTCCTTATGCCAAATCTATAGTGAACCTCTGCAAAGCCAAGTGCATTCTGACAGTGGCATTTGGCTCAGAGAACTGGTGTTATAAGTCCTGCCTCCCCATTCAAGTGCTGAGAATAAATTCTTTCAAAGATTTTGAGAATGCCACAGCCAGTACCTGCAAAGATCATGCACAATGATTTGATCATAGGGTTAATTTCAGACTTTATAAATTTAAGCCCTGTAATTTTGAGGCTTTCAGTATGGTTAAAAAATGATTTAGAATTCAGCAGCGTGATTCTGAAAGATTGTCTGTGGATAGATTATTTCCATAGAATCCCCTGGCTACAATACATTAAAGGCATTCTGAGAGAGCTGGGCAGACCTGGATTATTTTCTAGCCCAAAATGTATTTCTAAATTTGATGTTATGTGGGTTAAGGATGCATTACGTACCTTTGTACAGGGAAAAAGGGAAGAACATTTCTGTCAGAAAAATCTGTGCAGACACTGTGCTATGGTTAAAACCTCAGGTCAACTAGAGCTGTATTTAATACAGGACATGCTTATTTTGCACAGACAACTTTTATCTTTCTTCTGTTAAAATTTGTTCCACAGCTTTTAGTCAGCTGTCACAAATTGTCTGAACCTGCTATTTGCACATGCAATATGGCGGATTCAATTGACACTTCACATGTTGTTTTCATTTTTCCTAAATTTGCTAGACTGCGATATAAGTTTCTATGTTCCACCCTCTTGCCTTGAATTTTAAACAAATGAGGCAAGCTTTAACGTACTTCCATTTTTTAGATAATTGTATGGTTTGCTATTATGTATCTTGTTTTTTAGCAGGGGTGTTCAATTCTTCTCACTGAAATATGTGGCTCTATTTTTAAGTGATAAATTGAATAAATAGAATTTTGACTTTTGACTATATTCACTATTGTGTGGGAATAGACTTCTCTGTTCCCTCACAGCTCTCCCCAGCATGACAAATATATGTATACAGTAGAATGTAGGGAAACTTTGGGGGTCATTACAACCCTGGCGGACGGTGTTAAAGTGGCAGTAAGACCGACAACAGGCTGGCGGTAAAAAATGTGGAATTAAGACCGTGGCGGAAACCGCTAACAAAGACAGCCACTATAACACTCCGACCGCCACGGCGGTACAAACAAACAGCTCGGCGGTCACCGCCAACAGACAGGCGGAGGACAATGTACCGCCCACACTATTATGACAGGCCAATCTGCCACCTTTTCCGGGGCAGATTCACCGCAGATAAAAACATGGCGGAAACAGGCATTTCGAATGAAAAACGCTCACCTCTACACACCCCACGAGGAAGGAGGACACCATGGAGCCAGAACTCCATATTCTTCCTGCAATAGTCTTCCCGCTCCTGTACCAGGAGCACCAACACCGGTGGCGAAGACCACGGTGAGTACTGCACCTACGACACAGGGGAGGGGGGAGGCAAAAAACAGGGACACTCACACGCAACACCCCCCCCACCCACACCCACCACAACACACACACCAATGCATACATTGCAGTTACACCCCCTAGCCCCCCGGAAAAATGCAAAGACAAAAGGAAATGAGTGTAACCATTGTAATATATCAAAATTCAGTAAGCAAAAATATATATATATATATACACTATTAACAAAATATACACCACGATTAGTAGTCCAGGTATTGCACCATTTATAGTCCGTGGACTACTGGGCCCAAAATGCATGGGCGAGGCCCACACTCGATACCAGATCAAAACAGAGAGAACACTGCTGGGGCATCAGATAGAAATACAACAGGTACCTCAGGAGGAAGTGAAGGGGGGGCACCTCAGCCGGATGAGTGCACAACGCCAGATCCACGAGGGGGCCCCATGCCCATTGATGTATCCTGGGGAGTGCAAAGCCACAGTCTCACAAGTCTCTCCAGTGGGTGGTTGCCCACTGCATTATCCTGGGGAGTGCAAAGCCACAGTCTCACAAGTCTCTCCAGTGGGTGGTTTGCTCACTGTATCATCCTGGGGAGTGCAAAGCCACAGTCTCTCAAGTCTCCCGAGTGGGTGGTTTGCCCACTGTACCATCCTGGGGAGTGCAAAGCTACAGTCTCAAGTGGATAACAGTGGGTGGTTTGCCCACTGCATTATCCTGGGGAGTGCAAAACCACAGTCTCACAAGTCTCTCCAGTGGGTGGTTTGGCCACTGTACCATTCGGGGGAGTGCAAAGCCACAGTCTCACAAGTCTCTCCAGTGGGTGGTTTGCCCACTGTACCATCCTGGGGAGTGCAAAGCCACAGTCTCACAAGTCTCTCCAGTGGGTCATTTGCCCACTGTACCATCCTGGGGAGTGCAAAGCCACAGTCTCTCAAGTCTCTCCAGTGGGTGGTTTGCCCACTGCAGTATCCTGGGGAGTGCAAAGCCACAGTCTCTCAAGTCTCTCCAGTGGGTGGTTTGCCCACTGCATTATCCTGGGGAGTGCAAAGCCACAGTCTCTCAAGTCTCTCTAGTGGGTGGTTTGCCCACTGCATTATCCTGGGGAGTGCAAAGCCACAGTCTCACAAGTCTCTCCAGTGGGTGGTCTGCCCACTGCACCATCCTGGGGAGTGCAAAGCCACAGTCTCACAAGTCTCTCCAGTGGGTGGTTTGCCCACTGTACCATCATGGGGAGTGCAAAGCCACAGTCTCTCAAGTGGATAACAGTCTCCACTGGTTCTGGAGGGGGATTGGTGCCCAGTGTGCTTCATCCTGGCAAGGACAGTGGTAGTGGATGCATGTCTCCACTGGTTCTGGAGGGGGCTTGGTGCCCAGAGTGCTTCATCCTTTGCAGGACAGATATAGTGGATGCACGTCTCCACTGGTTCTGGAGGGGGACTGGTGCCCAGAGTGCTTCATCCTGTGCAGGACAGACGTAGTGTATGCATGTCTCCACTGGTTCTGGAGGGGGATTGGTGCCCAGAGTGCTTCATCCTGCCAAGGACAGAGGTAGTGGATGCATGTCTCCACTGGTTCTGGAGGGGGCTTGGTGCCCAGAGTGCTTCATCCTGCCAAGCACAGAGGTAGTGGATGCATGTCTCCACTGTTTCTGGAAGGGGCTTGGTGCCCAGAGTGCTTCATCCTGTTCAGGACAGATGTAGTGGATGCATGTTTCCACTGGTTCTGGAGGGGGACTGGTGCCCAGAGTGCATCACTCACCCCGTGACGGTCCCTGTTGCATCAGTGCCCCTGCCGCTCATGGGCTAGCGGTGCTTGACTTGGCGGTCCTTGCCCATGTTCAGCGGTGCTTGAGTTGGCGGTGCTTGCCCTGTTCAGCGGTGCTTGAGTTGGCGGTCCTTGCCCTGTTCAGTGGTGCTTGAGTTGGCGGTCCTTGCCCTGTTCAGCGGTGCTTGACTTGGCGGTCCTTGCCCTGTTCAGCGGTCCTTGCCCTGTTCAGCGGTGCTTGACTTGGCGGTCCTTGCCCTGTTCAGCGGTCCTTGCCCTGTTCAGCGGTGCTTGACTTGGCGGTCCTTGCCCTGTTCAGCGGTGCTTGAGTTGGCGGTCCTTGCCCTGTTCAGCGGTGCTTGAGTTGGCGGTCCTTGCCCTGTTCAGCAGTGCTTGACTTGGGGGTCCTTGCCCTGTTCAGCGGTCCTTGCCCTGTTCAGCGGTGCTTGAGTTGGCGGTCCTTGCCCTGTTCACCGGTCCTTGCCCTGTTCAGCGGTACTTGAGTTGGCGGTCCTTGCCCTGTTCAGTGGTGGTTGAGTTGGCGGTCCTTGCCCTGTTCAGCGGTGCTTGACTTGGCGGTCCTAGCCCTGTTCAGCGGTGCTTGACTTGGCAGTCCTTCATTGCCCAGCTGGGCTGGGGCTGGCCGTCCTTCATTGGTCAGATGAGCTGTGGCTGGTGGTCCTTCATTGGTCAGATGGGCTGTGGCTGGCGGGGCCCTCCTAGACAGCTGGGCTGTGGCTGGCGGGGCCCTCCTGGGCAGCTGGGCGGTGGCTGGCGGGGTCCTCCTTGGCAGCTGGGCTGTGGCTGGCGGGGCCCTCCTGGGCAGCTGGGCTGTGGCTGGCGGGGTCCTCCTGGGCAGCTGGGCTGTGGCTGGCGGGGTCATCCTGGGCAGCGACGATGGGGCAGGCGGTGGCCTCCTGGGCAGCGATGATGGGGCTGGCGGTGGCCTCCTGCCCAGCGGGGATGATGGCGGTCTTCTCCGCTGTGCTGCTCCTACCAGACTTGCCGGGTTTCTTCTGCCCCTTCCCCACCTTGGGAGGAGTCACAGCTGAGTCTACACTCCCCCGGGAGCCCTGTGAGCGGCTAAGGTGGCTGGAGTCTTCCGACTCTCCCGCCGGGTGCTGGCCAACTTCTGGTGCTTCACAGGGGGGGGAACTGGCTGTGCTGTGGCTCCGTGACACACTGGCTGGCCTGGTGGCCGGTGCACTCCACATACCTGTGACAACAGGCACCACTGGTCCCGGAGATTTTGTGGCTGAGGTGCTAGTTCGGGACCTATGAGTTGGAAGGGGGGGTGGTGGGAAATAGGTTAAGGGTGGACAGGAAAAGTTGTTTGGAGACACTGGGACGGGTAGCTGGAGGGGGTTTGGGAGTGGAGGAAGAGGTGGTTGTTGTAGGAGGTGTAAGTTTTGTGGCTTTGGGTGCAGGTGCATGCGCTGGAGGCTGTCGTGAGGTGGATGTATGTTGGGTGGGTTTGTGCCTGCGTTTGTGTATCTTGGGAGGGGATATCACAGACACACTGGGAGAGGACACAGGGGACGTGTGAATGGTAGTGGGGGTGGTGAGTGCACGTGAGCGGGGTGTGGTGGTGGGTGTGCTGGTGCGGGACGTAGTGGCTGTAGTGGTAGTGCATGCAGGTGTGAGTGTAGACGAGACTGGGAGGGAGGAGGGAGACGAGGAGGAGGGGGACACAGTGGAGGCAGTGGATGTTGTTGTGTCTGTATGTGTGTGATGCTTGCGTGAGTGCCTGTGGGATGTGTGGTGCTGTACCTGTAGAAGTGGGGGCCAAAGATGTTGCCGCCACCACAAGGCAGCTCCCATCGGAGGACGAGTCCGTGACGCTGGTTTCAGCTCCTTTCACCGCCGTGGTGCTCCCCTCGCCCTCCGTCCCACTGGTGTATTCAGAGTCCGTAGTGTGGCCCTCCATGGCCATGTGGGATGCAGCTCCCTTGTGCTCCGGTGCCACTGCTCCTCCGCCTGATGATGCTAACGCACACAAGAACAGGGAGACCGCAAAAAAGGGGGGGAACAGAAGAAAGACATGTTGAGTGCATGGCTTACCGCTACCGTTGGCGGACAAGACAGACACAGCAGCCCCCTGCACTACGTCGCGCTGTTGGGCTCTACAGTGCAATTCCTGGGAAATGGCCTACAAGGCTATGGACGACATCTGCACACATAGATGACACAGGTGCATGAATAGCTGTACTTGGCACTCTACAGAGGTGGGGTGGGGGCCCACAGGGCCATGCCTTACGAAGGGGCCTAGCCTACGGAACTCGCCCTGGCATAGGGAAACCCACAGCCCTCCTCTCCACCCAGACCCCTCCACTGCGCGCAAAGTAAGCTGAATGAGAGTGTACTCACCCCCTTGTGTCTGCTGTGATGCCCTCAAGCGCCCGTCCAACTCCGGGTAGGCCACTGCCAGGATCCAGAACATCAGGGGGGTCATGGTTCAACGGGCACCCTTCCCACGTTGGGAGGCCATCCCCAGCTGAGCCTCCGCCGTGTTCTTGCTCCAGCGGCGAATGTCCTCCCATCTTTTCCGGAAGTGGGTGCTCCGTCTGTGGTGGACCCCCAGGGTCCGGACGTCCTTGGCAATGGCACGCCAAATATCCTTCTTCTGGTGGGCGCTGACCTACATGAAATGTACAGGGGAAGAAGAGAAGTCATTACCAACTGCGCCGTCAAAGTGAGTGGCCCCCATCCCTACCCTTGCCATGTCGCACATGCACCCACCGTCTTTCATGCACTCAGAACTCTGCCCCCTTCCTTCTTACAACCAGCCCTCTCCACACAGGCATAGCCCATACAACATGCTCCCTGTGTACTTACCTGTTGTTCTGGAGGACCGTAGAGTAGCGTGTACAGGGGGAGGACCCCGTCGATGAGCTTCTCCAACTCCTCCGATGTGAAGGCAGGGGCACTTTCCCCAGACGCACAAGCCATTGTCTCTTCCAGACCGAGGTCACAGCAGCACTTGCAGTGTAGATCCTCTCCTGTCGAAGATCAGGTATCGAGTGATTCAACAGATAGAAAATGGCGGTCACGTCCGCGGCGGTCACATCCGCGGCGGTGCGTACCATCACCGCCGGCGTACATCGTCATTGGCTCCTAGGACCCATAGGGTCCAATGTTAACCAATGCAGCATTGCGCCGCGGTCTTCGACCGCCTACCGCGACGGTGTACAACGCCAGCACAGTTACCTCACATCCCATTGTCCCACTTTAGAGGTCAGGCAGCTGCCATTTCAGGGGCCCACATGGCCTAATTTCCAACTGCGTCACACATACCTAGGCCTACTCTCAACACACATACAGGCCAGATTTTGTGTATGAATGGTGTTCTGTGTAGACTGTGGGTACATACCTCTGACTTGTTTGACTCTGTGCTCGCTGTTGTCCTTCATAGGCACCGCCCACTGGGACATGTGAGGAGATGGCTGAATCCTCCGGTGTACCGACCGCTGGTGGACCTGTCGACAATGGAGGAAAGAAATTTGATAATCACCTACAGGTTTGACAGTGCCACAATCCAGGAACTGTGTACACAGTTGGAGCCAGACCTGATGTCAGCAATCCGCCATCCCACAGGAATCCCCCCTCAAGTGCAGGTGCTATCAGTGCTCCATTTCCTTGCAAGTGGGTCTTTTCAAACAACTCTGGCCATGGTATCAGGGATGTCCCAGCCTATGTTTTCCAACGTATTGTCCAGAGTGTTGTCTGCCCTGCTGAAACACATGCAGCGCTACATCGTTTTCCCTCAGGTAGGGAACTTGCCTACAGTGAAAGGTGACTTCTATGCACTTGGCCATATCCCCAACATCATAGGTGCCATTGATGGGACCCATGTGGCTTTGGTCCCCCCCACAGGAGTGAACAGGTGTACAGGAACCGGAAGAGTTATCATTCCATGAATGTACAGATGGTATGTTTGGCCGACCAGTACATCTCCCATGTGAATGCCTTGTTCCCTGGCTCAGTGCATGACGCCTACATCATGCGGAATAGTGGCATCCCTTATGTGATGGTTCAACTCCAGAGGCACCGTGTGTGGCTATTAGGTGACTCTGGTTACCCCAACCTGTCATGGCTACTGAACCCAGTGAGGAATCCCAGGACAAGGGCAGAGGAACGCTACAATGATGCCCATGGGCGAACTAGGAGGGTGATCGAGCGGACCTTCGGCCTCCTGAAGGCCAGGTTTAGGTGCCTCCATATGACAGGTGGATCCCTATTCTACTCACCAAAGAAGGTGTGCCAGATCATCGTGGCCTGCTATATGCTTCATAACTTGGCTTTGTGACAACAGGTGCCTTTTCTGCAGGAGGACGGTCCAGATGGCGGTATTGTGGCAGCTGTGGAGCCTGTGGACAGTGATGAGGAGGAAGCAGAGGAAGAAGACATGGACAACAGGGACTCAGTCATCCAGCAATATTTCCAGTGAAACACAGGTGAGAATACATTCCTGCCTACTACAAGTACTTTTACACTTCTACATCTATCCTGTCTGTCGATTTCACCCAGTGTATGGTCACTGAGTTGTCACTTTCCCTTACGGTTTCACAGGTGTGGCTCCCAACGTGTGTCATCTGCTTAGATTCCTCAGGGACTAGAGCTGTGTGACATAGGTATGTTGACATTACTATTTCCTGAAATTTTTTTCACTGTAATTGCAAATACACTATTTCGAAATCACAGACAGACTCCAGATTATTTTGTGCTTTAGGTGTGTTTATTTAAATGCAAAATATTGGAGGGGGAAGTTAAATGGTGAGGGGTGATGGCTGAGGAGTGTCCATGGCAGAGTCCAGTCTATTAGTCTAACAGGTGCATTGCCCATATGGGCATAGGAAGTGGAGCTGGGGCAGTTTCAATATGGACAGGGTGACAAAGTGGGACAGTGGGATGACAATCAGGGTGGTCTCATTTCTTGGCGGGGGTCTTGGCATCATGCTCTGTCTTGTTCCAGGATCTCAGAGACAGTTTGCGGGGTGGTTCTCCGTCTGCAGGTGGTGGGGTGCTGGTGTGGTGGTCCTGTGGCGGTGCCTCCTGTCCACTAGCGCCGGCGGAGGTGGTGGGCCGTTCATTGTCCATGCTAGTGTCAGGGGCCCATTGTAGTGCCACAGTGTCCCTCCTGGTGTTGAGTATTTCCTTCATCACCCCTACGATGGTGCCCAGGGCGGAGCTGATGGTTCTGAGTTCCCCCCGAACCCCAAATACTATTCCTCCTGCATGCGCTGGGTCTCCTGAAACTTGGCCAGGACCGTTGCCATCGTCTCCTGGGAGTGGTGGTATGCTCCCATGATGGAGGAGAGGGCCTCGTGGAGAGTGAGTTCCCTTGGCCTATCCACCCCCTGTTGCACAGCAGCCCTCCCAGTTCCCCTGTGTTCCTGGGCCTCCATCCCCTGGACCGTGTGCCCACTGCCACTGCCCCCAGGTCCCTGTTGTTGTTGGGGTGGTGGGTTATCCTGCGTTCCCTGTAGTGGTGGACACACAGCTGATTAACGTGTACTGTGGACGGAGGTATGGGCCCGCTGGGTGGGTGCTGTGCTGGTGTTACCAGAGGGGGGAAGGTCTGTGGTGGCCTGTGCCTGTGTTAGGGGAACCGACTGTCCCGAGGCCCACGATGGTTCGGGCTGGTCATCTAGATCCAGGTGGACACAGGTGCTGTCATCACTGTGGGCCTCTTCCGTGGGTGGAGTGGAGATGTCTGGACCCTCCTGTCTGGTGACGTTGGGTAGTGGTCCTGCAGGGGTGGAAAAGCATGATTATTGCATGTGTGTGTCATGGTGTGCAATGGGTGGGTGACGGTGTACTCCAGTGCTGGCATTCCTGTATGGGGGCTTGTGTGATGATGGTTTAGGGGGGTGTATGGGTATGTGCAGCGGGCATGCTTTAGTGATGGGTGTCCATGCGTTGGTGTTGCATGCAGGGCTTGGTGTTGGAATGGGTGGTTTGTGATATTGGTACATTTGTGAGGAGTTGGAGTGATAGGGGTGGGGGCGAGGGTGGAGGTATGTGATAGCATGCAGGTAGGGTGGGGGTAGTTAAAGGTTTGACTTAACAGAGTCCATTCCTCCACCGACTCCTGCGAGGCCCTCAGGATGCAGAATCTCCAAGACCTGCTCCTCCCATGTTGTTAGTTGTGGGTGAGGAGGTGGGGGTCCGCCGCCAGTCCGCTGAACCGCCTGGTGGTGACTTGAGACCACGGAACGCACCTTCCCCCGTAGGTCGTTCCACCTCTTCCTGATGTCCTCCCGATTTCTTGGGTGTTGTCCCACTGCGTTGACCCTGTCGACTATTCTTCGCCATAGCTTCAACCTCCTTGCAACTGAGGTGTGCTGCACCTGTGCTCCAAATAGCTGTGGCTCTACCCGGACGATTTCCTCCACTATGACCCTGAGCTCCTCCTCTGAAAACCTGGGGTGTCTTTGCCGTGCCATGGGGTGGTGTAGGTGATGTGTGGGGTGGTGTGTTTGGTGATAAGTGTGGTGATATGTAGTGGTGTGTGGTGTTTTGTGCGTGGACGTTGTGTGGGTGATGGTGTTGTGTGCCTGTGGATGCTAGTTTGTGGATGGTGGTGTCTCTCTCTGGCCTTCTCTCTGTAATAATGGTTGTAGGGGTTTGTGGGTGATGTGGGTGTGTGTTTTATATTGCAATGGGTGTGTGGGAGTGGTGTGTGTATGTGTATCAGGTGTGTGTTTTTCGAATTGTCAAATGTGGTGGTATTTTGTAGAAGTGTGTATATTTTGAGCGCGGCGGTGTGTACCGCCAATGGAATACTGCGGTTGAAAGACCGCTGTGTGGATTCGTGTGTCGTGATAGTGTGGGCGTATTTCTGTTGGTGTGACGGTGGAGGATTTTATTTCGCCAGTTTATCACTGACCTTTGGTGTGGCAGACTTGTGTGGGTGTCTGAATTTTGTCAGATTCCGAGATGTGGGTCATAATAGCTGTGGCGGAATTCCACAGCCGCGGCGGTGTGTTGGCGGTCTTCTGCACGGCGGTAAGCGGCTTAGACCGCCAATGTTGTAATGACCGCCTTTGTCTTCTACACCAACACCTATCTCCAAGACAACTTCGATATGTAGTAATATATGTATAATGTAGCTTGCGGAGTTGAACTGAGTGTAATTTCACGGAGTTTCACAAAAAAATCCTGCCGCCCAGCTACTTAGCACCCTTGGTATATTCAGCAACTCCAAACTTTCATATTGCTGGCTTCTAAACAAAACCTTGGCCTGTGCTACTTATTATTTTACAAATTAAGTGCTGTCTATGGGTGGCAGATGTTATATCAGTTATTGAGAAAGGCTCCATTCCCCATGCCATTCTCTTGAAGGCTTTAGTGATAACAGCGTTGCTGGAACCTGGAAACACTTTCCTGAGCTGCAAATAAAAGCAAACTCTTGCCCTGACTTGTCCCTCTGCGAGAGCAAAAGCTCAGCTCCCAGAGGAGCCTTAGTTCTGCTGCCACTGTAATATCCCACTGCTCAAATGATGAAAAATGGCAAGTGCACTGCCGGTAAGCTTGTGGCCTCCTTGGATGAATGACAGGAAGCAATCCCAGTGATTAAGATGGGATAAGCAATTAAAGCGGTAGCTATTTATTAAACATTGATCTAGAGTGGCTGTTTGCAAAAAACAGCTTCTATCCTAAGTTTGTTTGTTAATTATCCTTGGACTGCCCAGGGATCAACTGACTTTTATAACATAGTTTGCATTTAAGCTTCATGGTGACATCTTATGCAGGCCAGCCTATGACTAGTTGTGCTACATCTATGTCTCAAGCGACACTAGGCCCAGCACTTCAGCTACTCTTACTTCTGCAACCTTACTCTGAAAAGCGGTCCTAGTGATCTGGCACTTTTCACAAACATTTTAATGTTCCACTCCTCCTTGCAGGGTTTAAAGAGATGCCCATAATACCTTGTGCCCTCTAGGACTCGTATTTACCACTGGTATGGGATGCACTATTGGAATCACCCAGTTTTACTGGTCATTGAGTTTCTCACCTCAGAACGATGGAAGTCCGAGTTGGCCCTCTCACCGGCATTACACAGTACGTTACCCTATTCTGTCATGGCCTGCTGTGTCTATGGCAACAAATATGTCCGCACCCAGAGCGCCTTCTTAACTGCATTTAATACCAGTAGATAACAGACATCGGTTTACACACCTGACTCACCTTAGTGCAGTAATCATGAAGCTTTTTGATGTCCTCCTTCAGAATGTTCCCAAAGAAGGGCAGCGAGGTGGGTCTGGGTGGGTAGCAGTTCCCACTCCTCCAAAGCTTCATGAATGTCAGAGTCGCCAGGAAGCTTCCCGAGGACAGGAGAGACCAGAGAGCCAAGAGAAATTTCATATTTGCGTTTTTCCTCTGACTACCTTCCCTTTCCTGACCACGGGCAGACCCAACAATAGCGCTCTAATGCTTTCCCACACATAATCCTGAAGCCGCTTACGTACAGAAGGTCAGAAGAGTTGCACAGCATGTATATGGCATGAAGAGCTACAATGACAGACGTTTACTTTGTACAGCATGTGTAGAGATGGGTGAGCACTGGTAAACTCTGCACACGGCAGATGGTGGAGTTTTGACCAAATTCTGCACTCCAAGCAGAGCGTGGAGTAGCAAAACTCCCCGAACTCTGCTGGCAGAGCGGAGTTTACTGCACACCCTTAATATATAGTATGGTGTAGTGAACCAGTGGCATTTTGCCCTCATGCCTCTTCCTCCAACAGTGATATGAAGTGCTGTCTAGGAAGGAAATGACCTCTCTGCTAACACATCTTACCAGGGTAAGAGGTGTCTCTAGTAGGATTCAAGAAAAATGTATCTCTTTACTCATACCTCTACTCATACTAACAGGTATGCATAGTAGGCTGTGGGGAGAACCTACCCTGTCTCCTGAGACAAGTCTCTTGCATGATAATTCTGCATAGTATAGAGTGTATAGATAGTTTCCTCTCTCCTGTGATGTGTCTATTGGATAATGGTGGTGCAGATTAGATTGTAAAAAGTGGCTTACCTTTGTGGTCACACACCTCCCCCATTATGAAAGAAGTACAAGTAAAGTGTGGAGTTAAAATTAACTATATGTTCATAATTGTTTCTTGCATAACAACTACAGAGAAAATGATGTGAAAACACACTGCCCTCTCAGCTGAGACGTCTTCCCGAGTTACATTTATGCAAAATATACTGACAGTAGAGACTGGTGTCTCTGCTCATACTGGTGGTCGTGATGATGAACATCAATAGTATGTTGTAAAATGGAGTATCCTCTCTGTTGACAACTGTGCTGAATACAACCAGTGTGCAAATTTGAATGTAAGGACACACTCACTTCTCTCAGACATCTCCTTATGGGGACAGGCATGTGTAGTACTGTGTACACAAAGACAGAGCTCTGTACTGAAATTTTTCTCCAGAGTGACACGCATATATACTATAAAATAATGTGCAAAAGAACTGCCCTCTCCACTAGCAGACAATGGTGTGTAGTATACATTGAGAATGCATTCGCCTGTGTACCAAAACCTGCCTTTTGTATTAATATCTTTATTCTACAGAGGGAAGAAGCACTCATCTCACCATAGCATCTAAAACAAACATATACATGTATTAGAACAGTCACAGTTCTTGAAGAATGAACTGCCACTTTAAGTTAGCATTAGAAGACTGTAATTTTCAAATCTTTAAAAGCTATTAGGAAAAGAAGTCTCTAGTACCCTCTAACATTTCATTAAAAGTTAACAACATAACAAACTACAACTAATGTAAAAAACAATGCTCTTTATAAATTATTATTTATTTTTGCTGATCAGACTGTCATCATCAGATTCAGATGGACAGTTTAATGCTGTCCCTTCAACTCAGCCTGCCAAGGAGGCCCTGATGTGGCAATTTTTTAAAAAAGAGGACAGGTGGGAAAAAGTATCTTCTAGATATGTAATATGCAAAATATGCAAAAAGGAGTTCAGCAAGGGCAGCAGGAACAAGCAATACAGCATGAGTACCACAGGGATGTGGCAACACTTGAGGGATATGCACCCTCAATGCCTTGCTAGGGCTGAGTTAGCTGTGCTGCAGAGCTTGAGAACCTGGTGAACCTGTGCCTGCCCAGGTACTCAGTGCTCAAGCAGATAACAACCCTCCTTATATAAATAAAGCAGTGTTTGCTGCTTAAGTAAGCAGATCATTTTGTCATCAGCACCAAGTAGTGCTAAACAGAACAAACTTCTACAAGGGTATAAATGTCACCATAGGCGATAAGACCAACATCAGTTGTGCAACTATTTTTCTTCTGGCTTTCCACACATTTACTGATCCATCATTCTTCCAAAGTGAACAATTTATGTGTGTCTCCTTCATATAATTTGTAACATGATGCTTCTGTTTTTCAAAACCTATTTTTTACCCTTTTCCACCCAAAAAATAGACAAAATAATAAAAAATACAATGTTACATGTTGGTTTAAACAGCATTTATAGATCTCAATTTAAAACATAAAGCAATAGTTGCTTGGATACATTGCAAAAAATGAATAATGCACAACACCAGTACATAGTAAGTAGATTAAAAAATAACAAGCAAGAAAAATCCATATAAGAAATGGGTTAAAATGACAATTAAGCAAGTACATATAATAAATAGGTTAAAAATGACAAGCAAGCAAGTGCAGTCTGAGTGCAGTCAAGCAAGCAAGCACATATGATAAATAGGTTAAAAATGGCAAGCAAGCAAGTACAGTCCGGATGCAAAACATATTGTAATACATCATCAGTCCACTACAGCTTCTAACTAGCAAACAACAACAACTAGCTCCCCATCTACTGTTTCCCCTTACCAAGCTGTCATATGTAGTGGGCCACTGTAGCCAACATCTCCAAAGTTCACAAGAGCAATTCCAAATCCCACCCAAGACTATCCATGCAAGGTTAGTTATTACCACCCTTCAGATCCTATTGAGAAATCATGAAGCGATTTGAGGTGTTGTGTCATCATTCCGGGCCATCAAGGAATCCAGAAGGTGTTCCCATTCTCTAGCCCTTTCAATTGTTCCTGTTTCTCTTTTCAGCTGTTGAAATAACACAGCACTCTGAAGACCAGCCCATTTAACAACTTCTTCTCACCATTTAATTATTCAAGGGCCTCACATAGACTTCTAATGCATTGTCAATTCTTGATTTGCCAGAATCAATGCTAAGTCAATAAATCTAGCAGAGGTGTTCCTCTTTTTAAGGGGAGCATATTCCACTTTTTAAAGCAAGGGGAGGCCAAGGATGTGCAAGGGATTGTTCGTAAAGTTATCTCATTAACACAGTTCATTACTGCTTCCCAGAACTCCGCCAAGGACGGGCAGGACCATACCATATGGAACATTTCTGCTCCTATCTACCCATATCTTGGACATTTTGCAGCAGCAGTCAGTCACATAAAACCTATTGATCATGCCTGGTGGAAGGTAAGCACTGTGTATAATATAAAGATTAATTATTTTGGCATTCCGAGGTACAACAGGTATGTATTCTGAGATCTGAAGCTCTAGATCTAGCTCCCAATTCTCTTTCAGATCAGAGAGGGAAGTAGGAATACCAGCACGAATAGGATGATGTAGACACATGACCGATTTCACACGACTCATGGCCAGATGTAGCAAAGGTTTTTCCCCATTCCGTGTCTATGGTAAAAAGTGTTTGTACATCTGGCCCCTAATGTTTTACAGAGCAACTGACACACTTGGAGTGTTACAGGCTGAGCACCTCTATTCCCCCAGTGATTCCTAAGCGTGGCAACAGAAATTGGCCTCCTGGTATTCTGAATTCTTCAGCCAAGTCTTCATACATGAGCAATACTCCATTCCAGTACAAATCCCCTACACAATATAAAGTTCTATACTAACCAGTAATTGATAACAATGATACATCTCTACATTCTCTGAAGATTTCTAAATGTTCCATCCACAATCAGATATCGATGTGTACTGCACCATTAATGTCATATTCCTTTCTGTTAATAAATTCCACAGCCTAAACGCTGCAATTTAAAAAAAATCTACAATTAAGTTAAAACATGCTTCAAACATGGCTCCATAACAATTTGTAACACATTCCTCTTTACATAATTTTCCTAACAGTAAGCAGTGTTTTACTCTAGAAATGGCAATGCATCCACTCAAACATTTCATAGTGGTAAAATATGTGCACCACACAGTTAATTAAAACACTAGGCCTTGCATTAACAGATTTCTAATGCTTTGTTTTATAATTTCAGAAACACTGCCTCTATTACTTTCAAAAACATACAGACTGAACATTTCATTTTTTAACACAACAATACTTGCTGATTCCTCTCCACAATCAAAAGTCTACCTTTCAAAACCTATATTACATGCAACTTTACATACAACTTTTTATTCAGTAAACTTAGAATACATTTACCAACCGTAGTGCACTTACTGACCCTTCTCAACAAAGTTCATAAAGTATATTCTAATTCCATGAACTTAGGGTAGTTTCTTATATACAGCTGAAGACACCAGTGTTCAGTTACTTTTGCTTAGCACAATTCCAATAGACTTCCTTCTCCAAATCACCAAGAACAATCTGAGCTATCCCTGGTTCTACAACCAATCACATAACAGCATTTCTTCTACCATGCAATAAGAATGTTAAATATTGCTTGAGCCTTGGCCTTTTTTCTATTTTATCTTTTTATTTCACCCATATGATCATGCAAGACTCTTACAGGATCGTAAAACTCCTTGTAGCAGGCCCAGTAAGTTTCTGTGCGAGTCTCGAGAAATGCTTACTAGATTATAAAATACCTAGTGGTAGGCTCAAGAGTTTTCCCTCAGGTCTTGTGAAAGGCTCACAAGATCGTATGTGTCCATGCAGCAAAATTACATGGAAATAGTAGTATGTAGGATGAAGTATCTTCTCCACTGAGACCAATCTCCTACATGACAGGTGTATGTAGTAGGGTGTGGAAAGAGACTGGACTCTCCAAATAGACCTCTGTCTCAGATGACTGGTGTACATAGTGGCATATATGAAGGGACAGGTCTCTCCAGTGAGAACCCTCTCTTGGATGATGGGTGTGCATAGTAGGGTATGAGGAGAGAGTGGCCTCTTCTCTCAGACCGCTATCTTACATGAAAGATGTAAGTACTAGGGTGTATGCATGGACTACCTTTCTTTTCACACCTCCATTTCAGGTGATGGGTGTTTATAGTAGGCTGTGTTGAGAAAGGCTGGCCCCGCTAATGACACCTCTATCTCAGATGATGGGTGTGGTTAGTAGGGTTTATATATGGACTAAACTCTTTCGTCAGACCTCTGTCTCAGATGATGGCTGCTGTTCAGTATAGAAAAAGGTGCGGAAGACATTGTGACGCGAAGTGTTAATTAGCTTGAGCAGTGTAGATGAGTGTGATGCCTGCTGAAACCCCCCCCCCAAACAACGTGGAAAAGTTCATGATATTATTTTCAAGCTTGTTTGTGTAGAAAACTCTGTCTCAACCTTGAGAACGAGAGTACAGGGAGAAGATCATAATCATAATCATTAACATTTATAAAGCGCGCTACTCACCCGTGCGGGTCTCAAGGCGCTAGGGGATAGAGGGTGTTACTGCTGCTCGAAAAGCCAGGTTTTTAGGAGTCTCCGGAAAGCGGAGTGGTCCTGGGTGGTCCTGAGGCTGGTGGGGAGGGAGTTCCAGGTCTTGGCCGCCAGGAAGGAGAAAGATCTCCCACCCGCCATGGAGCGGCGGATGCGAGGGACGGCAGCGAGTGCGAGGCCAGAGGAACGGAGGGGGCGGGTGGGGACGTAGAAGCTGAGGCGTCGGTTGAGGTATTCCGGTCCCTTGTTGTGGAGGGCTTTGTGTGTGTGGGTGAGAAGTCGAAAGGTGATCCTTTTGCTGACTGGGAGCCAATGCAGGTGTCTCAGGTGTGCGGAGATGTGGCTGTTGCGGGGTACGTCGAGGATGAGGCGGGCCGAGGCGTTTTGAATGTGTTGCAAGCGATTTTGGAGTTTGGCTGTGGTCCCAGCATAGAGGGTGTTGCCGTAGTCCAGGCGGCTCGTGACGAGGGCGTGGGTCACGGTTTTTCTCGTGTCGGCGGGGATCCAGCGGAAGATCTTGCGGAGCATGCGGAGGGTGAGGAAGCAGGCGGAGGACACGCCGTTGACTTGCTTGGTCATGGTGAGAAGAGGGTCCAAGATGAAGCCGAGGTTGCGGGCGTGGTCTGTGGGGGTCGGTGCGGTGCCGAGGGCCGTTGGCCACCAGGAGTCGTCCCAGGCGGACGGGGTGTTGCCGAGGATGAGGACTTCCGTTTTTTCAGAGTTCAGCTTTAGGCGGCTGAGCCTCATCCAATCTGCGACGTCCTTCATAACCTCTTGTAGGTTGGTCTTGGCGCTGGCGGGGTCCTTGGTGAGGGAGAGTATAAGTTGGGTGTCGTCGGCGTAGGAGGTGATGATGATGTCGTGCTTGTGTACGATGTTGGCGAGGGGGCTCATGTAGACAATGAAGAGTGTCGGGCTGAGTGATGAGCCTTGAGGTACGCTGCAGATGATCTCGGTGGGTTCTGAGCGAAACGGAGGGAGGTAAACTCTTTGGGAACGGTTTGAGAGGAAGGAGGCGATCCAGCCCAGGGCCTGGCCTTGGATCCCGGTGGAGCGGAGGCGGGTGATTAGGGTGCGGTGACAGACGGTGTCGAAGGCAGCCGAGAGGTCAAGGAGAATGAGGGTGACTGTTTCACCGTTGTCCATCAGGGTTCTGACGTCGTCTGTGACTGAGATGAGGGCGGTTTCCGTGCTGTGGTTGGTTCGGAATCCGGTTTGTGAAGGGTCGAGCAGGTTGTTGTTTTCCAGGAAGGTGGTCAGCTGTTTGTTGACGGTCTTCTCTATTACCTTGGCTGGGAAAGGCAGGAGAGAGATGGGGCGGAAGTTTTTCAGGTCGCTCGGTTCAGCCGTAGGTTTCTTTAGTAGGGCGTTGACTTCGGCGTGTTTCCAGCATTCGGGGAAGGTAGCAGAAGAAAAAGAAGAGTTGATGACGGCCTGGAGGTGCGGGGCGATGATGTCGTCGGCTTTGTTAAAGATGAAGTGAGGGCAGGGGTCCGAAGGGGCGCCGGAGTGGATAGAGTTCATGGTGGATTTGGTTTCTTCAGTGTTAATGTGGGTCCAGTTGTTGAGGGTGATGGCCGGGGGTGCGGGTTCGGTGGTGTTTGGTTGGGTCTGGTGTCCGAAGCTGTCGTGGAGGTCGCTGATCTTGCGATGGAAGAAGGTGGCGAGGGATTCGCACAAATCCTGTGAGGGCGTGACGGCATTGGCGTTGGCGTTGGGGTTGGAGAACTCCTTGACGATGCTGAAGAGTTCTCTGCTGTTGTGGCTGTTTTTGTCCAGTCTGTCGGTGAAAAAGTTCCTTTTAGCAGCGCGGATCAGGTGGTGGTGTTCGCGGGTAGCGTTCTTCAGGGCGGTCATGTTGTCAGCGGTGTGGTCCTTTTGTCACCAGTTGTTTGAGGCCGAGGTTGGCGAGGTTGTCGAGCAGGGTGGTGGTGTTGGGGTCGTTGTTTTGTTCCAGATGAAAGTTGAGGTCGCCTAGGAGGATGTAGTCCGGTGAGGCGAGGGCGTGCGGGGAGATGAAGTCGGCGATGACGTCGCTGAAAGGGGCGCGCGGTCCGGGAGGACGGTAGATGAGGGATCCTCTGAGGGTGGCCCTCGGGTCGGTGCGAATCTGAAAATGCAGGTGTTCAGCGGCGAGAGGGGTGTCTTCGGTGGAGGTGGTGACGCTGATGGAGTCTTTGAAGACGATGGCGATACCTCCTCCTACTTGGTTGGTGCGGTCTTTTCTGGAGATCTTGTAGCCTTCGGGGATGGCGGTGGCGATGTCTGGAGCAGAGGAGGCGTTCATCCAGGTCTCCGTGATGAAGGCGACGTCCGGTGCTGTGGAGTCCAGGAGGTCCCAGAGTTCAACGGCGTGCTTGTGGACGGAACGAGCGTTGACCAGGATGCACTTGAGGTGGTTGATGGCGCGTGGGTTTGTGTTCGTGGTAGTTGCGTGGTGGAAGATGCGTTTGCAGGAGTTGCAGGCGAAGGGTCCATGGGTGCGTTTCGGGTGAGCTTGGAAGCAGGTTTTGGAGCGCCCTGGGTTGAGGGCGTGGAGGGTGGTGGGGTCGTAGCGGATCAGCGGGGCTTGGGAGAGCTGGGGACCAGGGGTCGTGGCGCTGGGCGCGGGCCAGGCGCGGATGGGCGCAGACGGGCTTGCCTCTGGTGCGCCTCCGGCGCGCCAGCGGCGCGATCGCGCAGCGGCCGCCATATGAGGTTGGAGGGGGGGAGGGGTCAGCTGGGGGCGAATGGGAGCTGGGGGGCGGGGGCGTGCAGGAGGTCGCGGCGGGAAAGCGCGAGGGGGGGGACAGGAGCGAGGAGGAAGAACAGAGAAGAAGAAAAGAAGCAGGAGCAGGAGAGAGGGTGAGTAGCGCGGGGCAGGGCGAGGGGCTGGGAGGTGGGGGGTACTTACTGTGAGGTGGGTCTCAGGAACTCAGGAACCTGGAGGAGCTGGAGGAGCTGCAGCGGCAGGGGGGAGCGACCTACCCTTGGGTCAAGGGTCGCTACCACTGTCGCGCAGCGGCCGCCATATGAGGTAGGAGGGGGGAGGGGTCAGCTGGGGGCAAATGGGAGCTGGGGGGCGGGGCGTGCAGGAGGTCGCAGCGGGAAAGCGCGACGGAGGGGGGGACAGGTAGAGTGAGAAGAGCTGGGGGAGGGGGGCTTAAGGGAGGAGGGGGGTGAGTGTTAGGAGGTTTAGGAGATTAGGGAGAGAGATAGGAGTAGGGTTGTGAAGATAGGGGAGGGGGGGTTGTAGAGGTGGGTGAGGGTGAGAGGTACAGTGACAGGATAGAAAGATAGGTAATAGAGGGGGTGGTGGGAAGGGGGGGAGAGATAGAGAAATAGATAGAGAAAATAGATAGATAGAGAAATCGATAGATAGAGAAATAGATAGATAGAGAGATAGGTAGATAGGAGGAGTGAGGGAGGTAGATAGCGAACGGGTTAGATAGGGGTGATAGAGAGGGGGAGGCGAGTGAGGGAGGGGGATGAGGCAGGAGCAGGAGGGCAGGCGCGGGGAGAAGAAGACGGAGGAGGCAGAAGAGCCGAAGGCAGAAGAGCCGAAGGCAGAAGACAGAACAGCAGAAGACCGGAAGAACAGAAGAACAGAAGACCGGAAGAACAGAAGAACAGGAGAACAGAGGACCGGAAGAACAGAAGAGCTGGAGACCAGAAGAACAGAAGAACAGCAGAAGATCACAGAAGAGCAGAAGATCACAGATGAAGATACGGAAGACGAGGAACAGAAGGCAGAAGACAGGCAGAAGACCTCAGAAGAAGATGAAGAAGAAGAGAGGCGACAGGAGAGGCAGAGAAGCACACAGAAGAAGAGAGAAGACTGGGAGAAGAAGAGTACAGAAGAAGATTACAGACGAGGAGCGAGGAGGAAGAACAGAGAAGAAGAAAAGAAGCAGGAGCAGGAGAGAGGGTGAGTAGCGCGGGGCAGGGCGAGGGGCTGGGAGGTGGGGGGTACTTACTGTGAGGTGGGTCACAGGAACTCAGGAACCTTGAGGAGCTGGAGGAGCTGCAGCGGCAGGGGGAGCGACCTACCCTTGGGTCAAGGGTCGCTACCACTGTCGCGCAGCGGCCGCCATATGAGGTGGGTGGGGGAGGGGTCAGCTGGGGGCGAATGGGAGCTGGGGGGCGGGGGCGTGCAGGAGGTCGCGGCGGGAAAGCGCGAGGGAGGGGGGACAGGTAGAGTGAGAAGAGCTTGGGGAGGGGGGTTTAAGGGAGGAGGGGGGTGAGTGTTAGGAGGTTTAGGAGATTAGGGAGAGAGATAGGAGTAGGGTTGTGAAGATAGGGGAGGGGGGGTTGTAGAGGTGGGTGAGGGTGAGAGGTAGAGTGAGAGGATAGGAAGATAGGTAATAGAGGGGGTGGCGGGAAGGGGGGGAGAGATAGAGAAATAGATAGAGAAAATAGATAGATAGAGAAATCGATAGATAGAGAAATAGATAGAGAGATAGGTAGATAGGAGGAGGTGGAGAGTGAGGGAGTTAGATAGTGGGATAGAGAGATAGAGAGATAGGTAGATAGGAGGAGTGAGGGAGGTAGATAGCGAACGGGTTAGATAGGGGTGATAGAGAGGGGGAGGCGAGTGAGGGAGGGGGATGAGGCAGGAGCAGGAGGGCAGGCGCGGGGAGAAGAAGACGGAGGAGGCAGAAGAGCCGAAGGCAGAAGACAGAAGAGCAGAAGACCGGAAGAACAGAAGAACAGAGGACCGGAAGAACAGAAGAACAGGAGAACAGAGGACCGGAAGAACAGAAGAGCAGGAGACCAGAAGAACAGAAGAACAGCAGAAGATCACATATGAAGATACGGAAGACGAGGAACAGAAGGCAGAAGACAGGCAGAAGACCTCAGAAGAAGATGAAGAAGAAGAGAGGCGACAGGAGAGGCATAGAAGCACACAGAAGAAGAGAGAAGGCGGGGAGAAGAAGAGTACAGAAGAAGATTACAGACGAGGAGCGAGGAGGAAGAACAGAGAAGAAGAAAAGAAGAAAAGAAGCAGGAGCAGGAGAGAGGGTGAGTAGCGCGGGGCAGGGCGAGGGGCTGGGAGGTGGGGGGTACTTACTGTGAGGTGGGTCTCAGGAACTCAGGAACCTGGAGGAGCTGGAGGAGCTGCAGCGGCAGGGGGAGCGACCTACCCTTGGGTCAAGGGTCGCTACCACTGTCGCGCAGCGGCCGCCATATGAGGTAGGAGGGGGGAGGGGTCAGCTGGGGGCAAATGGGAGCTGGGGGGCGGGGGCGTGCAGGAGGTCGCAGCGGGAAAGCGCGAGGGAGGGGGGGGACAGGTAGAGTGAGAAGAGCTGGGGGAGGGGGGTTTAAGGGAGGAGGGGGGTGAGTGTTAGGAGGTTTAGGAGATTAGGGAGAGAGATAGGAGTAGGGTTGTGAAGATAGGGGAGGGGGGGTTGTAGAGGTGGGTGAGGGTGAGAGGTACAGTGACAGGATAGAAAGATAGGTAATAGAGGGGGTGGCGGGAAGGGGGGGAGAGATAGAGAAATAGATAGAGAAAATAGATAGAGAAATCGATAGATAGAGAAATAGATAGATAGAGAGATAGGTAGACAGGAGGAGTGAGGGAGGTAGATAGCGAACAGGTTAGATAGGGGTGATAGAGAGGGGGAGGCGAGTGAGGGAGGGGGATGAGGCAGGAGCAGGAGGGCAGGCGCGGGGAGAAGAAGACGGAGGAGGCAGAAGAGCCGAAGGCAGAAGAGCCGAAGGCAGAAGACAGAACAGCAGAAGACCGGAAGAACAGAAGAACAGAAGAACAGAAGAACAGGAGAACAGAGGACCGGAAGAACAGAAGAGCAGGAGACCAGAAGAACAGAAGAACAGCAGAAGATCACAGAAGAGCAGAAGATCACAGATGAAGATACAGAAGACGAGGAACAGAAGGCAGAAGACAGGCAGAAGACCTCAGAAGAAGATGAAGAAGAAGAGAGGCGACAGGAGAGGCAGAGAAGCACACAGAAGAAGAGAGAAGACGGGGAGAATAAGAGTACAGAAGAAGATTACAAACGAGGAGCGAGGAGGAAGAACAGAGAAGAAGAAAAGAAGAAAAGAAGCAGGAGAGAGGGTGAGTAGCGCGGGGCAGGGCGAGGGGCTGGGAGGTGGGGGGTACTTACTGTGAGGTGGGTCTCAGGAACTCAGGAACCTGGAGGAGCTGGAGGAGCTGCAGTGGCAGGGGGAGCGACCTACCCTTGGGTCAAGGGTCGCTACCACTGTCGCACAGCGGCCGCCATATGAGGTAGGAGGGGGGGAGGGGTCAGCTGGGGGCGAATGGGAGCTGGGGGGCGGGGGCGTGCAGGAGGTCGCGGCGGGAAAGCGCGAGGGAGGGGGGGGACAGGTAGAGTGAGAAGAGCTGGGGGAGGGGGGATTAAGGGAGGAAGGGGGTGAGTGTTAGGAGGTTTAGGAGATTAGGGAGAGAGATAGGAGTAGGGTTGTGAAGATAGGGGAGGGGGGGTTGTAGAGGTGGGTGAGGGTGAGAGGTAGAGTGAGAGGATAGGAAGATAGGTAATAGAGGGGGTGGCGGGAAGGGGGGGAGAGCTAGAGAAATAGATAGAGAAAATAGATAGAGAAATCGATTGATAGAGAAATAGATAGATAGAGAGATAGGTAGATAGGAGGAGTGAGGGAGGTAGATAGCGAACGGGTTAGATAGGGGTGATAGAGAGGGGGAGGCGAGTGAGGGAGGGGGATGAGGCAGGAGCAGGAGGGCAGGCGCGGGGAGAAGAAGACAGAGGAGGCAGAAGAGCCGAATGCAGAAGATAGAAGACAGAAGACAGAAGAGCAGAAGGCCGGAAGAACAGAAGAACAGAAGACCGGAAGAACAGAAGAACAGGAGAACAGAGGACCGGAAGAACAGAAGAGCAGGAGACCAGAAGAACAGAAGAACAGCAGAAGATCACAGAAGAGCAGAAGATCACAGATGAAGATACGGAAGACGAGGAACAGAAGGCAGAAGACCTCAGAAGAAGATGAAGAAGAGAGGCAACAGGAGAGGCAGAGAAGCACACAGAAGAAAAGAGAAGACGGGGAGAAGAAGAGTACAGAAGAAGATTACAGACGAGGAGCGAGGAGGAAGAACAGAGAAGAAGAAAAGAAGAAAAGAAGCAGGAGCAGGAGAGAGGGTGAGTAGTGCGGGGCAGGGCGAGGGGCTGGGAGGTGGGGGGTACTTACTGTGAAGTGGGTCTCAGGAACTCAGGAACCTGGAGGAGCTGGAGGAGCTGCAGCGGCAGGGGGAGCGACCTACCCTTGGGTCCAGATGGAATGAAAACAAAGGCTGGAGAAGGGCAGAGCAGCCAAGTGCTGATAACATAGCTAGAAAATGCCAGAAAGAGATAGAGTCCAAACTTCGGGTTATTTAAGCACTGAAGAGTGGGTGTGGGATCTGAAGCTCGCAGATGGAGTTGTGAAAGCTGCCATGGCCCAGCGCTGCCTCCCTGTTTTGCTGACCGTGATGCTTGAGGGGGAGAGAGGTCCAAGCAGGCGGTAGAGGGCTTCCCAGCATTTCTTGGACTAAGTTAAGTTCCACACAGGGATGAAAGGCCTTTGTTTCTCTGCTCTATTATTATGACTGATTATTTATGCTTGCACTGTGTTTATAACCTGAAGTATTCAGCTCGTTTACAATGTGCTTCCTGAACATCGTAGTGAGAGCCTGCTGCAGTAATTGAAACATGCATTTTGGTGTGCAGTAAATCAAAGCTTATCTGAAGTATTCAACTCATTTATATTCTGCTTCCTGAACATTGTAGTGTGATGCATTTTGGTATACAGTTAATCAAAACTTATATCTGTCAATTAACTATTTGCTTATATATATATATATATGCATAGATGCTCTTTGTAGTGTACTTATTTATAAATAGATGCTTTTCATTGCTATTCTTATTCTACTATTGTTAATGTGCTAAATGCCCACATTTACCTGAAATTCTAGGAAAGCTAAATTGTATTTATAATTGGCATTTGGTCCTTCATTGAGCGTCCTTATTGACTTATATCGAACAGGTGTCAACGAGTCACCTGGATAAGACAGCTGCGCATAGTAGGCCACGTATATGGATGAGTCTCTCCTATTAGACCTCTTTCTCAGATGACAGGTGTGCGTATTAGACTGTATACATGAACTGGCCTCTTCTGTCACACCCCTGTCTCGGATGACGAGTGTGCATAGTACGGGTTAGTGGAGAGAGACTGGCCTGTTGCTGAGACCGATCTCTTGGATGAGAGGTGTGCAAAGAATCCTCGGTTCAGGGAATGTCCTCCCTGCTAACACCCCTCTCAATTTCATGAGACTCACAGGAGCCTCCCACTCCTGCGAGAGCATGAAGACTATGGGAAAAACAGGCCTCTCAACCAATCACAAGGCTCCATTTTTGAATCCACACACTTCCAGGAGGCCCAACCCACACAAAAACACAAAACACAAAAAAATCTGCAGACCAATATCTAGCTTTTTGCTGAATTTGGTGTAATTCCGTTCAGCAGTCTTTGTTGTAGCCATGCCTAAAGAAGTCTAGGAAAAATGCATTGGGATTTAACATTTTGGGACCAAGATTTTTTCTCAGCTTGCACTTGAAGTACCACCCAAAAACTTTCTGGGAAGGGGTTTAAGAGGATACAGTTTTTTGCTAAATGTTGTAACAATTCCTCAAAAAGGGCAAAAAGTTATTATGAAACCGAAAAATACTCCTTTTATGGAAAAGTAGGGGTGTGCAGAAAGCTCAGCTCTGCCGGTGACATTTTCTGAGTTTTGACACTCGGCACTCCACTTAGAGCTCAGAGTTCGATACAAAATCCATCAACTGCTGTGCAGCGGAGTTTACTGGGGCCCACCCCTATTTGTTGCTGTACAGGTATTCAGGCTCAGGCTGCAGGAGCTGGAGCGCTCTCCAGCCGGCAGTTGCCTTCAACACGGCCTTCCCCCCCCAGGCCCTCCCCCTAAACTCCATGGCAGGTAGGGATGTCAGAGATGAGCTGGGCCGCCCTCCCTCCCACTCCACGTCCTTCAGCCCCAGACAGTGGCGTAGCGTGGGTTGTCAGCACCCGGGGCAAGGCAAGTAATTTGCGCCCCCTAACCCGGGGCAAGGCAAGTAATTTGCGCCCCCTAACCCGTGGATTTAGTCTCTTCCAAGATGTTGCGCCCGGTGCGGCCGGCCCCCCCTGCACCCCCCACGCTACGCCACTGGCCCCAGAAAGCCATCACCACCAAGATGATCTCACTGAAGAAGTGGAACAAGGTGGCTACGTAGAGCTGGGGCATGGAGGATAACACCTGCGTCATCTGCCAGGTGCAGGTCATGAGTAGGAAGCGCTACTTGAAGCCAGTGGTTTGCGAGGCCTGCCGCTTGGGAAGTCATTTTGTTTAAAGACACTACGGTCGATTTTCCCTCATGTGGGACTGAATAGTGTGGGACAGTTGTGAAGCAGCCGGTGCTCACATTTTCCCAGGTTTATCATGGAGGCTGTCTGGCTGTCGAAGGTAATAACAGCAGCAGAATATGCGCTCTACAGATGCAAATTGTTTTGCAGTATGTTTAGCGCAGATTTTATAAAATAGGTGTAGATAGCTTTATATTGTGGTAACACAGGCGATTTAGAGGTGGTCTATGCTGCATTGGAATCATTGTGAGATCTACTTTCTGTAAAAGGGACCTGAGTGTGTATTACCATCTTTAGGTTATTTTTAACTACCCCTAAAATACCAAAATATACAGCAAATAACCCTTATAGGTGCGAGTAGTAGTGCTAGAGCCTCATTTTTTTATTCAAACTCATAATTCATATCTTATCTGGCCTCATCATGCCTCTGATTTTTAATGTGCACAAGACGTTTTGGGTGAGAAAATATTGCAATAGACTATGGTGATCGTAGTAAATCATAATTCTTTTTTATCAGCCTTATTAGTTAACCCGTGCATGCCGATGAATCCAGTAGGCACCTTTCATGCATAATGAAATTCATCTTATAGTCTGCAATACTACATGTATTTACTTCACTGCGTCTCTTGTACACAGTGTGCACTGATTGGATATTTGTTTTTATACGTGTTTATATCTGTGATTAAAATCCGAGCATAGGTGCTGATATGCTCTTGTGTAATAAGACACTGGGGTGGTGCAGCACATACTGCACAAAATGATGGTGCTAAAACAGAATGTGTTTTCTGACAGGCTATTACTTTCTTTTTGTGTTCGACGGCTGGAATGCGCCACTTAGCTCTGTTTTTACATTTCTGTAGACTGTAATTGGTTGGCAAAATATTATTTCGCCTTTTGCGACTAATGTTATTGTTGTTATGGAGAAATGTGCAAAGCCATGCATTTAACGCTGATTTCCAGTAGATAATGGGCTAGCCTGGTTTGGCAGTGGGTGGATTGTCTTGTGTTCACATCTAATTCATTATTTTACACTTGCATTACTTACAATACAAAATAGGGTGCGACAAAATGTTCAAAAATTGTTAACGATATTAAGAAACACTATCAAGATATATAGCCACGTTGTTGCCCTGTGATCCCGCTCACTTCAACCGCTGCTACCCCTGGACGTCCTCCTTACCAAGTCTAGGCGTCTCAGGTCCCTTTCAGATCGGCTGTGTATGAGGAGTTTATTTCGTGTTTTGCTTACTGTTTATTTTGTTTACTATTTTTTATTATTCATGCATTACCTAGATTCTGGTACTGTGGATATTCGCGGATGCGGCGTGATTCATTGAAAAGTGTAGAACACATATATACACATATTATGATTAATGTTTGAGTTCAGTAGCTTACTTATATGATAATTAAAGTGATATTTTTATAAGTAATTTTATTGTTGAACACATTTTTATTTCATTTTTCGTATTCACGATGACACCGGCATTTGCGACGATGTTGGCGTTTGCAAATATCACATGACTACATAACAAAGGGATTTCACTGGGTAAGATACCTTTCCTTATTCTAGAAAGGAATGCTCCACCCAATTTTCAATTTTCAACACTTCCAGTGGAGAGATTCGAAGCATTTATTGAGCTCTCTGGTATTTTCCAAAACTGGAAGGACACGTTGAGTTTTTTTTGTTTTATTTCCAAAAATAAAGTGCCATCTGGTGGCAGTGAACATCATGTAAACTGCTCGTTGTGTGAGAAGACTCTGCCAAAGGGGACATCTACAAAAATACTTATTTGGGACGAAAAGTATGTTGGTCCACTTGAAGTGAGTTAGTTGGTGCATGAGTGAGTAAGTGGATGTGTAAGTGTTCAAGTGAGAGAGTATGAAGGAGAGTGAGTGGGGCCATAAGAGGCTGTTTTCATGAGTAAGTGGTTGTGTGAGTGGGTGTATGTGTGTGAGTGAGTGGCAATGTCGGTGAATGACTGGGTAGGTGAGTGGCTGTATGAGTGAGTGACTGGGGGCATGAGCAGCTGTATGAGTGAGATACTGAGTATGTGAGTGGCTGCATGGATGACTGAGTGGCTGTATTAGTGAGTGCCTGGGTGAGTGAGTCTCGATATAAGGGAGTGAGTGAGTGTATGAATGGCTGAATGGGTTACTGACTATATTTGTGAGTGGCTGTATGAATAAGTGACTTGGTGTGTGAATGGCATTAAGGGTGAGGGAGTAGGTGTGTGAATGAACGTATCAGTAATTAAGTGGCTATGAGAGTGGTTGTATGAGTGAGCGACTGGCTGTGTGAGTGGCTGCATGGGTGAGTGACTGTGAGCATGATTGGCTGTTTGAGTGAGATACTGGGTGTGTGAGTGGCTGAATGGGTGACTGAGTGGCTCTGTTAGTGGCTGTGTGAGTTAGTGACTGGGTAGGTGGGTGTCATTATTAGTGAGTGACTGGGTGTATGAGTGACTGTATAGGTGGCTGACTGGGTGTGTGAGTGTATGTATGAATGAGCGACTGGGTGTGGGAATGGCTGTATGGATGAGTGGGTGGGTGTGCAAGAGGCAGTAACAACGGTTGAGTGACTGTATGAGTGGTTGTATGAGTGAGTGACTGCTTGTGTGAGTGACTGGATGAGTGAACTACTAGAGTGTGAGCGGCTGTATGAGGGAGATACCTGGTGTGTGAGTGGTGTGTGTTAGTGGCTGTATGGCTGAGTAAGTGTGTATGAACCACTGTATCAGTAATTCAGTGGGTGGGTAAGTTGCTATATGGCTGAATAATTGGGTATGTGAGTGGCTGTCTAGGTTATTGCGGATGTGTGTGAATGGTTGTATGGGTGAGTGAGGTGGCATATGAGTATCTGTATGGGTGAGTCAGTGGGTACCTTAGTGACTGTATAGGTGAATGAATGTGAATTTGAGTAGCTGTACTGGTGAGTGAGTGGATGAGTAAGTAACTGTGTGAGTGCCTAAATGGATAAGTGAGTGTGTGTAAGTAGCTGTATGGGTGAGTGAGTGGCTGTGTCAGTGTATGCATCAGTGTGTGCCTGGGTATGATTGAAACCAAGCCAACGCAGAGTTTGGGTCCAATTCTTCTGTTGCTTTTGTTGCCGGTGTTGCTGCTGTGATGAGACAAGACTGCCCTCTCTATCAATCAATCAATCAATCATAATATTTATAGAGCGCACTACGTACCCGTTAGGGTTTCAAGGCGCTGAAGCGGGGGGGGGGGTTGCTGCTACTGGTCGAAGAGCCAGGTCTTGAGGAGTCTCCTGAAGGTGAGAAGGTCCTGGGTCTGTCGAAGGGCGGTCGGGAGGGCGTTCCAGGTCTTGGCGGCGAGATGGGAGAAGGATCTGCCGCTGGAGGTCTTGCGATGGAAGCGGGGAACTATGACGAGGACGAGGTTGGCAGAGCGGAGTTGGCGGGAGGGGACATAGAAGTTGAGTCTGTTGTTCAGGTAGACTGGTCCGGCGTTGTGGAGTGCCTTGTGTGCATGGGTGAGGAGTTTGAAGGTGATCCTTTTGTCCACGGGGAGCCAGTGTAGGTCTTTCAGGTGGTGGGAGATGGGGCATCGGCGGGGTACGTCGAGGACCAGTCGTGCGGAGGCATTTTGGATGCGTTGTAGGCGTAGGATGTCTTTTGCTGGGATGCCTGTGTAGAGTGCGTTGCCGTAGTCTAGTCTACTGCTGACGAGGGCCTGGGTCACCATTTTTCTGGTGTCCTTCGGGATCCATTTGTAGATTCTGCGGAGCATGCGGAGTGTGTTGTAGCAGGGGGAGGACAGGGAGTTGACCTGCTTGGACATGGTGAGGGCAGAGTCGAGGACGAAGCCCAGGTTGCGTGCGTGGTTGGTTGGTGTTGGCGGGGGGCCCAGCGCGGTGGGCCACCAGGAGTCGTCCCAGGCTGAAGGGGTACGTCCGAGGATGAGGACCTCCGTCTTGTCGGAATTCAACTTCAGGCGGCTTTTTCTCATCCATTCGGCGATGGACTTCATTTCGTCTTAGAGGTTGGTTTTGGCGGTGAGTGGGTCTTTGGTGAGGGAGAGGATGAGCTGGGTGTCGTCGGCGTAGGAGAGAATGTTGAGGTTGTGCTGACGGGCCAGTTGTGCGAGGGGGGCCATGTAGATGTTGAACAGCGTCAGGCTGAGGGAGGAGCCTTGGGGTACGCCGCAGATGATGTTGGTGGCTTCGGAACGGAAGGGAGGGAGTCGGACTCTCTGGGTTCTGCCGGAGAGGAAGGAGGAGATCCAGTTGAGGGCTTTCTCTTGTATTCCGGCTTCATGGAGGCATGTTAGTAGGGTGTGGTGGCAAACCGTGTCGAAGGCTGCGGAGGGGTCCAGGAGGATGAGGGCCGAAGTTTCGCCATTTGCTGTCTGATGTCGTCTGTGGCGGCGAGGAGAGCAGTCTCGGTGCTGTGGTTGCGTCTGAAACCGGACTGGGAGGGGTCCAGGCTGGAGTTGTCCTCGAGGGGGTGGGTGAGCTGAGCGTTGACGATCTTCTCGATGACCTTTGCTGGGAAGGGGAGGAGGGAGATCGGGTGGAAGTTTTTGAGGTCGTTGGGGTCTGCCTTGGGTTTTTTGAGGAGGGCGTGGATTTCGGCGTGTTTCCAGCTTTCCGGGAAGGTTGCGGTTTCGAATGATAAGTTGATGATCTTTCAAAGTTGGGGGCCGATGGTGGAGTCGGCTTTGTTGTGGACGTGGTGGGGGCATAGGTCTGAAGGGGATCCTGAGTGGATGGAGTTCATTATCTTGCAAGTTTCCGAGTCATCTACGTGGGTCCAGGAGGTCAGGCGGTTGGTGTAGGTGGAGCTGTCGGGGATGGGGTCTGGCGGAGGCGTGGTGTTGAGGCTGTCGTGGATGTCGTGGATGTCGGCGAAGAAGGAGGACAGGGCGTCGCAGAGTTCTTGGGAGGGAGGGATGTCGTTGTCGTTGACGCTGGGGTTGGATAACTCACGATGCAAAAGAGTTCTTTGCTGTCGTGTGCGTTGTTGTTCAGGCATTCTGTGAAGTGGGAACGTTTGGCGAGTCGGATTAGCTGATGGTGCTTGCGGGTGGCTTCCTTGTGGGCTGTCAGGCTGTCTGGTGTGCGTTCGAGGAGCCATTTCTTCTTTAGTTTCTGGCAGGTGCGTTTGGAGGTGATGAGTTCATCTGTGAACCAGGCGGCTTTTTTTCTTTCCTTGGTTGTCAGCAGGTCTTTTGAGAGGTGCAAGGGTGTTGGCGCAGTCGCTGATCCACTGTCGTAGGTTGAGAGCAGCGGTGTCTGGGTTGGTGGGGTCGGTAGGTGGGTTCTGGGCGAGGGTGCTGGACAGTTGGTCTTCAGTGACTTTGCTCCAGCGGCGGTGGGGTGGTAGTTGGGTGCGGTAGTGTTCGATGTGCTTCTTGAATGCGAAGTGAATGCAGTGGTGGTCGGTCCAGTGGAGTTCGGTGGTGTGGCTGAAGATGACGTGGTTGCTTGCAGAGAAGATCGGGTCAAGCGTGTGGCCGGCGATGTGGGTGGGTGTGTTGACCAGTTGTTTGAGGCCGAAGATGGAGAGGTTGTCGATCAGGGCTGTGGTGTTGGCGTCGTTGTTGTTCTCCAGGTCGAAATTGAGGTCTCCAAGGAGGATGTAGCCCGTGGAGGCGAGGGCGTGGGTGCTCTTGAGGTCGGCGATGGAGTCGCTGAAGGGAGCTCGTGGTCCTGGGGGGCAGTAGATGAGTGTTCCCCTGAGAGTAGTGTTGGGGTTGGTGTGGATTCGGAAGTGCAGGTGTTCAGCGGTCTTGAGGGTGTCCTCCGTGTGGGTGTGGATCTAGAGGGTAGATTTGTGGGCGATGGCTATTCCTCCTCCGATTCCGTTGGGGCGACCTCTTCTGGTGATCTTGTAGCCGTCAGGGATGGCTGTAGCGATGTCGGGAACTGAGGAGTCGTTCCACCAGTTTTCGGTCAGGTATGCTACATCTGGGGCGGTGGTGTCGAGCAGGTCCCAGATCTCGATGGCGTGCTTTTGTGCGGAGCGTGTGTTGATGAGTATGCAGTGGAGGTGGTTTGTGCTGGTTGTTGCAGGTTTCCTTGTTCTGTTGCAGGTAAAGTTGCAGGCGAGGCAGGAGAAGGGTCCTTTGGTGTTCTTCGGTGTGGCCTGGAAGCATGTTGTGGAGGAATCGGGGTTGAGAGCGATGAGTTCGTTGGCCGAGTAGTGGCGTCTGTTGGTGCGGGTGTCGCGTGGGCCAGGGGGGGTGGCGCTGGGTGCAGTCCAGGCGCGGACGGGCGCAGACGGGCTTGCCTCTGGCGCGCCTCTGGCGCGCCAGTCATTAAGAAGGGAGGAGGGAGGGGGGAGGGGGGAGGGGGGAGGGGGGAGGGAGGAGCAGCTGGGAGGCGGGAGGGAGGAGCAGCTGGGAGGCGGGAGGCAGGAGGGAGCGGCGAATGGGGGCGCGAGGGGGGCGGGGCCGCAGGGAGGCAGCGGCAGGGGAAAGCGGCAAGGGGGAGCGCCCAAGGGGCGAAAAACAAGCGGAGAAAGCACAAAAAGTGAAAAAAGGCACAAGGCAATCACAGAATATGGAATGCAGTCACAAATACGGTAAACAGCACAACACAAGTGGAATACAGCAATTTAAAAAAGGCGCAATTGGGGGCAGAAGCGCTAGAAGGCGCAGAAAACAGAATACAGTTAAAAGATACGGCGAAAACGGCACAATGCACACAAGTCCAGCGACGCTTACCAGAAGCCCACTAGACACCAGGGATGAGGCGCAGAAGGAGGCCTGTGGGTGGAGGAGGGCCTCGAACACGCTACCACAGCGTGGGCGGGGATCAGGGACACGAGACAGCAAGGTGGTGAGCGGACATGGGGGATGAGCTCTTGACCAAAAACAGGCCTGAGGTCTCTCACCCTCGACGTGCAGCGCCAGCCATTAAGAAGGGAGGGGGAGGGAGGAGCAGCTGGGAGGCGGGAGGCGGGAGGCAGGAGGCAGGAGGGAGCTGTGAATGGCGGCGCAAGGGGAGCGGGCCGCAGGGAGGCAGCGGCAAGGGGGAGCACCCAAGGGGCGAAAAACAAGCGGAGAAAGCACAAAAAGTGAAAAAAGGCACAAGGCAATCACAGAATACGGAATGCAGTCACAAATACGGTAAACGGCACAACACAAGCGAAATACAGCAATTTAAAAAAGGCACAAATGGGGGCAGAAGCATACAGTTAAAAGATACGGCGAAAACGGCACAATGCACACAAGTCTAGCGACGCTTACCAGAAGCCCACTAGAAACCAGGGATGAGGCGCAGGAGGAGGCCTGCGGGTGGAGGAGGGCCTCGAACACGCTAGCAGCAGCGTGTCGGGGATCAGGGATACGAGACAGCAAGGTGGTGCTGCGGACGTGGGGGGCGAGCTCTTGACCAAAAACAGGTCAAACTGGGTATGATAGAGTATACAACAGTGTGTGCTTCCGGATATCAGTGTATGCATAAGGGTGTGCCTATGTATGTCAGTGTATGCATGAGTGTGTGCATGTGTGTGGCAATGTATACATCACTGTGTGCTTCGGTATTTTACTGTTTGCATACGTTTGTGCCTAGATGTATCAGTGTGTGCATGAGTGTGCTCCTGGGTGTGTCAGTGTATGCACAAGCGTGTGCCTGGATGTGTTGGTATATGCATGAGAGTGTGCCTAGATGTGTCAATGTATGCATCACTATGTGCCTGAGTGTGTCAGCATATGCTTAAGTGTGTTTCTTCATATGTTAGTGTACACATCAGTGTGCCTGAACATGTTAGTGTATGCACAAATGTCTCCCTGGTCCTGTCAGTGTTTGCATCAGTGTGTGCCTGGCTGTGTTAGAGTATAGATCAGTGTGTATCACAGTGTGTTAGCGTATTCATGACTGTGTACCTGGGTTTAATGAAGAACATTACTCTAGTTTTGTCAGTGTATGCATCACTTTATGCCTGCCTGTGATAGTGTAAAGATCAGTATTTGCCTGGGTGTGTTGGTGTATCCAATGTATGCCTGGGTAATTCAGTGTTAAGATCCATGTGTTCAGTGTCTGCCTGGTGTGATAGTGTATGTATTAGTGTGTGCCTGGGTATGTCAGTGTCTGTATCAATGTGTGAATGAGTGTGTGACTGTCTGTATATGTAAGTGAGTGGGTGTGTTAGTGGTAATAAATGATGAATGAGAGGGTGCATGAGTGTGTCTATGGATGAATGACTGGGTATGTGAGCATCTATTTGGGTGAGTAAGCACGTGTGTGAGCATCTCTATGGATATGTGAGTGTCTGAGCCAGTGCCTGTATGTAATGGTGTGCATATGTGACACTAGCGTTAAAGTGACTGTCTAGATGTGTTAGTAGCTGCATAGGTAAGGAAGTATAGACGTGACTGTTTTGCAGAGTGACTGGACGTCTTTCTAGGTGTATGGAGAAATTGGGTGTATCAGTAGTTACATGGAAGAGTGACTGTGTGTGTTAGTCATTGTATGGGTGAGTGAATGGTTGTATAAGTGACTGTGAGGTTGAGTGAGTGCATGTGTTAGTGCCTGTATTAGCGACTTAGTGAGTGTGTGAGTATCTATATGGGTAAGTGAGTGCATGTAGTAATAGATGTATTTGTAAGTGACTGAATATGTTACTGACTGAATCGGTGACTGAGAGGGTGCGTGAGTGGCATAATAGACGAGCATCTGGCTATGTGAGTGGCTCTATCATTGTGTGTCTGGATGTCTCAGTGGCTCTCTGACACTTTACCTTAGTGTATACCTTTACATTGTTAGTTTGTAGAACTCCTCCTCCTGACTCCGAGTAACTCCATCCCAGTCATGACACTGGCAAGATAGATGTGTAGTTCACTGCTGTGGAAAAAGAAGTAGAGCAACTGAATTGCCGCATTTTGTATAGATTTGTGTTTGTCAATTAAAGCAAATGGTCTGTTTTCTCAAGCACCCAAAAAAGGAGTAGACCATACAGATACATTTTCGCTTAGTAAGTTTGTAAAAGCCAATCACCTTCAGGCAAAATGATCACCAACCAGGCACCAAACATTGTGATTCATCAAAATCAAGTATACTCTTAATTGAATACCCTGCCTCACTGTTTTCCACCACAAATCATCAATTATCACTCACAATCACTCACTCATTGCTGCAATATTTGTACTTAGTTATAGTTACCTCTTCCAATCCAAGCACGTGTAGGTTAGGTACACACTTGTATCTTTTACGCAGGCAACACATTGGAATTTAGTATTGCTACTCTTGTAAATAGATGATCTTCTGCATCAGCCCTGCTTAGTGATGCAGAAAAGGAATAGACATGCGAGGGAAGCAGGCATTGTCTCCAATGTCATGAAGGTATTGAAGAGGCTTCTTTACTGCAAACTGGTCCAACTCCAATCCGGACATATAGGTGACTAAAAATGGTGGGGGCAGCATAAAATTAAATCCGACACAAGGTTCCACTAGCTCCTTGTTTTTCTAGTTCAACGAGAAATGATTAAAAAGTTCTGTGGGGTACTGGATTATCATTTGAGGAAGTAGAATTCGGCCTCAAAATCAGCTGGTCCACCAAGAAGTTTGCCAGCTGACAAACCTGACTATGACCAATTATCCTCCTCCTGTGGTGTTTCAGAAACAGTGTAATCAGGTGGTATGAAATGTTGGTTAATTTTGATCATGATCAATCCCTTCAAGAGACTGGTCTTTCTCACTGTAACAAATGAGCCAGCTGCACTCACCACATGCTAAGTAGACACACTGGCTACAGGACAAGCCAGATACTTTATTGCCAGCCTTACTTATGCATGATTGGGCATTGGTTCCTAATCCTATACCTATCCACATGCATCTCTTTATGGTCATCCAGATACTGCTGGAACATCCTCTGAATGGTCATTTGTTCTGCCACTTGCTCGACCTCTTTTGCCTTCACCTCTTCACTGGACTTAAGACCCGCCACTTGAAACCAAGCCAACGCAGAGTTTGGATCCAATTCTTCTGTTGCTTTTATTGCAGGTGTTGCTGCTGAGATGAGACAAGACTGCCCTCTCTGGAAGTTGAAGGAGGCACCCCATAACTGTTGGGTGGGACTCTAAGTTCCAGCTGTTCTACTTCCTGAAGTCTGTCCTGCTCAGCAGTCCACCTCTTGTATTTTGATACATCCCCTTCATAAAAGGAAATTGGCAAGAATTTGTTGGTTGCGTCGATCAAGTATTGTGGCACTGATGTACTTTTTGAATGAGATAATGTCATTTTGCAACCTTACATTACAAGTCAAACAATAGCTTAGGCTCTCAACCAAGGCATGTGCTTCCAGGTTTTTATTTACACTTTCAAGTGTGAACCTTTCAGGCACCTTCCTTAGCTGGTCCTGTAGCAGATACAACAATGGGCTAGTTTGGCCTATCGCACTGTCCTCCTTGCTAACTTTGCATGTAAAAACCTCAAAAGGGAGTAGCATCTGTGTGAGCCATCTGACTAAGCTCTATTTTTCTGCATGGTTATAGCTTTACCAATTGGATCCCTTCCTCTTTGACTCTGAAGAGTGGGTGTGGGTTCTGAAGCTCGCAGATGGAGTTGTGAAAGCTGCCTTGGCCCAGCGCTGCCTCCCTGTTTTGCTGACCGTGATGCTTGAGGGGGAGAGAGGTCCAAGCAGGCGGTAGAGGGCTTCCCAGCATTTCTTGGACTAAGTTAAGTTCCACACAGGGATGAAAGGCCTTTGTTTCTCTGCTCTATTATTATGACTGATTATTTATGCTTGCACTGTGTTTATAACCTGAAGTATTCAGCTCGTTTACAATGTGCTTCCTGAACATCGTAGTGAGAGCCTGCTGCAGTAATTGAAACATGCATTTTGGTGTGCAGTAAATCAAAGCTTATCTGAAGTATTCAACTCATTTATATTCTGCTTCCTGAACATTGTAGTGTGATGCATTTTGGTATACAGTTAATCAAAACTTATATCTGTCAATTAACTATTTGCTTATATATATATATATATGCATAGATGCTCTTTGTAGTGTACTTATTTATAAATAGATGCTTTTCATTGCTATTCTTATTCTACTATTGTTAATGTGCTAAATGCCCACATTTACCTGAAATTCTAGGAAAGCTAAATTGTATTTATAATTGGCATTTGGTCCTTCATTGAGCGTCCTTATTGACTTATATCGAACAGGTGTCAACGAGTCACCTGGATAAGACAGCTGCGCATAGTAGGCCACGTATATGGATGAGTCTCTCCTATTAGACCTCTTTCTCAGATGACAGGTGTGCGTATTAGACTGTATACATGAACTGGCCTCTTCTGTCACACCCCTGTCTCGGATGACGAGTGTGCATAGTACGGGTTAGTGGAGAGAGACTGGCCTGTTGCTGAGACCGATCTCTTGGATGAGAGGTGTGCAAAGAATCCTCGGTTCAGGGAATGTCCTCCCTGCTAACACCCCTCTCAATTTCATGAGACTCACAGGAGCCTCCCACTCCTGAGAGAGCATGAAGACTATGGGAAAAACAGGCCTCTCAACCAATCACAAGGCTCCATTTTTGAATCCACACACTTCCAGGAGGCCCAACCCACACAAAAACACAAAACACAAAAAAATCTGCAGACCAATATCTAGCTTTTTGCTGAATTTGGTGTAATTCCGTTCAGCAGTCTTTGTTGTAGCCATGCCTAAAGAAGTCTAGGAAAAATGCATTGGGATTTAACATTTTGGGACCAAGATTTTTTCTCAGCTTGCACTTGAAGTACCACCCAAAAACTTTCTGGGAAGGGGTTTAAGAGGATACAGTTTTTTGCTAAATGTTGTAACAATTCCTCAAAAAGGGCAAAAAGTTATTATGAAACCGAAAAATACTCCTTTTATGGAAAAGTAGGGGTGTGCAGAAAGCTCAGCTCTGCCGGTGACATTTTCTGAGTTTTGACACTCGGCACTCCACTTAGAGCTCAGAGTTCGATACAAAATCCATCAACTGCTGTGCAGCGGAGTTTACTGGGGCCCACCCCTATTTGTTGCTGTACAGGTATTCAGGCTCAGGCTGCAGGAGCTGGAGCGCTCTCCAGCCGGCAGTTGCCTTCAACACGGCCTTCCCCCCCCAGGCCCTCCCCCTAAACTCCATGGCAGGTAGGGATGTCAGAGATGAGCTGGGCCGCCCTCCCTCCCACTCCACGTCCTTCAGCCCCAGACAGTGGCGTAGCGTGGGTTGTCAGCACCCGGGGCAAGGCAAGTAATTTGCGCCCCCTAACCCGGGGCAAGGCAAGTAATTTGCGCCCCCTAACCCGTGGATTTAGTCTCTTCCAAGATGTTGCGCCCGGTGCGGCCGGCCCCCCCTGCACCCCCCACGCTACGCCACTGGCCCCAGAAAGCCATCACCACCAAGATGATCTCACTGAAGAAGTGGAACAAGGTGGCTACGTAGAGCTGGGGCATGGAGGATAACACCTGCGTCATCTGCCAGGTGCAGGTCATGAGTAGGAAGCGCTACTTGAAGCCAGTGGTTTGCGAGGCCTGCCGCTTGGGAAGTCATTTTGTTTAAAGACACTACGGTCGATTTTCCCTCATGTGGGACTGAATAGTGTGGGACAGTTGTGAAGCAGCCGGTGCTCACATTTTCCCAGGTTTATCATGGAGGCTGTCTGGCTGTCGAAGGTAATAACAGCAGCAGAATATGCGCTCTACAGATGCAAATTGTTTTGCAGTATGTTTAGCGCAGATTTTATAAAATAGGTGTAGATAGCTTTATATTGTGGTAACACAGGCGATTTAGAGGTGGTCTATGCTGCATTGGAATCATTGTGAGATCTACTTTCTGTAAAAGGGACCTGAGTGTGTATTACCATCTTTAGGTTATTTTTAACTACCCCTAAAATACCAAAATATACAGCAAATAACCCTTATAGGTGCGAGTAGTAGTGCTAGAGCCTCATTTTTTTATTCAAACTCATAATTCATATCTTATCTGGCCTCATCATGCCTCTGATTTTTAATGTGCACAAGACGTTTTGGGTGAGAAAATATTGCAATAGACTATGGTGATCGTAGTAAATCATAATTCTTTTTTATCAGCCTTATTAGTTAACCCGTGCATGCCGATGAATCCAGTAGGCACCTTTCATGCATAATGAAATTCATCTTATAGTCTGCAATACTACATGTATTTACTTCACTGCGTCTCTTGTACACAGTGTGCACTGATTGGATATTTGTTTTTATACGTGTTTATATCTGTGATTAAAATCCGAGCATAGGTGCTGATATGCTCTTGTGTAATAAGACACTGGGGTGGTGCAGCACATACTGCACAAAATGATGGTGCTAAAACAGAATGTGTTTTCTGACAGGCTATTACTTTCTTTTTGTGTTCGACGGCTGGAATGCGCCACTTAGCTCTGTTTTTACATTTCTGTAGACTGTAATTGGTTGGCAAAATATTATTTCGCCTTTTGCGACTAATGTTATTGTTGTTATGGAGAAATGTGCAAAGCCATGCATTTAACGCTGATTTCCAGTAGATAATGGGCTAGCCTGGTTTGGCAGTGGGTGGATTGTCTTGTGTTCACATCTAATTCATTATTTTACACTTGCATTACTTACAATACAAAATAGGGTGCGACAAAATGTTCAAAAATTGTTAACGATATTAAGAAACACTATCAAGATATATAGCCACGTTGTTGCCCTGTGATCCCGCTCACTTCAACCGCTGCTACCCCTGGACGTCCTCCTTACCAAGTCTAGGCGTCTCAGGTCCCTTTCAGATCGGCTGTGTATGAGGAGTTTATTTCGTGTTTTGCTTACTGTTTATTTTGTTTACTATTTTTTATTATTCATGCATTACCTAGATTCTGGTACTGTGGATATTCGCGGATGCGGCGTGATTCATTGAAAAGTGTAGAACACATATATACACATATTATGATTAATGTTTGAGTTCAGTAGCTTACTTATATGATAATTAAAGTGATATTTTTATAAGTAATTTTATTGTTGAACACATTTTTATTTCATTTTTCGTATTCACGATGACACCGGCATTTGCGACGATGTTGGCGTTTGCAAATATCACATGACTACATAACAAAGGGATTTCACTGGGTAAGATACCTTTCCTTATTCTAGAAAGGAATGCTCCACCCAATTTTCAATTTTCAACACTTCCAGTGGAGAGATTCGAAGCATTTATTGAGCTCTCTGGTATTTTCCAAAACTGGAAGGACACGTTGAGTTTTTTTTGTTTTATTTCCAAAAATAAAGTGCCATCTGGTGGCAGTGAACATCATGTAAACTGCTCGTTGTGTGAGAAGACTCTGCCAAAGGGGACATCTACAAAAATACTTATTTGGGACGAAAAGTATGTTGGTCCACTTGAAGTGAGTTAGTTGGTGCATGAGTGAGTAAGTGGATGTGTAAGTGTTCAAGTGAGAGAGTATGAAGGAGAGTGAGTGGGGCCATAAGAGGCTGTTTTCATGAGTAAGTGGTTGTGTGAGTGGGTGTATGTGTGTGAGTGAGTGGCAATGTCGGTGAATGACTGGGTAGGTGAGTGGCTGTATGAGTGAGTGACTGGGGGCATGAGCAGCTGTATGAGTGAGATACTGAGTATGTGAGTGGCTGCATGGATGACTGAGTGGCTGTATTAGTGAGTGCCTGGGTGAGTGAGTCTCGATATAAGGGAGTGAGTGAGTGTATGAATGGCTGAATGGGTTACTGACTATATTTGTGAGTGGCTGTATGAATAAGTGACTTGGTGTGTGAATGGCATTAAGGGTGAGGGAGTAGGTGTGTGAATGAACGTATCAGTAATTAAGTGGCTATGAGAGTGGTTGTATGAGTGAGCGACTGGCTGTGTGAGTGGCTGCATGGGTGAGTGACTGTGAGCATGATTGGCTGTTTGAGTGAGATACTGGGTGTGTGAGTGGCTGAATGGGTGACTGAGTGGCTCTGTTAGTGGCTGTGTGAGTTAGTGACTGGGTAGGTGGGTGTCATTATTAGTGAGTGACTGGGTGTATGAGTGACTGTATAGGTGGCTGACTGGGTGTGTGAGTGTATGTATGAATGAGCGACTGGGTGTGGGAATGGCTGTATGGATGAGTGGGTGGGTGTGCAAGAGGCAGTAACAACGGTTGAGTGACTGTATGAGTGGTTGTATGAGTGAGTGACTGCTTGTGTGAGTGACTGGATGAGTGAACTACTAGAGTGTGAGCGGCTGTATGAGGGAGATACCTGGTGTGTGAGTGGTGTGTGTTAGTGGCTGTATGGCTGAGTAAGTGTGTATGAACCACTGTATCAGTAATTCAGTGGGTGGGTAAGTTGCTATATGGCTGAATAATTGGGTATGTGAGTGGCTGTCTAGGTTATTGCGGATGTGTGTGAATGGTTGTATGGGTGAGTGAGGTGGCATATGAGTATCTGTATGGGTGAGTCAGTGGGTACCTTAGTGACTGTATAGGTGAATGAATGTGAATTTGAGTAGCTGTACTGGTGAGTGAGTGGATGAGTAAGTAACTGTGTGAGTGCCTAAATGGATAAGTGAGTGTGTGTAAGTAGCTGTATGGGTGAGTGAGTGGCTGTGTCAGTGTATGCATCAGTGTGTGCCTGGGTATGATTGAAACCAAGCCAACGCAGAGTTTGGGTCCAATTCTTCTGTTGCTTTTGTTGCCGGTGTTGCTGCTGTGATGAGACAAGACTGCCCTCTCTATCAATCAATCAATCAATCATAATATTTATAGAGCGCACTACGTACCCGTTAGGGTTTCAAGGCGCTGAAGCGGGGGGGGGGGTTGCTGCTACTGGTCGAAGAGCCAGGTCTTGAGGAGTCTCCTGAAGGTGAGAAGGTCCTGGGTCTGTCGAAGGGCGGTCGGGAGGGCGTTCCAGGTCTTGGCGGCGAGATGGGAGAAGGATCTGCCGCTGGAGGTCTTGCGATGGAAGCGGGGAACTATGACGAGGACGAGGTTGGCAGAGCGGAGTTGGCGGGAGGGGACATAGAAGTTGAGTCTGTTGTTCAGGTAGACTGGTCCGGCGTTGTGGAGTGCCTTGTGTGCATGGGTGAGGAGTTTGAAGGTGATCCTTTTGTCCACGGGGAGCCAGTGTAGGTCTTTCAGGTGGTGGGAGATGGGGCATCGGCGGGGTACGTCGAGGACCAGTCGTGCGGAGGCATTTTGGATGCGTTGTAGGCGTAGGATGTCTTTTGCTGGGATGCCTGTGTAGAGTGCGTTGCCGTAGTCTAGTCTACTGCTGACGAGGGCCTGGGTCACCATTTTTCTGGTGTCCTTCGGGATCCATTTGTAGATTCTGCGGAGCATGCGGAGTGTGTTGTAGCAGGGGGAGGACAGGGAGTTGACCTGCTTGGACATGGTGAGGGCGGAGTCGAGGACGAAGCCCAGGTTGCGTGCGTGGTTGGTTGGTGTTGGCGGGGGGCCCAGCGCGGTGGGCCACCAGGAGTCGTCCCAGGCTGAAGGGGTACGTCCGAGGATGAGGACCTCCGTCTTGTCGGAATTCAACTTCAGGCGGCTTTTTCTCATCCATTCGGCGATGGACTTCATTTCGTCTTAGAGGTTGGTTTTGGCGGTGAGTGGGTCTTTGGTGAGGGAGAGGATGAGCTGGGTGTCGTCGGCGTAGGAGAGAATGTTGAGGTTGTGCTGACGGGCCAGTTGTGCGAGGGGGGCCATGTAGATGTTGAACAGCGTCAGGCTGAGGGAGGAGCCTTGGGGTACGCCGCAGATGATGTTGGTGGCTTCGGAACGGAAGGGAGGGAGTCGGACTCTCTGGGTTCTGCCGGAGAGGAAGGAGGAGATCCAGTTGAGGGCTTTCTCTTGTATTCCGGCTTCATGGAGGCATGTTAGTAGGGTGTGGTGGCAAACCGTGTCGAAGGCTGCGGAGGGGTCCAGGAGGATGAGGGCCGAAGTTTCGCCATTTGCTGTCTGATGTCGTCTGTGGCGGCGAGGAGAGCAGTCTCGGTGCTGTGGTTGCGTCTGAAACCGGACTGGGAGGGGTCCAGGCTGGAGTTGTCCTCGAGGGGGTGGGTGAGCTGAGCGTTGACGATCTTCTCGATGACCTTTGCTGGGAAGGGGAGGAGGGAGATCGGGTGGAAGTTTTTGAGGTCGTTGGGGTCTGCCTTGGGTTTTTTGAGGAGGGCGTGGATTTCGGCGTGTTTCCAGCTTTCCGGGAAGGTTGCGGTTTCGAATGATAAGTTGATGATCTTTCAAAGTTGGGGGCCGATGGTGGAGTCGGCTTTGTTGTGGACGTGGTGGGGGCATAGGTCTGAAGGGGATCCTGAGTGGATGGAGTTCATTATCTTGCAAGTTTCCGAGTCATCTACGTGGGTCCAGGAGGTCAGGCGGTTGGTGTAGGTGGAGCTGTCGGGGATGGGGTCTGGCGGAGGCGTGGTGTTGAGGCTGTCGTGGATGTCGTGGATGTCGGCGAAGAAGGAGGACAGGGCGTCGCAGAGTTCTTGGGAGGGAGGGATGTCGTTGTCGTTGACGCTGGGGTTGGATAACTCACGATGCAAAAGAGTTCTTTGCTGTCGTGTGCGTTGTTGTTCAGGCATTCTGTGAAGTGGGAACGTTTGGCGAGTCGGATTAGCTGATGGTGCTTGCGGGTGGCTTCCTTGTGGGCTGTCAGGCTGTCTGGTGTGCGTTCGAGGAGCCATTTCTTCTTTAGTTTCTGGCAGGTGCGTTTGGAGGTGATGAGTTCATCTGTGAACCAGGCGGCTTTTTTTCTTTCCTTGGTTGTCAGCAGGTCTTTTGAGAGGTGCAAGGGTGTTGGCGCAGTCGCTGATCCACTGTCGTAGGTTGAGAGCAGCGGTGTCTGGGTTGGTGGGGTCGGTAGGTGGGTTCTGGGCGAGGGTGCTGGACAGTTGGTCTTCAGTGACTTTGCTCCAGCGGCGGTGGGGTGGTAGTTGGGTGCGGTAGTGTTCGATGTGCTTCTTGAATGCGAAGTGAATGCAGTGGTGGTCGGTCCAGTGGAGTTCGGTGGTGTGGCTGAAGATGACGTGGTTGCTTGCAGAGAAGATCGGGTCAAGCGTGTGGCCGGCGATGTGGGTGGGTGTGTTGACCAGTTGTTTGAGGCCGAAGATGGAGAGGTTGTCGATCAGGGCTGTGGTGTTGGCGTCGTTGTTGTTCTCCAGGTCGAAATTGAGGTCTCCAAGGAGGATGTAGCCCGTGGAGGCGAGGGCGTGGGTGCTCTTGAGGTCGGCGATGGAGTCGCTGAAGGGAGCTCGTGGTCCTGGGGGGCAGTAGATGAGTGTTCCCCTGAGAGTAGTGTTGGGGTTGGTGTGGATTCGGAAGTGCAGGTGTTCAGCGGTCTTGAGGGTGTCCTCCGTGTGGGTGTGGATCTAGAGGGTAGATTTGTGGGCGATGGCTATTCCTCCTCCGATTCCGTTGGGGCGACCTCTTCTGGTGATCTTGTAGCCGTCAGGGATGGCTGTAGCGATGTCGGGAACTGAGGAGTCGTTCCACCAGTTTTCGGTCAGGTATGCTACATCTGGGGCGGTGGTGTCGAGCAGGTCCCAGATCTCGATGGCGTGCTTTTGTGCGGAGCGTGTGTTGATGAGTATGCAGTGGAGGTGGTTTGTGCTGGTTGTTGCAGGTTTCCTTGTTCTGTTGCAGGTAAAGTTGCAGGCGAGGCAGGAGAAGGGTCCTTTGGTGTTCTTCGGTGTGGCCTGGAAGCATGTTGTGGAGGAATCGGGGTTGAGAGCGATGAGTTCGTTGGCCGAGTAGTGGCGTCTGTTGGTGCGGGTGTCGCGTGGGCCAGGGGGGGTGGCGCTGGGTGCAGTCCAGGCGCGGACGGGCGCAGACGGGCTTGCCTCTGGCGCGCCTCTGGCGCGCCAGTCATTAAGAAGGGAGGAGGGAGGGGGGAGGGGGGAGGGGGGAGGGGGGAGGGAGGAGCAGCTGGGAGGCGGGAGGGAGGAGCAGCTGGGAGGCGGGAGGCAGGAGGGAGCGGCGAATGGGGGCGCGAGGGGGGCGGGGCCGCAGGGAGGCAGCGGCAGGGGAAAGCGGCAAGGGGGAGCGCCCAAGGGGCGAAAAACAAGCGGAGAAAGCACAAAAAGTGAAAAAAGGCACAAGGCAATCACAGAATATGGAATGCAGTCACAAATACGGTAAACAGCACAACACAAGTGGAATACAGCAATTTAAAAAAGGCGCAATTGGGGGCAGAAGCGCTAGAAGGCGCAGAAAACAGAATACAGTTAAAAGATACGGCGAAAACGGCACAATGCACACAAGTCCAGCGACGCTTACCAGAAGCCCACTAGACACCAGGGATGAGGCGCAGAAGGAGGCCTGTGGGTGGAGGAGGGCCTCGAACACGCTACCACAGCGTGGGCGGGGATCAGGGACACGAGACAGCAAGGTGGTGAGCGGACATGGGGGATGAGCTCTTGACCAAAAACAGGCCTGAGGTCTCTCACCCTCGACGTGCAGCGCCAGCCATTAAGAAGGGAGGGGGAGGGAGGAGCAGCTGGGAGGCGGGAGGCGGGAGGCAGGAGGCAGGAGGGAGCTGTGAATGGCGGCGCAAGGGGAGCGGGGCCGCAGGGAGGCAGCGGCAGGGGAAAGCGGCAAGGGGGAGCACCCAAGGGGCGAAAAACAAGCGGAGAAAGCACAAAAAGTGAAAAAAGGCACAAGGCAATCACAGAATACGGAATGCAGTCACAAATACGGTAAACGGCACAACACAAGCGGAATACAGCAATTTAAAAAAGGCACAAATGGGGGCAGAAGCATACAGTTAAAAGATACGGCGAAAACGGCACAATGCACACAAGTCTAGCGACGCTTACCAGAAGCCCACTAGAAACCAGGGATGAGGCGCAGGAGGAGGCCTGCGGGTGGAGGAGGGCCTCGAACACGCTAGCAGCAGCGTGTCGGGGATCAGGGATACGAGACAGCAAGGTGGTGCTGCGGACGTGGGGGGCGAGCTCTTGACCAAAAACAGGTCAAACTGGGTATGATAGAGTATACAACAGTGTGTGCTTCCGGATATCAGTGTATGCATAAGGGTGTGCCTATGTATGTCAGTGTATGCATGAGTGTGTGCATGTGTGTGGCAATGTATACATCACTGTGTGCTTCGGTATTTTACTGTTTGCATACGTTTGTGCCTAGATGTATCAGTGTGTGCATGAGTGTGCTCCTGGGTGTGTCAGTGTATGCACAAGCGTGTGCCTGGATGTGTTGGTATATGCATGAGAGTGTGCCTAGATGTGTCAATGTATGCATCACTATGTGCCTGAGTGTGTCAGCATATGCTTAAGTGTGTTTCTTCATATGTTAGTGTACACATCAGTGTGCCTGAACATGTTAGTGTATGCACAAATGTCTCCCTGGTCCTGTCAGTGTTTGCATCAGTGTGTGCCTGGCTGTGTTAGAGTATAGATCAGTGTGTATCACAGTGTGTTAGCGTATTCATGACTGTGTACCTGGGTTTAATGAAGAACATTACTCTAGTTTTGTCAGTGTATGCATCACTTTATGCCTGCCTGTGATAGTGTAAAGATGAGTATTTGCCTGGGTGTGTTGGTGTATCCAATGTATGCCTGGGTAATTCAGTGTTAAGATCCATGTGTTCAGTGTCTGCCTGGTGTGATAGTGTATGTATTAGTGTGTGCCTGGGTATGTCAGTGTCTGTATCAATGTGTGAATGAGTGTGTGACTGTCTGTATATGTAAGTGAGTGGGTGTGTTAGTGGTAATAAATGATGAATGAGAGGGTGCATGAGTGTGTCTATGGATGAATGACTGGGTGTGTGAGCATCTATTTGGGTGAGTAAGCACGTGTGTGAGCATCTCTATGGATATGTGAGTGTCTGAGCCAGTGCCTGTATGTAATGGTGTGCATATGTGACACTAGCGTTAAAGTGACTGTCTAGATGTGTTAGTAGCTGCATAGGTAAGGAAGTATAGACGTGACTGTTTTGCAGAGTGACTGGACGTCTTTCTAGGTGTATGGAGAAATTGGGTGTATCAGTAGTTACATGGAAGAGTGACTGTGTGTGTTAGTCATTGTATGGGTGAGTGAATGGTTGTATAAGTGACTGTGAGGTTGAGTGAGTGCATGTGTTAGTGCCTGTATTAGCGACTTAGTGAGTGTGTGAGTATCTATATGGGTAAGTGAGTGCATGTAGTAATAGATGTATTTGTAAGTGACTGAATATGTTACTGACTGTATCGGTGACTGAGAGGGTGCGTGAGTGGCATAATAGACGAGCATCTGGCTATGTGAGTGGCTCTATCATTGTGTGTCTGGATGTCTCAGTGGCTCTCTGACACTTTACCTTAGTGTATACCTTTACATTGTTAGTTTGTAGAACTCCTCCTCCTGACTCCGAGTAACTCCATCCCAGTCATGACACTGGCAAGATAGATGTGTAGTTCACTGCTGTGGAAAAAGAAGTAGAGCAACTGAATTGCCGCATTTTGTATAGATTTGTGTTTGTCAATTAAAGCAAATGGTCTGTTTTCTCAAGCACCCAAAAAAGGAGTAGACCATACAGATACATTTTCGCTTAGTAAGTTTGTAAAAGCCAATCACCTTCAGGCAAAATGATCACCAACCAGGCACCAAACATTGTGATTCATCAAAATCAAGTATACTCTTAATTGAATACCCTGCCTCACTGTTTTCCACCACAAATCATCAATTATCACTCACAATCACTCACTCATTGCTGCAATATTTGTACTTAGTTATAGTTACCTCTTCCAATCCAAGCACGTGTAGGTTAGGTACACACTTGTATCTTTTACGCAGGCAACACATTGGAATTTAGTATTGCTACTCTTGTAAATAGATGATCTTCTGCATCAGCCCTGCTTAGTGATGCAGAAAAGGAATAGACATGCGAGGGAAGCAGGCATTGTCTCCAATGTCATGAAGGTATTGAAGAGGCTTCTTTACTGCAAACTGGTCCAACTCCAATCCGGACATATAGGTGACTAAAAATGGTGGGGGCAGCATAAAATTAAATCCGACACAAGGTTCCACTAGCTCCTTGTTTTTCTAGTTCAACGAGAAATGATTAAAAAGTTCTATGGGGTACTGGATTATCATTTGAGGAAGTAGAATTCGGCCTCAAAATCAGCTGGTCCACCAAGAAGTTTGCCAGCTGACAAACCTGACTATGACCAATTATCCTCCTCCTGTGGTGTTTCAGAAACAGTGTAATCAGGTGGTATGAAATGTTGGTTAATTTTGATCATGATCAATCCCTTCAAGAGACTGGTCTTTCTCACTGTAACAAATGAGCCAGCTGCACTCACCACATGCTAAGTAGACACACTGGCTACAGGACAAGCCAGATACTTTATTGCCAGCCTTACTTATGCATGATTGGGCATTGGTTCCTAATCCTATACCTATCCACATGCATCTCTTTATGGTCATCCAGATACTGCTGGAACATCCTCTGAATGGTCATTTGTACTGCCACTTGCTCGACCTCTTTTGCCTTCACCTCTTCACTGGACTTAAGACCCGCCACTTGAAACCAAGCCAACGCAGAGTTTGGATCCAATTCTTCTGTTGCTTTTATTGCAGGTGTTGCTGCTGAGATGAGACAAGACTGCCCTCTCTGGAAGTTGAAGGAGGCACCCCATAACTGTTGGGTGGGACTCTAAGTTCCAGCTGTTCTACTTCCTGAAGTCTGTCTTGCTCAGCAGTCCACCTCTTGTATTTTGATACATCCCCTTCATAAAAGGAAATTGGCAAGAATTTGTTGGTTGCGTCGATCAAGTATTGTGGCACTGATGTACTTTTTGAATGAGATAATGTCATTTTGCAACCTTACATTACAAGTCAAACAATAGCTTAGGCTCTCAACCAAGGCATGTGCTTCCAGGTTTTTATTTACACTTTCAAGTGTGAACCTTTCAGGCACCTTCCTTAGCTGGTCCTGTAGCAGATACAACAATGGGCTAGTTTGGCCTATCGCACTGTCCTCCTTGCTAACTTTGCATGTAAAAACCTCAAAAGGGAGTAGCATCTGTGTGAGCCATCTGACTAAGCTCTATTTTTCTGCATGGTTATAGCTTTACCAATTGGATCCCTTCCTCTTTGAATCACATAATAATTGATGTGTCTGTACTGCTCAAAACAGATTTTGCAACATATAATAGGTTGAGTTCCAACCTGTTCCAAACCTCCTGTATCAGGACTTTAGTTGATATTTTATCATCATGCTCAATAATCTTCAAATGCTTCTGGTCTTTAAAAGAATGACTGAAATGAGTGCAGATTCTTCTGCAGGTGGTCAGTATGTTGTTGACTATGGCCTGATTACAACTTTGGAGGAGGGTGTTAATCTGTCCCAAATGTGACGGATATACCACCCACCGTATTACGAGTCCATTATATCCTATGGAACTCTTCATACGGTGGGTAGCCTATCCATCACATTTGGGACGGATTAACTCCCTTCTCCAAAGTTGTAATCAGGCCCATTGTCTTCTTTTTTGAGAAACTATTGCACAATCAGGTTGATGCAGTGCACCAAACACAGGACCAGTAAATAGTCACCAACTGACATGGCCTTGACTAGGTTACTACCATTGTCCGTGGCAACAAATCCAACTTGGAGACATCTGGGTCTCAGGTATTCAGATACTTTGCTGTTAAATTCGTCCAAGATGTTTGCAGCTGTATGTGATTTCTCCGTGGCGAAGATGTCTACTGTTGTATGCCGCTGAATGCTTTCTTTAGGTACATGACTTGTAGATAGCTTTTGCTTTACTCCTGCAAAAGAGATCCAGGGGCATATTTATACTCCGTTTGCGCCGAATTTGCGTAGTTTTTTTTTAAGCAAATTCGACGCAAAACTAACTCCATATTTATACTTTGGCGTTAGACGCGTCTAGCGCCAAAGTTCATGGAGTTAGCGTCATTTTTTTGCGTGAACACCTTCCTTGCGTTAATGATATGCAAGGTAGGCGTTCCCGTCTAAAAAAATGACTCCCAGGCATGTGCGTGGTATTTATACTCCTGGGCAAAAATGACGCCCGGGAGTGGGCGGGGCAAAAAACCCCGCATTTGCGCCTGAATTTAACGCCTGGGTCAGGGCAGGCGTTAAGGGACCTGTGGGCTCAGAATGAGCCCAGAGGTGCCCTCCCCTGCTCCCAGGGACACCCCCTGCCACCCTTGCCCACCCCAGGAGGACACCCAAGGATGGAGGGACCCACCCCAGGGACATTAAGGTAAGTTCCGGTAAGTATTATTATATATTTTTTTTTGTGGCATAGGGGGGCCTGATTTGTGCCCCCCTACATGCCACTATGCCCAATGACCATGCCCAGGGGACAGAAGTCCCCTGGGCATGGCCATTGGGCAAGGGGGCATGACTCCTGTCTTTGCTAAGACAGGAGTCATGTTAATGGGGGATGGGCGTCGTAAAAAAATGGCGCAAATCGGGTTGAGGCGATTTTTTGGACTCAACCTGACTTGCCCCATTTTGAGACGCCCATACGCCATTTTCCCCTACGCCGGCGCTGCCTGGTGTACGTGGTTTTTTTTCACGCACACCAGGCAGCGCCGTCGGCTAACGCCGGCTAACGCCATTCTATAAATACGGCGCCCGCATGGCGCTTCAGAATGGCATTAGACGGCGCAATTTTTTTTGACGCTAAACTGCGTTAGCGCAGTTTAGCGTCAAAAAGTATAAATACGGGCCCCAGTATGCAGTTATGCACTTGTGATCAGTCACCTGACAACTGGTCCCCATGTTTGTCGTCAGGTGTATAGTGTGGATAACACTTTCCTGCAAAGCTTATCTAACCAATTGCAGCACATCGTGATGCAGCATTGGAACAACATCTCTCTCAAAATAGGTCCAAATTGGAAACTTCCATTTCAGGCTTCCACAAATTCTAAGAATCTCACACCTTCCACAAACGAAAAAGAGAGGAGGTCCAGCGCTAAACTTTTGGCCTGCTTACAATTGTACAAACGTGCAGTTGGGTGGTTGCGGTCGTAGGGACTCTCCTGCCTAAACGTGTCCATAATAGTAGCATGGATTTTCTTTTTTTCTGGGTCCACTGACATGGGCTACTAATCAGAAGTAGTTGGTGGTAGACTCAATGTATATTGAGAGGCAGTCACTGTATGCCGTGGTGCCTACATGTAACTCTGAGTCTTCTTGTGCCATTGTGAAGTCACTGAGGTGGATGATCTTGGTGCACTGGTGGGGACAGGGCTGTTTTGCATGAGGATGTCAATGTCACCCTCTTCTTCCTGACCTCCCACCATAATTTGACTAGTTGCAGCCGATGTTTTGCGTCTCTCCTCACCTCCACCACCACAACCATATTCAGCATTTTTTTTAAGGTGCTCCTCCCACCAGATTACATGATATTTTTTCATATTGGTCATCGTGCTTCCAGCACCACAATGGGAACTAGGCTTACCTCGACAAACTCTTGTGTGCCAAATTGAGCATATTACAACATTCTACTCCTGTTTGCTAAGCATAAAGAAGTCCTAAACTGGGGAGGAGTAATTTCTTAGTGTGCCTGTGCCAATGCCGGAAGAAGAACTTGAATTAGGTGTATAATCGATTACCTTTCTGCAGTGCATACTTCTACTGAGTTAGGGGTAAGTGTATGTCTTAGCTGGGGCTTCACAAATATGGGAGCTGGTGGTGCTACCCATGCTACATCCCTTGGAACAGGTTGAATAGTAATGTCAGGCTCCTCTCTGCCATCTTTCACTATGACGGGCTAGTCGCCGTCATCTTCCTCATCATCTCCTTCCATGATTCTAAGGCTTTCAGGAACTTTTCTTTTCCCTCTCCTGGCATCTCCCGGACTCTGCCATGGTCCACTCCATGTCCTTATCATCGTAATCAGAACTGGTGCTTGGAGAAGATGGCAGAGGAGTACCCTTCATTTTCCCTGCTTGACATCTGGGAGCCAATGATTCTAAAAGAGAAGGTTCTTGCTCAGCAGGAAGCTCTACCAGCTGTTCTGCTTCAACTTTAGAAAGATCTACTATTGCTTACTGCCCTGTGCTCCATTTCCTGAAACAATTGGGTACTACTTTACAAAAGGGACAAATCCAATTTAGCATCACTGCTCATCAGTATCGCCATGATTGCAGTGGCTGCCTCACTGGTAGACATGGTCTTGGGTAAGTTGGGGTGGACTGTTGATGTGGGAGACCTGCTACCACGTTCCTCCCCAAAGGCTGGTGTAGCAAGCACACGTCTCCTGAAAAAGGTTGTGGTTCACACCCCACTGGTGGAAAGCTGCTTTTTCTCACCAACTACTTTCTCGGGAGGAACTTTCTTTGAGGCCATCTTAAAGCTAGCTCTCAATTGGCAGTGGCACAAGTCTGCACAAGATGAAGAGATTGGATGACTGAAATCACTATGCAGGCCTTCTCCTTGGCAGTACTGCTGGTGATATCTCTTCCTCTCTTGTGCACCTAAAGGCAACCAAGCAAGAAAAACATGTAGTTAGTGAAATGTGGCATTGTTGCATGTTGAAATACTACAGACAAATGCAATATTAGTGTGGTGGGTTACTTATGTAATAAATAACAATGTATCCAAACAATGTAAAGTCAAACACATCACCATACCATAAACTTTCAAATCAGGCAACACAACAGATATTGCTCTTTGCATTATCGCCACCCATTTTAAAGTAAACACCTGTGGTAGTCAGAGAGAGGTGCATGGGTAAATGGAATAATCCTTAAAAAGTATATGGCAGCAAGATGGTCCAAGAAAAAAAAATTACAAAAATGAATGATGCTCCTGATTTGTCTCCTGTGCACCACAGCCATGATGTCAGGAGGAAATGGAATTATACACCTAAAGAAAGTGAATGCAACAGCACAGCTGTCCACCTATGGTGGTTGGATGGATGGATGGATGGATCAAGGTAAACTGCAGAATTAAATACATTAAAAGAATAAAAAACAAAATTAACAAATTTAAACGTCTCAAATAAAAATAAAAAAATCAAATAAAAAATAAGAAATTAAAATTATGAAAACAATTTGAAACAAAAATTAAAATAAAAAAATAAAAACTTACATTAAACAAATGATCAATAATTGCCAATGTTTGTATGGGAGAACAAGAAGAAATAAACATATTGTGTGGAAAAGGAGATGCAAAAAAGAACATGCAAAAAAAGGAGGAAATAATTTAAGCAATGCTCATCAAAATAATATTCTTTTGGTTTACAAATATTACAATCATCCCCAAGCATTTTATTAAACTGGTATCACATCCATTCATTCAAGTGCTTGGCAAAGGCACACTGGCTGCATGCACAAAATGTCCACAAGCCATATGGTCAAACACACAACAGTGAGCAAGGAGGCATTGGGAAGAAAGAACACATGCAAGTCTATGGCAAAAACACACTGAGTGGATGCATAAAATAGTTACCAGCCACATTGTCAAACCAAAACAGTGAGCATGGAGACATGGAGGACAAAGTACACAGGCAAGCCTATGGCAAAGACACATTGGATGGATGCAAAAAATGGCTGCCAGCCAACTCGTTAAGCAGCGACAACGAACAACGAGGCATTGAGAACAAAGAACACATGCAAGCCTATGGCAAAAACACACTGTCTGGATGCACAAAATAGCTGCTAGCCATATGATCAAGCAACAGTGAGCAAGGAGGCATGGAGAATAAAAAACACATGCAAGCCTATGGCAAAACACACTGACTGGATGCACAAAATAGACACTAGCCACATGGTCAAACAAAATGTCGAGCAAGGAGGCATGGAGAACAAAGAACACATGTAAGCCTATGATAAAGACACATTGGCTGGATGCACAAAATGGCCGTCAGCCACATAGTCAAACAACAACAGCATGCAAGGAGGCATGGGGAACAAAGAAAACATGCATTCCTATGACAAAAATACACTGGCCGGATGCACAAAATGGCTGCCAGCCATGTGCTCAAACAACAACAGCGAGCAAGGAGGCATGGGAAACAAAGAACACATACAAACCCATGGCAAAAACACACTGGCTTGATGCACAAAATGGCCACCAGCCATGTGGTCAGACAAAAGCAGTGAGCAAGGAGTCATGGGGAACAAAGAACGCATGCAAGCCTATGGCAAAAACATACTGATTGAATGCACAAAATGGCTGCCAGCCGCATTATCAAAAAACAGCGAGCAAAGAGCCATAGAGAACAAAGAACACAGTCAAGCCAATGGTAAAAACACACCAGCAGGATGCACAAAATGTCTGCCATCCATATGATCAAGGAGGCATGGGAAACAAAGAATGCATACAAGCCAATGACAAAAACACTCTGGCTGGATGCACAAAATGGCGCCCAGCCACTTGCTCAAACACATGTTCAAACAACAACCGCACGTAAGGAGGCATGGAGAACAAAGAACACATGCAAGCCTATGGCAAATACTCACTGACTGGATGCACAAAATTGTTGCCAGCCACATGGTCAAACAACAGCGAGCAAGGAGACATGGAGAACAAAGAACAGATGCAAGCCTATGGCAAAACACATTGACTGGATGCACCTAATAGCTGTTAGTCACTTGGTCAAAGAACAACAGTGAGCAAGGAGGCATGGGGACCAAAGAACACATACAAGCCTATGCCAAAAAGACACTGGCTGGATGCACAAAATGGTTGCCAGCCATATGATCAAGCAACAATGATCAAGGAGGCATGGGAAACAAAGAACACATATAAGCCAATGACAAAAACACTCTGGCTGGATGCACAAAATGGCGCCCAACCACTTGCTCAAACAACAACAGCGAACAAGAAGGCAGGAGGAACAAAGAATACATGCGAGCATATGGCAAAAACACACTGGCTGGATGCACAAAATCTCCACCCACCAAGTGGTCAGATAACAACAGTGAGCAAGGAGACATGGGGAAGAAAGAACACATGCAAGCCTATGGCAAAAACACACTGACTAGAGGAACAAAATGGCTGCCAGCCACATAGTCAAACCACAACAGCGAGCAAGGAGGCATGGAGAACAAAGAACACATGCAAGCCTATGGCAAAAAAAACACTGTCTGGATGCACAAAATGGCTGCCAGACACATGGTCAAACAACAACAGTGCCTAAGGGCATAGACTATACAAGACAAATGGTGGCTGATGACATGCTCAAGCACACACATACACACACCCACCCGCACAGACACACACTGGCCAGAAAAAAGAGGCATGTTGGTAACATTGAAGAAAACACTAACATTAATTCAGCAGGGCAATGCAAAACATGACAATTAACAAATCACATCCTCCTATGACATCAAATATTACCCCACATATACACTTTTAGCTGGATAAAAAGAAATGCAAACAATAGCCAACATTTTTAATTGAATCTCTTGCCATCTCTGCCCTAGTGAGGGTTCAAAACCATACACCACAGAAACATTTCTTTCATGCACTGTTGACTGGTACTGGAACTACTGGAGAGATGGCCAGTTGGAAGTCCAGACCACATATTAAATTAAATCAATCTTGCAAATGTAAAAAAAGATGGAGAAAGGTTACTGAGGTGTGCAACAATTTTCCTTTGCAAAAGATGAAAAATTAATTAAGAAATAAATAAATAAATAGACCTCTACTTAAACTCAAGGCTACCTACTGCAATGAAATTTAGAAATCAAATTAAAATGCAAAGAAATACGGGTGCATGCCCAAGCCAACAAACAACACCCTTATACAATATTTGTATAACTTACTTGTGTGATATCACAAAAAGAAAGTTCTTAAATCCAAAGGTATTCACCTAGAAGGCAAAAAGAATGATGCTTCCACCTCAAAATCCAAATGAAAAGTGACCATTAGTTGGACAAAACACTGGAAGGAGCCAGTGGGACAGGAACAGGAAGTTGGAATATCTGGGGCACTTTTTCCTGTTGGACACAAGGGATTCTCACATTAAAAAACAACTTGAAAAGATCATTGGAGAAGAAAATCCACTCAAAAACCTCTTTTTGACAACATTTAGATACATTTACTCGAGGTGTGTTCACGCTTGTGAACAGCACTGTCTTTGGCACCATCCCCACCAGAAGCTGCTTGAGTGGGCTTGAAATCTCAAGTGCACTTTTGGCCTGAGATTATCATGGCGCTAACTAGCAAGCACCAAAAACAACAATCTTGAAATGCGAATAGAAAACAACACTCTGCTTGTGTCGGAATGCAGAGTTCGGGAACTCTGCACTAGTCTGGGTAGTGTGAATTGCCTGAGTTTCAAAAACTCTGCAAGCAGAACAGAGTTTTGTGCCTAGGCCTAACTGAGAATCAGTTGCCACACCCGGTTGAACACAATTCTTTGGAGGAGTAACCCCAAGCAAAGTGGCAATAAATTGCATGGGACTTTTTCACCATCCCCTCCAGGCAAAAGAAAGTAGTGGCAAAGTATGCAAAGTGCTGTTTGTACAACCGGAACCTCTCAAGGGGTACCTTAAACAAATACACATGTGGCGCTACAAGTATGAAGAGGAATAACTCCAACCACTGTTGAAAAAGAAAAAGAACATAAATATAGGTTAGTATTACATTTATAAAATGTAAGAAACAAAACTGTGCACATTACGTGTGCTGTTACTGTACATCACAACACAGCAAAATATTTCATTTTATCTTTTTTTCTGCTCTCATCTTTACTACTTGTACAACTTAAATGTAGTATTGTATAAGGAATCATTATTGAACAGTGGTGAAAAAACAATCACATAGATTGTAGAAAAAAAACTGCTCAGCATATCACTACAAATAAGTGATACTATGCATTGTACTCACAATTACTTAATTGTTTTACCAGCAATTACTAAACTAATCTAAGCATTCATGTACTAAAAACTATTATTTTATTATTATGTAACTGGTACAGTAGTACTAATAGATATAAAGAACACTTGCATTTTGTAGGTCTTTTTGAAGACATCACCCATGATAAACCGAATGTCTAAAACACTGATAATCCACGTTGATGAAATCCTGAATATTACTTTTTTTCCAGAAATACTACTTAGAACTTTGGTTGAAGAAACAAAAGGTAAGAATTTCAGTTTGAAATGCAGTTTTTGTTTAAATTTAAAGTTTCTGTCATTGCATTCTGTCCATCCAGTTTCACTCTTTAAATGGACCAGGTAGTGTCCAGATTTTATTTAAACTCCTTCCTGAAAGATAAGAACTAAAGTAATGTAAGTTCTTCCAGACATTTGTCTAGCTTTTAAGTTTGTAATTTTGGTTTCCATTTTAGATCCATTTGCCTCGCATCTAAGGTATTTTCCACTTCTTCGTGGATACAACATAGACATAACATCTGATCTACAATATGGGCAGGTCATATTTTGGTTTGTAATTTTAATAAGTACAGAACTGGCTCAGAATGTATTTGAGTGGCAGATGCAAAAGACCAATCTTCACAGCCCAGGTTCCATTTGTAACTCTATCAAAATCACTCATCAATATTTACTTCTTCTTCTTCTAAAACTCCAAGGAGGACCCTTAGAAATTATTCTGAATCATATTGACTGTTGGGAATAAATACTACAGATCTACTACATGCATCTACAAGGCGTTGAATGCCTAAAGCAGAATGTTTTAGAGTCCTATCACTGAGTAAACTTTGGAGCAAGTGATACAGTGCAGAACACAATCTGTTATCTGTTTTTGCTATTTCCATTTACTAGATGTGGTAAATGAAAGAGTACATTGAGAACACCATTTGCATAGCAGTTGACACCTGAACTGTTTTCCAACTGGTAACTTACATCTTCTCCTTCATTTTCCACTTTTTTTTCTTAACACCTTCTAGCTTGCCCTTATTTTCCTTCTTTTCTTCAACATCCATTGCCTTTTTTGTAAACGCCGGCTCATACAGAATATCCATTTCTCATAAATAGGATACTGACCTAAATGAGGAGTGTATAGACTTCCTATACAATTGTACTCTCTTACACAGCTTAAACCAGCACTAACTTTCCTATCATCAAATTAAACATAAAACAAACCCAATAATTTTATATCTGAAGATAATGCTACATAGTACATACCTTCTTTAAATACATTATGACCCCGGTCGACGAAGGTAAAATGGAGAAAAGTACTGCCAACAGGCTGGCTGTACTTTTCCCCATATTAAGACATTGGCAGTTTGGCTCAAGCCAAACTGCCAATGTACCACACTGCGCGCCACAGTGGTAACGACCGCTCGGCTGGAGACTTCACTTCCAGCCCGGCGGCCGTCACTTGCCCGCCTGCGGGATAATGACCCTACCTACTGCCATGGTTTTCGTGGCAACCTTACCGCCACAAAAACCACAATGGTAGCACTGTCAGTGACAGGGAATCCCTTCCCTGCCACTAATAGAGGTCTTCCCTGTCCCCCTCCCCATATTCCCCCCTCTTCCCCAGACCCCCACTACATACACGCACCTACATGCACACACGCATACACACACTCATATCCACATTCATCCACGCATTCATACATCCATTCACACACACTGACATTGACATTGATTCAAACACTCATGCATTCACACAACACAACATACACGCACTCACACATCCACACATGCACAGACATACAATACTTATCCACACCTGCATACACACACGCACAGACATACACCCACACCCCCCCACAGACACAACACACCCCTCTTCCCCTGCGGGGCACCCAACATACCTGATGTCAGTGGGGTCCTCCGGCAGAAGACGGGACGGGTGCTGCTGCCAGAAGCAGCGTCCGCCTGCAGAACACCTCCAGGCTGTATCATGGGTCATGATACGGTCTGCGGCAGTCTACTGGCGTGGCGCCACCTTACCACCATCAGCCGGCATGGCGGCAGCCGGATTTCCGTCATCATACTGGCAGAAATGTGGCTGTGGTCATAATCCGGCTGATGGCTGGTAGCCGTGGCGACGGTCTTTTGCCGGCTGTCGCCACGGCGGTGTGTGGTTTTTACCGCCAGGGTTGTAATGACCCTCTAAATTTACAATATGAATAAAAAGCTGCTTCTACACTTAAGCCTTGAGATTCATGGATAGTTACATCATCTGCTAGAGACAAAGAGATCTGCTGCCGGGCATATGAGTCCTTTGCACGTAAAAAACGTACAATCTGCTTCAAACCATCAATCTGATAAAGTTTTATAGCCAAAAATTCAACCTCATCACTATTTGGAAAATTAATAAAATCAGTAACATTACCCATAGCACCATTTACTAACCATCCGTCAACATTTAAATTATGCCACAAAAATACTCAACATTTTTTCCACACGCGTAACCACTTTTCTAATCCTGCAATCTGGGTTGCAGACTTCTCCAAAGAATCCAATTTTACATGAGGTTTTTCAGTTAGCAGTATTTTTCCAGTTTCAGTAATTGTTTGTAAAAGTGGAGGACTCCTGAAGTGTAGGCATTAAATAGAATATGAATTTGTCTTATCCAATGGAATTGTACATTATGCAGCTGTGCTGTTGTGTTCTTAGAAAATAGTTTCTTGACTAGTCAACTTTCTAAAACACATTTGCCCTCCTTTATCAGAACTCCTTTTCTAATGTCCTTCAGAATATTTCCATTTTCCACATTAGATGCTTGACACATATTCTTCACTATCGCATAATATTGGAAGTTTAACCAAATGTTTACATAGCTAATATTTCCTAAAGTATTTTGTGTTTTATTATGGAGAAGTATCTTGAAAACAGGCTGTCCATTGACATGGTAAGTTGCAATAGGTCACCGAAGACAACTCATTGATGAGTTAAAGCTTCAGTATGTTTAACATTTGTGACACCTCACGACAAGCTTCACCAGGTAACTTCTGGTATTCCATTTAACTATTATGTTCAACGGGTAGCATAAATGTTGTCATGTTCAACAGGTAGCATAAGTAGGCAATGTAAAGTAATTACTTTAATCTCGTATGCAGCTAATTCAGTTGGTGCTTTTACTATACATGATACGTTTGATTCTGTAGTCCTTTGTAGATAAGCAGTGAGAACGTTAATTAAAAAGCTTGTACACATGCTTGCTTGACCACTGATGTAAAATAGTATTAACTTGAACAAAGAGCATTTACATTTTTTCTTCCTGTGCAGAAATTCATGCTCTATTTTATCTTTTACTTCAATATAAATTTATTTCTGTCTATTGTTCAGTTGTGCAACTAAGTGTTTGAAATCAACACCTTCCTCTCTGGCTTGTTGCACTGCAGTCATTTATGGTGTTTGCTGCTTTATTTTCAATAAATAGTTGTCCAAGATGATCGTGACTCAGTGGTCCAGAACTTTGGCTTCTTTGTGAACTCTCCATTGCTATCTCAGCAGCAATGGTTTCTTCCTGTTCAATCTGATCTTTCAACATTTTCAAGTCGTTTGGAAAAACTGAACACTAAATACTTTCTTTCACAGTCTTGAAAGAATCTTTGAGACAGTCATAGGCCCTCATTATGCCTTCGCCGACCTCTGTGCTGGCAGCCGCCAAAGGAACGCTGTGGAGGCGGTAAACTTATTGCTGTATTTCGAGTCCTAAATGTCTTACTTCCAGAAAACTGCCACTTTCCCCGACACCCCAGGATGAACGACAGCGTCAAAGAGGTGAGTAGGAAACTGGCTCTGCTGCGTCAACAAAAAAACGCCCTCCAAATTACAATCCACAAATCAGCACAGCGGTCATTCAACGGCAGTCTGCCAGTGGCAATATGGACCGTGCACAAGTGAGACACATATGCACTCCTGACACACACATACACACCACTATAAAACAACCACCCACAACACCCATAATCCTTAGCAATGCCTATCTGCTGCCGCACAACTCCCAGCCACCTGGCACACAGAGAGATTCCATTCACCCATCATACACATCTGCACAACCCACATGGCCCACACAGCTCTATAACACACAACCATGCAACCCACAACACTACCAGACAACACCTACACCCCTTCCACTAACTCACCCACACACTCCACTACCCCACACAACACCAATACAACACAGCACTCACATCCCCACATACCCCACTAAGGCACCCCTAAGCATCCCTGTTTCACTGAGTTGAGGACCATGGTGGACAAAATACTCAGGGTAGAGCCAGAGCTGTTCGATGCACAGGTACAGCAGACATCCATATCCAGGAAAATGGAGCTATGGCAGAGGATCATCAACAGGGTCAATGCAGTGGGAAGCCATCCACGCACAAGGGACGACATCAGGAAGAGGTGGAAAGACCTGCAGGGGACGGTACGTTCCATGGCATCTAAACACCAGATTGCCATCCAGAAGACTGGCGGTGGTCCCACACCTCCTGATTTCACCGACTGGGAGGAGAAGGTCTTGGCTATCCTGCATCCGGAGGGCCTCACTGGACTCACTGGAGGTCTGGACTGTGGTAAATCACTAACACACCCCTCCCAGCATCCACACCAGTAATGCACTACCCCAAAATACCCTTATCCCATACCCATCACATCCCCTCAACCACTCACACCTATATCCCCTGCATGCCAATGCCACCCCACTAACTCCTAACCAATGTCTGTTCTCACAACTACCTTGCATGTAACACCTGCAACACTTCAAGTCCAACAATGCATCATCCATTCCCACAAAGACCTATGCACAAACACCCATTCCAAATGGAGTCCAGCATGCAGATGAATGGGGATGTAAGCACAAGAAATAGGATAGCAAATGAGGACAGGGACATGGCAATGACAGGAAAGAGGACATAAACAGAAGGAAACACATGCCACTGCCAATGCTTGTAAGTCAAACACATATACGTCCATGTTAGATAACTAAACTACTCTCGATGCCATATCCTCAGAAGCATTGGAATACTACTACCACCCACCTGACACACTGGCTAACACCCTGCATTACACACAATCAAATGTTATTCCTCTCCACAGGTACCATTGCTCATGGGGCTGCCAGGAGGTGCCAGGAAGTGCCAGTACCCAAGCAGAAGAAGGCCCCATTGATTACAGTCCAGCAGGATGTCTGGATCTTTATGACAATCCTGGCCCATACGGAAGCCCTACTCAGTCACCCTTCAGAAGCCCCACCCAGGCCACGACACAGACCCCCACAATTCAGCCACCACCTACAGCTGTGGCCCAACATCCCTACACCAGTGTCTCCAGGCTACCTACTGTCTGCCCACCTGTACAGGGACCGGAGTCATCACCCATCACCAGGCAAGACTAAGAAGGTCCTGGTGCAAGTGAGAGTGGGCACCCTGTGCCTGTGATACAGGCACAGGGGGCCAGGGCCAGTGAGAGGGAATCTGTGGGCCAAGGTGGGGGGCAAACAAAGGAAGTGACTGGTCAGGAGGTCATCTACCAAGTCCTGGGGACATACCACTACTTCCAGGACAGGATGGGCCAGATACTGGCCACTTTGCAGGAGAACCAGAGGGTCAGGTAGAACACTATAAAGAGGCCATAGAGCATTGGCAGGCCCATAATGCCACCATGGCCTCAATCAAAGGGGTGCTGCAGGACATGACAGCAGTCCTGCATGAGTTTTCCACCTGCCTGCAGGCCCCTGCCACTAGCCAAGATACACCCCGCCTTCCACATCTTTTGCTGCTAGTGGAATATGAGGACTCATAGGCCCCAAGCAACCCTTCCCCTGTAGCCCTGTAGCAAACAAGGCTGGTGAGCCAGACATCTTCCTGAGACTGTAGCCAAGACCAAATCCACCCCCAGGAAGTGACCTTCTCCTGAACCTTCTCCCTTGTGTGCCACTGAGACACCTTGTTTACCTTGAACTGCCCTTACACCATTTTCCTATGCCCCATGGAGTCAGGACCTGTGCTACCAACAGCTTTGGACACTTAACTGAGTATTTTGTTCAACATCAGCCCACTCCTTTGCACTTCCCCATCCCTTATTTTGCACACAAAAATAAACACTGTAAATTAACATCCAAATAATGTGTGCTTTTTTCACTATGGATGCATTTGAAGACCAACGCTTTCATGGTCAAATGTTCACACAGTACTTGTAATTGTGTAAGCTGATAGTATCCAGAGATGCAGTTTTTATAAATGTGAAGAAATGTGTGTCCAACTTTGTCACCAAGCTTTTCATAATACACCATGAAGAAGGCATGGCAAAGGAAATCCTACCATAGCAAGACCTGTAAGTAACATAAATATTGTACACATTTAGGTACCATTTGTTTAATCGCTCATGTACCTGCTTTGTAAATGAAGTTGTCCTGCCTTGCCAGATAATTTGACAACTTGCTAGCAACTATTACAATTTCATTATGTGGCCTATAGACAATTCAGTTTCGCAACAATGCACCTTTGCACATATATACATTTGAAGAGGACATCTATATCACCTAATTTTAGATACAACCACATTGTGAGGATCTCAAGGTGGGTGTAGAAGTAGTGAGGATATCCTGAGTGTACTATATTTACAGTGAAATAGCCACACAATCTCCTTGCCCACAGCATGTAAAAATGGTAAACCCATGGGTGGCATGCAATCTCAGTCAGGGAAACATCTATTCTGTGTGAATGCTACATGAAGGAGTGCAGAAATACATGAAGCACATAAGATAAGGTGACTGGACACACATTGCAACACACACACACACAGCTGTCTCCACAGCACTGAATGTAAAATCTTTCCAACATACTGAAAATACATAGGTTATGTTGTGAGATACACATGGCAAATTGTACATTTGAATGAGCTGAGTTCTGGAATTCACATAATCCTTCTCTCCTTCTTCATCACTGTCGCCTGTCCCTTTTGCTCCCACCGGTGGTAAAGGTCCTTCCTCCTCTTCCAGCAATGGAACATGCCTCCTAAGTGCCAAATTGTGCAGCATAGAGCAGGCTGTAATTATCTGACAAACCTTGTTTGGAGGGTAGCACAGGGATCCACCTGATATATGTAGGCACTAGAATCTTGCCTTCAGTAGGCCGAAGATCCTCTTGATTACTCTTCTAGTCCTGCCATGTGCCTCATTGTACCGATTATCAGCTTCTGTCCTGGGATGTCTCACTGGTGTCAACAGCCAGGATAGGTTAGGATAGTCTGAATCGCCTGGGAAGGGATAGAAACATAGCACATATCACCAACTTGTAGAGGGAAAAGATATTGAATGACAGGTTGGTATTTACCCAGCTTTTACATCATACTCACCTACAAGTCAGGCTGCCTCTCTTTTAGTTAGTTGCCTCATCAGATGTGGGACATTGCTGTTCCTTAAAACGTAGGAGTCATGCACAGATCCTGGGAATTTTGCAGTCACTTGGGAGATGTAGTGGTCTGCAAGACACACCACCTGCACATGAATGGAGTGATAACTTTTCCTAATCCTATACACTTGTTCCTTAAGCCTGGGAGGAATCAAGGGGATATGTGTGCCATCTATGGCCCCAATCACATGAGGAATGTGTGCAATAGCATAGAAATTTGATTTAACTGTGGGAAAATCAGCCCTTTGGGGAAATTTGATGTAGCTGTGGAGGTGTTTCAGCAAGACAGTGAGTAAATCTCTCAAGATGTTACTGAACACTGGCTGTGACACGCCTGCTGCCAAGCCCACGGTCACCTGAAGGGACCCAGTGGCCAGAAAATGTAGCACAGATAGTACCTGTACAATGGGAGGGATAGCATAGGGATTACGTAGAGCCGGCTGTAGAACAGACTCCAATTGGGCACACAGTTCATGAATTGTCACCCCGTTAAGGCAATAGTGAATTTAAATGTGGCATTCTTCCATGGTTGTCAGGTCAACTAGGGGCTGGTACACAGCTGCGTTCCTCATTCTCCACAAGGGTCGGTTTCTAGGGAGGACCAACACTCATTAGTGTCCAACATAAAACATTCTGAATGTTGTCACTGCCCATGCAATTCCAGTAATGTGGCCTTGCTATCCTGGAAGGGATGTTGACAGCTCACATACTTACATTTGACTAGTGAATATAGTGAAATTAATCCTACAAATACTGGAAACTACTGCCACACATTAAATATGGAATGTATAGCAGTGTAAGATAAAGATAAAAATAATATCACATTTAAATGAAAACAGCATTGACGATGCCCATATCTTGTGCAAAAACACATTTTCCACTTAAAATGATAGTCGCCTGTCCTACATGCACAGAACCGATGGAAGTGACATCACTCTGCTGGCGTTAGTCGTCATGGCGTTAGGCAGTCTGTACCGCTGTGCAGTTCGTCATTGGTTAGCATTGGCTTCTATGGGGAACAGGGCCAAACCAGGATCACCGACGGCGGCGACAGTGCGCACCGCGCTGTCATCACCACCATTTTATGTTCCCCTTGCCACTTGACTCCTGCACCCCAACACAACCACAACACCACTTGGTGTGCTGCTGTGTCCTGCATCTGGTTGCGAAGATGGCCTATGCTACTGGGAAGAGGGCCCCTGCCTTCACCCAGGTCGAACTTACCAAGCTTGTGGACAGGGTCCCGCCCCTGTATACGAAGCTGCATGGGTGATCAGAGGAGCAGGTGAGTGGTATTATAGTGTCCTAGGAGTGATTGCGATTGCTGTGGGAGCATGTGTGTGATTTTTGGATGACCTGGGGCATAGGAGTGGTCGGATAGGCCATATATGTGGACTTGTAGGAATGCTATGGCAGATAAGGCTACATAAATGCTTTTTCATCCATGTCTCACATGCAGGTTAGCGCTCATCAGAAGAAGGGCTTATGGAGAGCTATCGCCAAGGACATGTGGACCCTGGGGATGTATAGCTTGAGGAGCACCCACTGCAGGAAACAGTGGGAGGACCTGAGACACTGGGCCAGGAAGACTGCGGAGGCCAAGCTGGGGATGGCCTCCCAACGAGGGAAGGGTGCACGTCCGACCCTGATCCCCCTAATGGCCCACATTCTGGCTGTGCCAACCCTGAGTTGGATAGGCGCTTGAAGTCAGCACAGCAGCCACAATGGGTTGAGTACTTACACTGTTCTTATTGCCAAAGGTAGTAAGTAGATGGCAGGTTATAGGGATTGGTATGCTATTTCTGATACTCATACATGTCACGGTATGCCGGTGTCCAATTTCGTGTCCTGGTTTATGTATTTGACTGTGTAGGTGTCATGTGTATCTAGCTAAGGTGGTCATTGGGTAGAACTGTCAGTCAGATGTGGTTCCTGTTGTCTTGAAAAGAAAGGTAGTGGTAGTCCACAGATCAGAAAATGTAATGGTTCTCTGATTTGGTTATTCTGGACATGCCCATTCATCACTCCACAGTGGCAGGTGTAATCCCTATCTCTGGCACATTCATGTAGTGAGTAGGCTATGGTGAGGGCAGGTGTTAAGCTAAAGTGTTCTGCATGTGTGGCTTCCTGCAGAATTGGTAGGTTACTCACACCCTGCAACCCTTTCTTTCTCTCCCCCCCTCCTTCTCTGTCATCTTGTGTCCTTGTGTGCATCATCAGCATCATAAGGCAAAAGAGTAGAGGCACTGGCAAATGGGGATGCTGCAGCCCACGGGACCCAGGAGGCAGAGACCACCGACACCGAGGGAGCCAGAGGGTTGGGGGCAAATGGAGCACCATGGCAGCTCCCTGGTGGTGGTGGACCATTCTGGGACCAACCCAGCTATTTCATCTTCCACCACCCCGTACCAACACTGCCCTCCCAGTTGCTCTCGACCGAGTTGCCCATGCCGGCTCACCCAGGAGGGTGGGCGTCTCCTTCGCCAGGGGCACCTCTGCCCCTGCCCCAGTCAGCCCTGATGCCCTCAATAAGGAGGCTATTGATCTCCTGAGAACCCTTTCTGTGGGGCAGACAACAATTATGAATGCCATCCAAGGGCTGGCTTACCAGATGTAGCAAACTAATGCCTACCTGGAAGGCATTCACAGTGCCTTGTCTGGCCTACAGAGATCGTTTCAGGCTCTGGCCTCATCAGTGACGGCCAGTGTCTCTGGTATTTTCATCACCCCTCCAACCACCTCTGCCCCATCCAACACCCCTCTCCCCTCATCCATCCCAAGCATACGTTCAGACCGCCATGCACCCAGGGCAACACACAAGGCACACAGAGACAAAGACAGGCACCACAAATCCCACCACAGAGATGCAGACACTCAACAGACAGATGCAAACACAACAACAGGCACTTTTCCTACCCCCTCCTCTCTGACAGTGACCTCACCACACACACTCGCAAGCACTGCATCCTCACTCCCAGATTCAGCCCCCATTGACACAGTCACCACATCAGCAGTCACTCAAACATGCACCCGACTACCACACCCGCAATCACCACATCAAACATTACAGACACCTGCAGCACACAGACCAGCAAACACCACCACAACATCCATTCACAAGAGCTGCCTGCCTTCTCCCACCCTTTCTACCCCCCTCCTCCCAAAAACACATAAACGCCCCCACTCATCCACTCAATATTCCTCCACCACACACAGGCAGACTAAGCACACACCTTTATCCAAGTCCAACAACCCTACATGACCTACCACCACTCCCTCTACCTTCGCTCCCAAACCTATTTCCCCAGTTCCTCCACCTGCTCCTAAAAAGCCTTTCCTTTCCTGTATTGACCTGTGCCGAGCCTCCTGGCCCACCCCGTCTTGTCCCAAAGCGTTCTCTTTCCCTCCCCAAACCCAGCCTCTCCACTTCACTATCCTCCCAAGACCTACCTTCCCCAAGCAAAAAGAAAAGTGACAAGAAGCCACATCCAGCTCCCACCATCCAGGCTAAACCCACTCCCTCTCCATCCAAAAGTAAGCCTAAACTGCCCCCCTCCAAAACCTAAGCCCAAGTCCCCCCTTCCAAGCCAGAGTCCCCTCCACCACCCCCTCCCGCTGTGCCCTGAGGTGCCTGCCTGCCCCACTGATGCCCCTGCCCTGTGGAGGCCATGGTCGTGTTTGGAGTCAGGTTGGGGCCTTGTTGGACTTGTTGTGCCAATGGACTGCCCAATGGGCATCTTAATGCATTGTTTATTGGAGAGCTAATTTATTTTTTAAATTAATACATCTGGCCAACTTGCCCAGTTGGTGCAATTGCATTCTGTTGCCCTGCGCTTCAGTATAGGTGGCTCACGTACACAGGTATGTCACTAGTTTTTGAGTTCTGTCCATCTGTATAGTGATTGTATAGCACTATAACTTATGTTCTTTGCTTTTCCTCTGTCTATCAGTGTTGGTGTGCGCAATGGTGTATGTGTGTTGGTTTGTTATGGAGCTGGTGTGGATTGTGTGTGGGTGCTTGAGTATGTTGTGTGTTTTGTTGCTGTACATGATGTGGGATGTGTTAATTGTATTGTATTGTATTGTAATCGTATTTATATAGCGCTTACTACCCCTGACGAGGCGTCGAAGCCCTTTTCGATGAGTAGCACGCTACTCCGGAACCCAACAAGAATTAGTGATGGATTAGTATTGTTTAATAATGAGTACAGTTTTAGTATTATTATGAGTTAATTTGAGCCGTGGATATGAGAGTTTGTTAGTTAGATTGACTGGAGTAATGGAGGGGTGGAGGAGGAAAGAAATCCAGAAGTGTTAATTGGGAGTATATCCTTCATTTACTCAACCCAAAGGCTTGGGATGAATAAAGGGGGGCGGAGGGGGAAGAGTATGTGGGAGGGTTAGGGAGAGCATAGTAGCAGAGTGAGATGAGTGCAGGAGAATTTAGTAGGGTTGTGTGGGAGGTCACAGAGGTAGAGTGAGGTTTGGTGAGTTAGATGTGGAGGTGGAGGGAAGAGCTTAGGCAGAGATATTTAGGAGATGAAAGTGGTAGAAGGGATTGGGGATGAGTCAGAGTGAGAATGGAGGATAGTTTGATAGAGACATGACATAAGAGTGATGAGTAGATAAGTGTGATAAGATGAGAGCAGGAATTCATAGATATCTAGTATAACAATCCAAAACCAGGAGCCATGCAATGATCCACGAACATGCCAAGCACAGAAACAACATACACACATACATACACACACATATATATATATATATATATATATATATACACACACACATGAATACACACACATATGCACATACAATACATAATTAGAATCATGGGTAAAAAAATACTTAGTCAGACAGATTTAAAGAGTGTGTGTGTATTTTATTGTTATGACAGTAGCAATACATATTTTCCAAAGAAACTATAAATAAATAGAAATATACATATAATCTGAAAAAAATATTTATCCACATAGGCATATGCAGTTCATAGTTGTTTGAAAAGGTGGTTATGAAGGAAAGAGCCAACTCTTGAGTAGTTTTCTGAAGACAAGAAAGTTATCTGTGGCACTTATAGTTGGGGGTAATGAATTCCATAGTTTGGCTGCTTGGACGGAGAAGGATGTACCACCCACAGTCTTTTTCTTGTATGGTGGTGTTCTAAGGCGGGGTGCATACAATCACGACAATAACAATGGCATCATGATGTGGTACCTGTGACTTTGTGGATGGCACTTGGGGTTGTGCGCCATGTGTGTATCTGGTATGCATTTGTACTACCTGATGTGCATTTCCTCCATGTTTTATGTTGCATTTGTGTGTGGGTCATGTGGCTGGGTATGGGTGTTGTATCGTCTTTACATGTGGTATCATTTGGTAAGTGAGTGACGTGTGTGTTGGGTGTGGTGTGTGTTATGGTTGTGCATGTGTGTGGTGTGAGTACGCGTGAGTGTCTGTGTACATGTTTGTGTATGGGTAAGGGTGTTGGTATGCGTATGTTCCCTTCTCTCCTTTGTGTGCTAGGCGGGGTACTCACTGTTGTCGTCTTCATGGGCATTGGTGGTCCTGAAGATATTTTGCCAGAACCAGCATTGGGAAGACCTCCAGTTCAAGCTCCATGTTGTCTACGTCTGTTTCCCTACGGTGAGTGTTTCCTTTTATACTGCTCCTTTCCGCCAGGAAATCGTGGTGGTGTGGTGAGTCATAATACGGTGGGCGGGAAGGTCCTTTCTGCCGGCCTGAAGATGGCCCTCGCCGTCGGCGGTAGTCGGAACGCACTGGGGGTACAGGAGGTGAACTGGCTGTCAAACAGCCAGTTCACCACCACAGTCATAATATGGTGGTCTGCACTGCCGGCCTGTCAACGGTCGGACTGCCACCCACCGCCTGTCTGTACTGATTCTTGCAAACTCATAATGACCACCAAAATCTCCAAGAACACAAAGACTTGAACAGTTGTAGAAGTGCCAAATGGAAAAACTTGCTTCTGTCTTGAGATGGCAACCAAGTTTTCGGTGGTTAATTCGATTTCCTCAGCTCTGTCTCGCCAAACAACTGTCACATATTTTCCTTCTTCCATACATTCTGTTACATTGCTTCTATATTTGTAGTTTTGAAGTACTTCATAAAAGCATATGTTTTCTAGATGTGGACTCCTTCTTGGATAGTATGTGTCCAACAAATTTGATTTCACAATGCCTGTACTTTCCTGATTGAACTCTGCTAGCTAATGAATTTTACAAATTTGTACTGAGGTGGATATATGTACTTCACATATTTGCAAGACCTAGACTTACCCAAACAATTCCTCTTGACTTTGAGAACAAACTAGCTGAGCTCAACCAATCCGTGCACTCGTAGGACCCTATCTCTCTGCGGGAAAGTATTTTGAAGCTGAAGCTACACAATTTCTTGGCAAAACTCTTTTCTGCAGAAACCTCCTCCCACATCTCCTTCATCAGTGAAGTTGCCTACAACAAACTGCCTATCCATGTTCTCATTCTACATTTCCAGAATAATTGGATTTTAGTAGTTAATATACTTGGAGGCCTCTGTTCTTCCCAGGTTGCATGTGTTGTTTGGTTAATTTTGTGTCAGTGCATGTTTACTGTTCCTTGTGAAATGACGGGTTGTGGGAATCGAAAACGACATCTTGTGTAAAATTTACCTTTGCATCTATTTTTTCAACAACAATACTTCCACATCTATGAGTTGGAAAGTGCAGAACATGTTGTCTCAGTCCTTTTTCACCACCATCTCTTAGGATGGAGCATGTCACATACAGGATCCAAGGAGCAAAGTTCTCTGGCTGCCTTCAATTTGATGTCCTTAATTGTAGAGTTTGCTTCTCTTAAAACTTCACACAGGCCATCCCACACATACTCGTCACTAATGAGTGTCAGAAACAAAGTAGGTACACTTAGGTTTCTCAACATACTTTTCAGCTCACCATGGCAACAACACCAACATCCGTTTGTGCCACATTGGCACTCTTTCAAATTAATCAAGATGTATTCTACCTTTTTATTCTTTCCATGAACTTTGTCAACAAATTCCTTTGCAGAAAGAATTTGAAGATCACCTCCTGCACTTATTATATGGTTTACAGCATATGAAAGTCCAGACAAGCCACTCTGAAACAGAAGATGGAATATATATGGAATACACTGGAATAATCCAGCATCCTCTGAATATAAACTGGTTGACTGGTATTCAGCTGCTGGTATCTGTATGGGATGGTCATCACAGCGTCCATCTGCTCCAGTGGGAAACAGTTGTGGAAAACAGCAAGCCTCTAAACGTTTCTCCCATATACTCATGGGTGCTCCTTTGGCTTGTTTAGTTTGAAACAGATTAAAAGCATCACTATTAACACCTTTAGAATGCAGAGAATGGATCCTGTAGTGTTCATATATTTCTTCTGATCAGGATCGATCCACCTTTTGCAATCTGTCCACTTGACGGTAATGTTTCATCCTCCATATGTGTTATATCTTGAACAACATCAACATTTGTATAATAAATACTATTTTCTACCAGGTATAAGGTTGCTTTTTAACTTTATTAATATCCACTATCTCCTGTCAGATTTTTTTGTTCTTGGTAATAACACAATTTACTAGAATAATAAGTGGATAATCCAAATCTCTCAGTACCCCTATGGTTTCCATATTCTTTCAGAAATATAATAGCAAGTACACAACTCTACCTTTAAGACTTTTCTGTAACTTTATTTGAGGTAACTTTCTTGCCTTTGTTCCCATACAAACTATAGCAGGAAAAAGATATATACATTGTGTAAGAATTGATTCATAAACATTTATATCTTGATGTTCTTGTGGAATTTAAACTAATTCTAACTTGTTATGTACTAACTTGTTATGTTATGTACTGCTCTAGCTAGCTTTTTATTATCCTCTAACTTTTCATAGCAGTACTTATATAATTTGCCATGTGGATAATTCAAACTGTTCCGCTACAAACATGTAAGCAGCCATTTATCACTGTTCCCTTCTTCAGTTTTTGAATATAGAAAAACTTGACTTTTGTAGTGAGTGCGTCAAAAACACAAACAAACACAGTTTGGTGTCTCTGAAGAAACTGTGTAAAGTAAAGTTATCAACACTAATACCTGTCACCTGTTCCTCTACACCTGCTTATACCAACTCTTTGTTTTCCCTAAACTTCTGTTTAAGACCAAAGAAATGAAAATGAACATCTTCATAAACCCTTTCTACCTCTGCTACTGTACATTGAAAAATAAATCTATTCATTTCTCATAAACATAGGGCAGGTGTTTTGACATAATAAAGTTTCCTAACTAAATACACATTTTAGAATGGTGTACAGCTAACATTTTGAAGTGATGAAAGGTGCTTTGGCACACTGAGGGGCATATTTATTCTCTGTTAGTGCCGAATTAGCGTCATTTTTTTTAATGCTAATATTGCGCAAACCTAATTCCATATTTAGACTTTTGCGCTAGACCCGTCTAGGCCAAAGTTTTGGAGTTCGCATCAGTTTTTGCTGGCAAAAACTACCTTGCATCAATAAGATGCAAGGTAGGTGTTCCTGGGCAAAAACTTAAGCAATGGCCCTAGCGCTGTATTTATCCTCCCGTGCTGAATTCACTCACGGGAGGAGGAGGACCTTAAATATTAGTGCTAAGCCTGCTTAGCGCCATTATGTAATGCCTCGGTATGGGCAGGCGTTAGGGGACCTGTGGGCCTTTTCCCATGGTCAGAGACGATGGAAAGAGACCACAGGTGCCCTTCACTGCCCCCAGGGACACCCTCACCCACCCGCACCCACACCTAGAGGACACCTACAGATGGGGGAACCCATCCCAGGTAAGTCTGGGTAAGTATTTTTTATTTAAGTGCCATGGGGGGCCTATCTTGCCCCCTCTACATGGCACTGTGCCCAATGGCCATTGGGCTGGGGGGCATGACTCCTGTCTTTTCTAAGACAGGAGTCATGTCTACGGGGGTTGTGTGTAGAGAGAATGGAGCTAATCAGGTTAGCATCCATTTAATGACTCTAACCTCACTAGCGCCATTCTATCACGCACAATCGCCATTTTCCCCCACAACTCCCCAACCCAGTTAGCGTCAGAATGTTTTATGCTAACCAGGCCTTAGCGTCGGCTACCGAAAATCCATAAATATGACGCCCGGCAGGCAAAAAGTATTAGTATGAGCCTTTCTTCGATAGACATGCTAGTTAATGTCCCTATATGTTATTATAGTTCCATACTTTGCATGGATCTCATCCTTGCAAAATCACAATCTTTTATTTAAGATGTTTACATGGAAAATTACGTAGGACAGTTCTCAAAATATAAATGTATTCCTGCCGAACACTACAAATACTGCTACCGTTTCATTTGTATACAGGCACCTATCCACACTTTCCTTGCACCTCTTCAGCTATCACTTCTTCAACATTCATATGACTCATCACCTCTTTTTGAATAGGAGTACCATCCTACACCTCAAAGCATCAACCAGTTGTTTCAACTACATGCAGTAATGTGGTCTCTTGGAGGTAGCCTTCCTCATTAAAGGAAGGCTCAGTACTGGAAGTATGCTTCATTTGTCACTGAAAAGTTTGTAAAAGTTACTCCAGTTCACACGCTTATTCTCTTGGCTTCTTTTCCTCATAGACAGCACCTTTTTACCCAGTGTTCTCATTCGCCACAGAATCAAAATTAATAGCTTCCTCTTCAGGGCAAATGCCTTATCAACAACAACCTCAACATATTCCTTTTGTTTGACTGCTTCTCCTCTTCTTTTAAACTGCTTCGTAGGTCAGAGAAGATTCTAAATGACTCTATCATGAAACATTGTGACCCTTATTTCTTTAAACTGCCTGTCTTCTGGTTAAACTATCTGATTCACTGCATACCTTTTTACTCTTAATGTAATGTACTTTTTGCCTTTTCTTAGCTGATTTAAAACTTTGCTTTTTATTTACTCGATTTTGCTCACTTTGCAGATTTTCACATATTATTTCAAGAAACGTCTATTTTTTTACCTGCAGCTCTTGCTTTTGTTTCTTTCTTCTTTCCGTTTTTGATGGCATTGTTAGTGCCTGTATTTAAGTAAACGCAGATGTCTGAAAAGAGAAAACAAATGAGTACATTTAGCTTTTCTTTACATACTATTACATTTCATTTTTTAAGCATTTAACGGATAACATAAACAGTATATCATACTATAGTATAGCCACTCTAACTCAATTAATTTTCATGTTTATATCTGTGTATCTCTGCTTGTGTCAGCATATTCTTCATTGTGTGTGTGGCATACTACTGTATGCATCACTGTTTTCCTGGGAGTCTCTGCATATGTGTCATAGTGTGTTGGGGTGTTTCACTGTGTGCATAATGACTGACTGGGTGTGATACTGTAAGGAGAAGTGTGTGACTGAGTCTGTCAGTGTATGCATTGTGTGTTAGTGGATGCATGAGTAAGTACCTGCATATGTCAATGCCTTCATCACTGTATGTTTTGTTGTACATGTTTATATATCAGTATGTGCATGGGTGTGCTACTCTATTCATCAGAATGTACATGAGTGAGTCAGCATATGTATCACTTTCTGACTGAGTGTGCCAGTGTATGGATCAGTATGTGCCTTGGTGTCTAAGTGTATAGGTCAGTGTGTGATTAGGTGTGTATCAGTCTGTCTAGCGGTATCTCAGTGTATGCATTAGTGTATCTGTGTCAGTAAATGCATCAGAGGGTAACTGGGTGTCTTAGTGTATGCTTAAATGTGTGCCTGACGGTATCAGTGTGTGTGTCACTGTGTGCCTGGCTGTGTCACTCTTTGCAAAATTGTGTACTTGGGTATATCAGTATATACATGAGTGTGTGTCGGGGTGTGTCAGTGTATGTATCACTGTGTGTTTGGGTGTCTTACTGTATGGGTCACTGTGTGACTGGGCATGTTAGTGTGTGCATCTTTGTGTGCCTGGGTGTGTCAATATATGCATCAGTGTATGTATGGTTGTGTCACTATATGCCTCAAAGTGTACCTGGGTGTGTTAGTGTCTGCATAATTGTGTGGCAGGTTGAAACAGTTGATGTATAATTCAGTCCCTGGGTACGTTAGGGTTTGCATAAGTGTTTTCAGGCATGTTTTACTATATACATCAGTTTGTGCTGGGTGTCCTAGTTCATGCATGAGTGTGTGTTTCAAAGTGTTGGTGAATACATCAGTGTGTCAGTACAGTACAGTTTATCTGGGTGTGCATGCACCAGTGTATGTCTTCCTTATCCTACCGTAAAGGTGACTTATATGTTGATAAAAACTGAGTTTATGGCTTAGCAATGGATTTCAATGGATGTGTGAGTCTCTGAGTGGGTGTGTAAGTGAGTATGTGAATCTCTGAGTGGGTGTGTGAGTGTCTGACTGAGTCTCTGAGTGGGTGCATAAGTGCTTGAGTGGGTGAGTATATGGGTGTGTGAGTCTCTGAGTGGGCCTGTGAGTAGGTGCATGAGTCACTGAGAGGATCTGTGAATGGATGGGTGAGTATCTGAGTGAGTGGATGTGTGAGTGTTTGAATGGGTCTGTGAGTAGCTGTCTGACTTCCTACATGGGCCTGTGAGTGGGTGAGTCAGACTTTGAGTGTGTCTGTGAGTAGGTGTGTGAGTGCTGCCTGAGAATCAAGGTTCTGTTGAGTGGGTTTATGAATGGGTGTGTGAGTGTTTGAATACGTCAGTGAGTGTGTGTTTAAGTCTCTGAATAGGCCTGTGACTGTGTGTGTTAGTCTCTGATTGGGTCTGAGAGTGGTAGAATGAGTGTCTGAGTGGGTCTGTGAGTGGGTGTCAGGGTGTCTGAGTAGATCTGTGAGTGGCTGTAAGAGTGTGAGTGGGTCTCTGAGTGGGTGCTTGAGTATCTGTGTGGGTTTCTGAGTGGGTCTATGAGTGGGTACATGAGTGCTTGAGTGGTTCTGTGAGTTGGTGTGTGAGTGGGTCTGTAAGTAGATGCATGAGTGCCTTAGTGGCTCTGTGACTGAGTGTCTGAGTGACTTGTGGGCCTGTGAGTGGGTATGACAGTGTCTGATTGGGTCTGTGACTGGGTGCATGAGTGTCTCAGTGGGTACGTGAGTAGATGCGTAAGTGTCTGACAGGGTCACTGAGTGGGCTTGTGTGTGGATGCATGAGGCTCTGAGCATGACTGCAACTAAGTGTGTGAGACTCCAAGTGTCAGCTTCAGTCTGGGAATATGAGTCTTAGGAGCAGCATACCGTCTAACTCCCAATGCCTAACTCTGAACTCTCCAAACCCAGAAGGAAGATCACTCTGAGGTCTGAGTAGTCTAAAAGGGGGGAAGTGGAATGGGATAAGCAGAGTCTGCCAAGTGTTTGTCCTTCTAGGAGTTCTTCTTCTATCATTCTGGAATCTACAATAAATAAAGCCTCATAAATACTTTTCTTTTTAATCTTTTTTAACTTGTGGTTATAAGTATTTATATATATTTATCATACTACAACACACTCTTATTTGGCCTGGCGTGTGTCACTCTTTTTGACTGTTTTGTTTTGTCTAATTATTCAATCATCAATCTATATTTTAATTAGAGAACAAGCATTTGAACCTTAAAACTCTAGCTCTTGCGTTTTTAAACATTATGCTTTTTCTTTGTTTCTTTCTCTATATACTTGCATGGATTGCAGTTGAAGAGTAAGTTACTGGGCTGAAGATGACAGTAAGAATCAACTATTTCTAATAAAAGTGATGTGATCTGCATACTTTGGATTTTTTACTTAAGATTAATTATTTTAATGCGTTTGATTTCTTATTTTTCTTTTTTACAAGAGATTTTTATATTATTTACAATGACAGCTGTTTTTACATGTCTTACTCTAAATATGTTTTGCCCCTCCAACTACCGGGGGTTAAAAATAACACCTATGAAATTAAATAATTTGAAAATGGAAGTCCTCCCTCACGTATGTCTTGCAGAGATTAACTCACTCCGTAATATACCAAAAGCTGTTGTATCTGCTATGGACTTGACACACACGTTGGACCCTTTGCAATCTAGTCCTGACCAAACACTATCAAATCTCCTGTGCATGGGTGAGTGAGAGAACATTACCCTCAACTGACTGACAAGTTGAAACTAGAATTTGCTTCTCCCAACCAGCCTATGCGCATGAGCAGGCCCCAGAAAATACTCGTGGAAGTTTCCCAGGAAACGAGACACTAATCAATAGAGGACATGCATGTACAAGAATTCCATCGCCCTTGCAACGCATCTAAATGCCGATTCATTCAGATAAAATCCTGACTACACCCTTGAGGCGAGCAGGGAGTGAAACAGATATATATTTGGGGTAGGTCGAAGGTGAAGTGCGCTGTTTAGAACACAATGGGGGTCATTACTACCCTGGCGGCCGGGGTTACCGCCAACAGGCTGGCGGTGTTCCGCCAGCAATTATGACAGTGGCGGAATTGCCACGGCCATACCGCCGGCCCCTCCACTTTCCCGCCAGGATTCCGCCTGGCGGTCATAATCCCCAGGGCAGCGGTGCCAGGGGATTATGAGTCCCCGACCGCTGGCCTGTCCATGGCGGTACACACCGCCATGGAAAGGCAGGCGGTAAGGGGACTTGGGGTGCCTCTGTGGGCCCCTGCACTGCCCATGCACTTGGCATGGGCAGTGCAGGAGCCCCCAGACATAGCCCTGTCGCGCATTTCACTGCCCGAATTTCGGGCAGTGAAATGCGCGACGGGTGCTACTGCACCCGCTGCACATCAGCATTGCCGCCGGCTCTATTACGAGCTGACTGCAATGTTGATGTGACATTTCCGCTGGGCAAGTGGACGGTAACACTGTTAATAGGGAGACAGAAATACCGCCGGCAATGGCGGTATTCTGTCTCCCGCGGCCTCAGCGGTCTTTTTAAAAGGTCGTAATGACCCCCAATATGTTTTCTAAACTCCATGGCAAGGGCCCTCAGGTGATTCTAAAGAAGGTTAAAAAACAAGTAGACTGCCAACCGTGCACATTTTCAACAGAATAGTGAAGACCATCTAAGTGCACAAATACTGGCCGACTGCGTGGGGCTTTTCCTGACACCAAGTAGGTCTGTGACTGGGTGTGCGAGTGGCTGAGTGGGTCTGTAAATGGGCGTATAAGTGCCTACGTGGGTCTGTGAGTGGGTGTGTGAGTGTGTCTGTGAGTGAGAGTATTAGTGTCTGAGTGAGTGTGCAAATATTATTTTTGTGTTTTTTCACGATATTCCCAAATGCGTTGCACCGTTACATGGGGGGCCATGCTGAGCATTGCAACTCATTCACAAATATCTCACGTGGAAAAAAACTGTTTTTTAGGTCTCTCAAACACCCCTATATTCCAGCCAGGGGTTCAGGTTACCTCTGCCCTGACACCTTATACCATTTTTCATGTTTATTTTCAGCCCCGGGTAGCGTTTCCAATTAGTTACAATGGTGGCCACAACTCTCAGGTTGCTGCCAGCTAATCACAGCATTCCTCTTGGCATGCACATTCATAATTTGTTGCAAAGTATTAGCCCAACTAGAAATACACATGTGGATTTCCTTTAAAATCTCAAAAACGACAGGACAGATTTACACCAAATAACAAAAAGCGTGCTTTCTGGATCAAGAGCTACCGTCCTGACAAATTTGGTGTATTTCAATCTAGGGGTTCAGGATGCAGTCGTGGCTAAAATCTACATTTTAGATTAACATGGAAAACACACTTTTTTACCTCTCTTTTTTCCCGGCTCCCCACTTAACAGACCTAGGGGGTCATTACGACCCTGGCGGTCGGAGACCGCCAGGTGTAATGTAGCGTCCGTACCGCCAACAGGCTGGCGGTACGGAGGCCCTTATTACGACCGCGGCGGTTGCGCCGCAGTCGCACCACCGGGGCCGGCGGTTTCCCGCCGTTTTAGCCCCGGCGACGATAATCCGCTAGGGCAGCGCTGCAAGAAGCGCTGCCCTGGGGATTATGACACCCCTACCGCCAGCCTGTTTCTGGTGGTTTGCACTGCCAGGAAGAGGCTGGCGGTAAGGGGTGTCCTGGGGCCCCTGGGGGCCCCTGCACTGCCCATGCCACTGGCACTGGCATGGGCAGTGCAGGGGCCCCCTAACAGGGACCCGGACAGCTTTTCATAGCAGACAGTGAAAAACCTGATGGGTGCTACTGCACCCGTCGCACGGCCGCAACACCGCCGGCTCCATTAGGAGCCGGCTACTATGTTGCGGCCTCATCCCCGCTGGGCCGGCGGGCGCAAACTAGCCGCTCCGGCAAGGTCATAATGACCCCCCTAATACTTTTCATGCAGAACTAGAATCAGCTGTACACTTTTTTATTTAATATTTCGTGGAGATTCGTCAAATGGTGCCAAGGACATAGTCAACTAAAAAAAAAGCTTTTCCTAAGGAAAATAGGTCCTATCAATAACTACCTACTGGTGATTGCCAGTAGGCAATTTTTATATATATTATATATATGAAAACTCAACACCTATCACATTGAGCAGGTCCTGTTACCGATTCAGGATGTCAACCCAGCAGTGCTTCAGCTGCTGCTGATTGCACAGAACTTCGGTGGTACAGAGCATACATTGACGCACTCCTCACTAGAGCACCTGATGCTCCTGCAGAACATAACCCTTACCAGAACCGCAACCTGCTGCTAAAATTCAGTGAAGGTGGTGCTGCACCCAAAAGATGAGTGTGGCAACTTCCACCTTGCCAAAAATATGACAGGGCTACACCCAGCCTGTCGTTGTCGCCCACGGGCTCTGCGGGTGGCAGTGGCTGCTGCATAGCAGCATCGCTGCCAGAGTTGCCTGCTTCGGACATAATTATATGTAAAAGGTGTGGTTAATAGTAGGGAGAAATAATATTGCCATTAATACACCAGTGAATACCTGAATTAGTCACTGGAAGAAACAATCAATTTCTAGAACTAACTTAATTATACTTCACCCTTCGAATGGTCTAAAATTAAATAGGGAAATCATCTACACATAGAGACATCAGTCAGCTTCAAATAACATAGAACACATATAAGTACACAACACAGACAAACTAAAACAATTGTTACGCGTTTTCACTTCATTGATATTGTACTCCAATCATCCTTAGAATCCAAAAAGGTGTGGCTGTAATATCCAGCCTATAAAACAATCCACATGAGAAATAGTTGCATTGCGGCACACATATGGGAGATACTACTGTCCATTTTTCATAGCAGATGTGTTCCAAAAAAATTCTTAGTAGTATTGCTAAAGATTCAAGCAACCCCTCCTGTACAAAAAGGTTGATGCATTTCGACCCCTGTTAGTTGCGGTCTCCTTTAGGACAGCAGGAGAGAGGAGTACCCAATAGGCAAACCGGAAATAAATATCCATGAAATTTGTTTTTAAAAAGTGATTACAAAATACTCAATCTTATAGAAACCCCTTGTGTTTTATCAAACAAGACCAGAACAGTGCCTTCAAGTGGCAAACATGTTTAAAAACATGATATAGCCTTTGAGCCAAGGATCACCCCTAGAACAGCCGCCTGAGAAACACGGTTCTAAGTAGGAAAGGAAAAATGCACAGGAAGCGAGTCCACAAACCAAACTACGTCCAGATCAAATAGAAACCAATAGGACCCAAAGTGGAGCACATGAAGGAGAAAAAGAAACTGATACCTACTTCCGCAGAATCAACACTCCAACAACCCTGTAGATACCAGGGAGTATGCCTGCAAAATATATGAGCTGCATGCAGGCACACCAGCCTGTGTGCTCTACAGACCGGGTCAAATCAAATTCAGCTGACCTGGAAACAAAGATGCACACACAACCAAGTAATGGCCAGGTTTAAAAATAGGCAAAATATATTGGTCTCCTGAGTCCTGTGAAAGGAGAAATCAAGCCCAAAAACTTACCCTACTCAGGGCACTCAATGTGTGCAGGAGACCGGTCAGCATTCCTTAAATGATACAGTCACCGTGCACAAAACCGGTCAATAGGCCCTTAGTGTCCCGGTCAATAGAAAAACGTGATCCATTAGAGTGGCCAGTGTGGAGGGAACAAGTCCTACATCAGGATGGGCGGTGATGGAAAATCGGGAATCAGCTTCCATCCAATGGCAGGAGAAGGGTCCTGGGTCACCGAGAGGTGGGAGGAGGACCTTTGAAAACATACAACCTACGTTCAACCTGTCAAATGACTACAAATAGAACCAAAAGTTCAGTGAAAGCGGTGGCCATCTGGAAGGGAGCTAGCCTATTCTGGAGATACTAGGGTCCTGCTAAAAAGAGAACCCAAACCTGTCCCAGGTCCATTTGTCCTTGAGGATGGGGGAGTGCATACCTTTCGACGCAAACCAGAATTTCAAAGGGGACAAGGAGGGAAGGATCCTTCTAAGGTGAATCAATTTCTCAGGGCTGCGGACATGAAGGCTCAAAACAAAAATTCCAAAAAGGGGGATCTCCAGGCAGCTGATTAGACAGGAGAAAACAGCTCAGGACAATTACACACAGCATAGAAATGAACAAATCCTAACAAAAACCAAATGATTGTACATTAATATAACACCATTGTATCATTACATATGGTGATGACTGGCTATATGCCTCTATAGAGGGAAAACAGTACAGGCATCGGATCTTTCAACAAGAAGCAAAAGGAGCCCAGGGTAATTACCCACAATGTTGAAACAACCAGTTAAATACACATTTATATAGGAACCTTACATCATTTATCATAATGGTGTCTCACAATAAACCCCATAAGAGGAACACAGGCATGGAGACATCTGAATAATCACTTCAAACACAATATTTGTCTATAGAGTCTATAACAGGTTATAGAAGGCCATCACTCCAAAAGTGCTTCAAAATGATAAACAGACCCCTCTGTGGCAATGGGATAGTTTACCAATCTAGAGATTCCCTACCATGAAATCAAAAATGCCATGGGAGGCGAAATATATGCAGACCTAATCTATAGTCTGAAACCAAAATCAAGCTGATGTGGGAAGAGTCATTGCAAAAAAAAAAAAAAAAAAAAAAACAATGAGGTTAACTGTGTATATCACAACACATGTATCCAGAGAGACATAAATAAGGGCCCACATGTCATCCAAATCATTGAGCCCATGACGTGCTGTTCTATATCTCTCAATCAATCTTGCCTCCATCTTATCTGGAATGACAGACACAGATTGTCCTTTTTAGCTTGTGTGCGCTACATAAAGCACTGACCCCCATATATAGTCTGGCATATGAATGAATTCACTGAATTGCTCCACTAATGGTACGGTGTGTACTGCGCCTCTAATCGTAGATCTATGTTGGAGTATACAGGACTTTACTGGCTGTGGTGTTTGCCCTATATCTATTGATCCACAAGTGCATCTCACACAGTATATCACATTTTTAGTGTTACATTTTGAAAAAGCTGACTGATGGTACGTTTTTCCATTCAAAATAACTTCTTTGGTTTCACTAGTAAACTGACAAGGTACACAATTGTTGCATTTATAGTGCCCATTCAAGGGAGGTAGCTCAAGCATTTCCCTGAGGGCCTCTTCTTTTCTATAGGGAATGTGGCTTTAACCAAAAGCTCTCGTAAATTCCGTGCTTTCTTAAATGCGAACAATGGTTTCCGAATGCCAAGTGGAGTCATGATTTTCCAATTCTTTTCAATAATTGATTAACCTTATTGGATTTGGGGTTATATGTTATCACACAAGTCAAAGTGGTCTGCTTGGAATGGCTTCTGGGGAGTAGTAAGGTGTCTCTAGGTGTAAACCATGCTCTATTGTAGGCTGCTTTAAGACGTTTTTTTGAGTATCCTTTGTTAACCAGCTTGTGAAGTAATTCAGTGGCATTTGTAAAGTAGGCATCCCTATTAGTACAATTCCTTTTGGAATTATATTTCATAGTCCTAGAGAAACCACTGGAAAAGTGCAGTAAAGTATTGCGATCTGTTGGTTTCTTGTATAAGCTTACTTCTAAGGTTCCCTCATTGGACATTATCCAAAGGTCTAAAAATTGATTTTCTTTGTGTCACAATGCATGGCAAATTTTAAGTCAGGTGTGTATTGGTCATAGCAGCAGGGAGGGACTGGGATGGAAAAGGGAATCGGAAAAGGAAGTACAAAAGTCATTAAAAACACATACAGAAATGTAAAATATATTAAATAATCATTTAAGCATCCAGAAAGTAATAAGTAAAGATACAATTTGGGATTGGGATGCGAATGGGATGTAGTGGGTTGAATGGAGGCAGGGCTATAGAGGAGCAAGGGGATGAAAAGCTAGGCTTGACCAGACAGGATAAAAGTTTGAAACAAAATGGCACTTTGCTTGTGCACTACCTAGTTTGGTTTATAATGATTTTACCAGCGTTTTAGACATGTAATCCTTAGAGTGGTGTTCTCCTAAATATGTTGCCTTCATCTTCCTTTCTTTCCTGATCTTGTAATTGTTGGCCTTAGAACTCTGTGCACTTTACCACTGCTGACCAGTTCTGAAGTGTTTGTGTTCTCTCCTTTACTATAATAAAATTGAATTACACCTATTTGGCATATTAAATTTGCTGATATGGCCCCAGTAAAGTAGTATGTACCCAGGACCTGTAAATTAAGTGGGCCTGCAGCACTCATTGTGACACCCACTTAAGTAGCCCTTTAAACATTCCTCGGATCATTGCAACCCATGTGCATTTTTAAACTGCTATTTTAACCTGGCAAAATAAACCTGTTGCCAGGCCTAAGTCTTCCTTTTATATAGCTGTAAGTCACCCCTAGGGTGGCCCTTGACAGCCCAGAGAGAGAGGTGCAGTGTAGTTGAAAAGTTGGACATGTACTTATAAATCTTCATGTCCTGGTAGTGACACAAAACTTTAACTTTAACATTTGTTTGTCAATCTTGCAATGCCTACTTTTCCCATAGGGTAACAATGGGTTACTGTATTACATTTAATAAGTGCTAGCTTTTGATTGGGAGCAGGTGGGAATGTTGAGTTTGATGTATAAAGAATTGTAACTAAATACCCACTTTAATGGTAAAATCAGATTTAAGTCACAATTTTGAAATGACACGTTCAAACACACAAAAGATGATTGGACGAATGCTTGCAATTTGTCTAACAACTGGCAATTGCTCATAGCAGATGTATTCCAAAAAAAATCTTATTAGTATTGCTAAAGATTCAAGCAACCCCTCCTGTACAAAAAGGTTGATGCATTTCGACCCCTGTTAGTTGCGGTACTCTTTAGGACCGCAGGAGAGAGGAGTACCCAATAGGCAAACCGGAAATAAATATCTATGAAATTTGTTTTAAAAAGGTGATTACAAAATACTCAATCTTATAGAAACCCCTTGTGTTTTATCAAACAAGACCAGAACAGTGCCTTCAAGTGGCAAACATGTTTAAAAACATGATAGCCTTTGAGCCAAGGATCACCCCTAGAACAGCCACCTGAGAAACACGGTTCTAAGTAGGAAAGGAAAAATGCACAGAAAGCGAGTCCACAAACCAAACTACGTCCAGATCAAGTAGAAACCAATAGGACCCAAAGTGGAGCACATGAAGGAGGAAAAGAAACTGATACCTACTTCAGCAGAATCAACACTCCAACAACCCTGTAGATACCAGAGAGTATGCCTGCAAAGAATATGAGCTGCGCGCAGCCACACCAGCCTGTGTGCTCTACAGACCGGGTCAAATCTAATTCAGCTGACCTGGAAACAAAGATGCACACACAACTAAGTAATGGCCAGGTTTAAAAATAGGCAAAATATATTGGTCTCCTGAGTCCTGTGAAAGGAGAAATCAAGCCCAAAAACGTACCCTACTCAGGGCACTCAATGTGTGCAGGAGACTGGTCAGCATTCCTTAAATGATCCAGTCACAGTGCACGAAACCAGTCAATAGGCCCTTAGTGTCCCGGTCTATAGAAAACCGTGCTCCATTAGGGTGGTCGGTTTGGAGGGAACAAGTCCTACATCAGGATGGGCGGGGATGGAAAATCGGGAATCAGCTTCCATCCAATGCCAGGAGAAGGGTCCTGGGTCACCGAGAAGTGGGAGGAGGACCTTTGAAAACATACAACCTACGTTCAACCTGTCAAATGACTACAAATAGAACAAAAGGTTCAGTGAAAGCGGTGGCCATCTGGAAAGGAGCTAGCCTATTCTGGAGACACTAGGGTCCTGCTAAAAAGAGAACCCAAACCTGTCCCAGGTCCATTTGTCCTTGAGGATGGGGGAGTGCATACCTTTCAACACAAACCAGATTTTCAAAGGGGGGAAGGAGGGAAGGATCCTTCTAAGGTGAATCAATTTCTCAGGGCTGCGGACATGAAGGCTCAAAACAAAAATTCCAAAAAGGGGGGTCTCCAGGCAGCTGATTAGACAGGAGAAAACAGCTCAGGGCAATTACACACAGCATAGAAATGAACAAATCCTAACAAAAAACAAATGATTGTACATTAATATAACACCATTGTATCATTACATATGGTGATGACTGGCTATATGCCTCTATAGAGGGAAAACAGTACAGGCATCGGATCTTTCAACAAGAAGCAAAAGGAGCCCAGGGTAATTACCCACAACGTTGAAACAACCAGTTAAATACACATTTATATAGTAACCTTATATCATTTATCATAATGGTGTCTCACTATAAACCCCATAAGAGGAACATAGGCATGGAGACATCTGAATAATCACTTCAAACACAATATTTGTCTATAGAGTCTATAACAGCTTATAGAAGGCAGCCATCACTCCAAAAGTGCTTCAAAATGATAAACAGACCCCTATGTGGCAATGGGATAGTTTACCAATCTAGAGATTCCCTACCATGAATCTAGAGATTCCCTACCATGAAATCAAAAATGCCATGGGAGGCGAAATATATGCAGACCTAATCTATAGTCTGAAACCAAAATCAAGCTGATGTGGGAAGAGTCATTGCAAAAAAAAAACACAAAAAAAAACAATGAGGTTAACTGTGTATATCACAACACATGTATCCAGAGAGACATAAATAAGGGCCCACATGTCATCCAAATCATTGAGCCCATGACGTGCTGTTCTATATCTCTCAATCAATCTTGCCTCCATCTTATCTGGAATGACAGACACAGATTGTCCTTTTTAGCTTGTGTGCGCTACATAAAGCACTGACCCCCATATATAGTCTGGCATATGAATGAATTCACTGAAGTGCTCCACTAATGGTACGGTGTGTACTGCGCCTCTAATCGTAGATCTATGTTGGAGTATACAGGACTTTACTGGCTGTGGTGTTTGCCCTATATCTATTGATCCATAAGTGCATCTCACACAGTATATCACATTTTTAGTGTTACATTTTGAAAAAGCTGACTGATGGTACGTTTTTCCATTCAAAATAACTTCTTTGGTTTCACTAGTAAACTGACAAGGTACACAATTGTTGCATTTATAGTGCCCATTCAAGGGAGGTAGCTCAAGCATTTCCCTGAGGGCCTCTTCTTTTCTATAGGGAATGTGGCTTTAACCAAAAGCTCTCGTAAATTCCGTGCTTTCTTAAATGCGAACAATGGTTTCCGAATGACAAGTGGAGTCATGATTTTCCAATTCTTTTCAATAATTGATTAACCTTATTGGATTTGGGGTTATATGTTATCACACAAGTCAAAGTGGTCTGCTTGGAATGGCTTCTGGGGAGTAGTAAGGTGTCTCTAGGTGTAAACCATGCTCTATTGTAGGCTGCTTTAAGACGTTTTTTTGAGTATCCTTTGTTAACCAGCTTGTGAAGTAATTCAGTGGCATTTGTAAAGTAGGCATCCCTATTAGTACAATTCCTTTTGGAATTGTATTTCATAGTCCTAGAGAAACCACTGGAAAAGTGCAGTAAAGTATTGCGATCTGTTGGTTTCTTGTATAAGCTTACTTCTAAGGTTCCCTCATTGGACATTATCCAAAGGTCTAAAAATTGATTTTCTTTGTGTCACAATGCATGGCAAATTTTAAGTCAGGTGTGTATTGGTCATAGCAGCAGGGAGGGACTGGGATGGAAAGGGGAATCGGAAAAAGAAGTACAAATGTCATTAAAAACACATACAGAAATGTAAAATATATTAAATAATCATTTAAGCATCCAGAAAGTAATAAGTAAAGATACAATTTGGGATTGGGATGAGAATGGGATGTAGTGGGTTGAATGGAGGTAGGGCTATAGAGGAGCAAGGGGATGAAAAGCTAGGCTTGACCAGACAGGATAAAAGTTTGAAACAAAATGGCACTTTGCTTGTGCACTACCTAGTTTGGTTTATAATGATTTTACCAGCGTTTTAGACATGTAATCCTTAGAGTGGTGTTCTCCTAAATATGTTGCCTTCATCTTCCTTTCTTTCCTGATCTTGTAATTGTTGGCCTTAGAACTCTGTGCACTTTACCACTGCTGACCAGTTCTGAAGTGTTTGTGTTCTCTCCTTTACCATAGTAAAATTGAATTACACCTATTTGGCATATTAAATTTGCTGATATGGTCCCAGTAAAGTAGTATGTACCCAGGACCTGTAAATTAAGTGGGCCTGCAGCCCTCATTGTGACACCCACTTAAGTAGCCCTTTAAACATGCCTCGGATCATTGCAACCCATGTGCATTTTTTAAACTGCTATTTTAACCTGGCAAAATAAACCTGTTGCCAGGCCTAAGTCTTCCTTTTATATAGCTGTAAGTCACCCCTAGGGTGGCCCTTGACAGCCCAGAGAGAGGGGTGCAGTGTAGTTAAAAAGTTGGACATGTACTTATAAATCTTCATGTCCTGGTAGTGACACAAAACTTTAATATTTGTTTGTCAATCTTGCAATGCCTACTTTTCCCATAGGGTAACAATGGGTTACTGCATTACATTTAAGAAGTGCTAGCTTTTGATTGGGAGCAGGTGGGAATGTTGAGTTTGATGTATTAAGAATTGTAACTAAATACCCACTTTATTGGTAAAATCAAATTTAAGTCATCATTTTGAAATGACACGTTCAAACACACAAACGATGATTGGATGAATGCTTGCAATTTGTCTAACAACTGGTAATTGCTCGGGTAACATCCCAAACTCATAATTCGTTTGCTCACCATGCCACCTCAGTTTGGGCCCAGTGTTATGCAAATCAGCTTTGACCACGCTCCTCATGGGAACAGTCCAACCCGAACTGCCAAGCCAAGTCCTCTCTGAACCGAAACAAAAGCAACCCAGGACTGGTTTCATCCTAATTATGGGCTTGTCAGTCGGGTACAGCTTGGTTCATGACATAGTGAGCATGGGACCCACCCAATTTGCAATTTTTCTTACAATCATACAATTATAATATTGGGGTCATCATTTTGTGATTGGAAACAGATACTATTTTGAAACAATTGAGATTTTAAGTAATATCACAAGAACTAACCTTCACAATTTTTAATAGAAAAGTGGAAAATAAAATGCTATCACTGAAGAACCTCTTAAGTTACACCAAGATGTGGCAAACATTTCAACAAACCTCTGCTGCTCATTTCCAAAGGCAGTGTTCTGTGAGAAATGAATGTGTGGAAGGTGACTATAGCATATCATTATTGAAAAGAAGTAATTAATACAGTTAAATGTTGGTTATGGTTCAGCACACTGAAATTAAAAAAAGACTCTGAAATTCTCCTGGTATGCAACTTACAGACAGTCAATCATTCAACAATCAATCAGGATTTATAAAGGGAAGCAAATCACCCCTGAGGGTCTCAAGACACAGGAGTTGCTAGCTGCATTGAGGTGCTCTGCTCATTCAAACAGCCATGTCTTGACTCCTTTCCTGAATTCTCAGAGAGAAAGCAGTGAAAAATGAGGGAAAAGGAAGGCGAAAGCACTCAGAAAATGAGGAAAAGCAAGAGCAGTACACCAGCGCTGGCCTTAGACCTGAATGTTGCCTCTCATAAGGCTCAGTAATTTTGACAAAGACACATGCAAAAACTAAAAATATATCCACCAACAGCAAAAATGGTGGAGGGTGTGAGGTTTTTGTAGTGAGTGAGGGAATACGCACATTACTTGGGAACCTTGGCCTGGCAAATTTCAGTGAAGGCAGTACTGGGTTTATAGTACTAATGATTCTATAAACCTATGTATTGTAAACAGCAAGTAAATTGCAAAAAGTGGCTAGGAAGGCATCTTGTCCTGAGCTGGTAGCTGTCTGTGATAAATTTATGGATGCAAAGATTGGCAAAAAAGTGATGGGTTTGGTTTGGATATACATCATGAATGTGGGCAGAGGTATCATCTTCAAATAAACCAGAGGAAAGCTCAACTATCAGAACTTGACGTTAAATGTGCTTTCAATGTAACCCCCACTAGGGCTGGAATTTCAAATAGGGACAGTTAAGTCAGAGTTTACCATATGGGAGAGATTCCAGTTGGATGTCGGCTCTGATGGTGTTTGCAATAATGGAACAAAAGATAGTTGATTCTGGACCTTTCTGTAAGTCGTCTCTCCAATACCAGAGGAACCAGTAATTGGGTGATCTGATCAGGGTAGAGAATTGTTTTTTTGGGCATCCTTCCACCTCCTTCTGCCTTCATTTCAGTTTCACTTACATTTATGAAAATTGATACTCCCCCAAGCCATGAGCTTCAGTGATATGCTGTGCATTAGAACTCAGAATGAACCTCTGAGACTAGATAGCATCACATAATTCTGGTTGCCAAATATACAAAGCACCCCCACTTCAATGCATTATTGAGCTCAAATGTCTACTGATCACCAGCAGGACTCATACCTTCTAATGTACTTAGAGTGAAAATACTGATATTTTCAGCTGCATCTAACCACATTATGCCACCTACAATTCCCTCTATCTTGCTTATGGGATGCCAATTGCTTTCTTCATGACCTAATCTCTTCTACTATTTGCAGTTGTGACAGTCCAGATGCAAGTCATCTACCTCTGACTAAAAAGGCACCATGGTAAAAATGATGAAACGTTCTATGTCTCAGTTTAACATTTGTTATATCTTTATCACCTTGAGCAAAGGCATTCCAATTGATCCTTGTAGAGTAATTGTTTGAGTAATGCTTTTGAACATATTGAACAATCTATACCATCACCCTGAGAGGAATTATTAACCTTGTATTCAGTGTTTCCTGTGGCTGCTACAGTTTTCCTGCAAAGATTTCTAAAGGGGTAATGTTATAATGTTATAATACTTTGTGTTATATGTATGTATGAACTTTAGAGCATAAAATGTATACACGTTCATAACCAAGAGTCTAGTGACTGCATTGCATGGTTGGATTAAGTTTCATTAAATTATGTAATTCCAATATAAGTGCTAATATTGTTTTTTTTCAGGTCAATTTAGGATGTAATTGATCTGCTGTTTTATGCTTTTGAATGAGAAGCAGAGTTTGTGTGCTCTTTGGCTCATGCTATGTGTGCTTTTTGGTTCACATGGAGCGTAGGTAAGAAAGAGCATATGCTATAATGCTGTAGCTCAGCCAACTGAATTAATGAATTCTTAAGAATTTTTTTCTATAAATGCACTACAATACCTATTGATACCTGCCCATGCGCTCAACTTGCCTCCCTTAGAGTTATTTGTTGATGAGTGGGTAGAGAAATAGTGATTGATCCACAGTGGCAAAATGTTATACAGATTTCCTTTGCATGAAAACCTGATAATCCTCATTATCATTAACCTCCCCATAATTTTGTTGTCATAAATGCTCTCATGACATCACCCCTACTATGAAAATATCATAAGCACCCACTCAAATAATTCATTACAGTTGAGTCTTGTCTTCACAAAACGAGCCCTACGTAGAGGGTTGGGAAGCTCCCTCTCTGCACACGGTCATTAAGCGTGTCTGTGCAGGTGGAAGTCTAAACAGATGATGTCAGTGGCCACTTGGAAGCACTGTCTCCTCCTTAGTATGCATACACAAAAGGGGTTATTCAATCCCTTTTGGCAATGCAATGAGGATGTTGGTGACAATGTTTACTGACGTAGTCATTATGGGCCCAAGGTACAAGAGCACACAACAAGGTCTAAGAGTGCAGTGTCTGTGGGGGTGCCCACAGACATCTTAGCTTGTGACATGGTCCTTCTGAATGGTGGTTGTGACAGTAGCACATACATTGGGATGGATCAAGGAAAATAGTTGTTGAGTATATTCCACCCCTCCGGTAGAAGGAAGGAATTAAGAAAAAGAAGGATGTGTGGACATATGGACATTCTATTATAAAATGGGCCTTGGAGCACACCAGAATGCAGAGTTATGGCCAGCAGGTGAAGCTAGAGGATGATAAGATATCCATGAAAAGGCATGGTCAGGGAGATATGATATAGAGCCAATTACTATCCATGCCTTGGGAACCAACTGAGAGCAGACTGTGCCCACACATGACCTTAATTCACTTTGGGGAAATGGATTTGTTAAAAAATGATCAAAAAGGGCTTAAAAAAGTGCAGGTGAGATAGGATAGAATGGACGCCATATGGACATACTTAGCAACACAAAAGGATGATGGAGGGAGTGCTAAAACTTTTCAACCATTCACCCCCAGACACTGATCTGGGTTTATAATCCATCATTCTTCTAGTCACCATGCCACCCCAGTTTGGACCCAAGCCATATGCAAAACAGTCTTGATCCTGTTCCCCATGGGAACAGTCCAGCCCAAACTGACAGGCCAGGTCCTCCCTTGACCGAAAAAAAGCATCCTGGGACTGGTTTAAGGATATCACCCTTCATCAGCCAGGCTAGCTTGAATTCAGGGGCAACGTGAGCAAGGGACCTACTTCTGGGCATACCCTTCCTACTTAGGGCAACTTTAGAAACACAAAAGGATGATGGACAGAGTGCTAAAACCTTTCAACCACTCACCCTCATGCACTGATCTGGGTTTATTCCATCATTCTTCTGCTCATCTCAGTTGGACCAAGCCATATGGACATGCCTACTGCTCATGATGAATGTCTACTACTGTTACAAAGGAGCACAAAGACTTAAATAGAGATATCACAAGTTTTGTAAGGTGCACAACATTGGGGTTGTAAGCCACATGAACACTGCATATACGTTACTTGCGTACATGTGTTCCTTCTGGGGAACATAATTTACTTAATGAAAATGATGGGAATGCAATCCAATCAGTAGAATCAGAGTTATGATTTTTTTTAAGTTTTAAGTGACATCTAGTGCATACAACATCAAAGTGCCAAAAGCAGACATCTGGGCGCATGAAACCGGGTCAAAGTCTAAAGTTAAGGCCGATCACAATGGAGCAAGGTCAGAATACAATAAATGGATTGGGCCCAGTCAGTTCTTTATTTCGGACTCAGAATTTTTTTTGAAGAAACATTTCTGAGAAGGTAATGTCCAGTGGGGCAAGGCATGCTGCAGGAGTCATCCGAGCAGACAGCTTCATCGTTAGATGGCATTTGGGTCAAAGCTGGTGAAGAATTCTATATTCAGACTCAGTGGCCGAAATGGAAGTAAAAAAACTGTAGTGGGGTGAGGCAGAAGGCTGTAGCCGAAAACAGTTCCATGAGGTTAGATACCCCTTTGGGGATGGACCACTGAAATGGATTTGCTGCTGCAGAGAAGAACGTAGTGGGAGAAGTTGTGAAGTCAATCGAACCAATGATGCACCTCAGGTGGATAGGTGAGCAGGTTGAACCTAGTCTCCTCCTGGTTCTGAGAGCACTTTTTGGCCACATTTTCTCTAAGTCCTCAGTTTTGGAATATGGCCACCTGGGCACCTTCAGCACCACATCCAGGGATCCAGGACTGGTGTGACACCTCTTAGGGGTTCTGAATCACTCAGGTTGGGTCCACACGCAGGTACAAGATGGGGAGCCTGTTATGTCCCTGGGGCTTTGAACAGGATGCCAACAAACTAGCATTTGGAGCCACTTCTGGTAGTCCTGGGAGCAGATGAAGATGTAGGGCTTAACATTAACAACAGGGCTGGCCTCTGACAGTTCAAGGCAGGCTCCAGAAAGCAAACAGTACTTCCAAGTACAGCAACAGTTTGGCAGAGTGCACAGCAGGTCCCAGTAGCAGGCAGTCCTCTGAGACTCCTTTTACAAGTCCAGTAGTGAACTCAAGAGTGGGTCTGGAGGTCCTATATTTATACCCTGTTGTCCTTCTGTTGGAAGTTGGAGAAGGCCTCTCATAGTTTGTGGCTTGAATGTGTGTACCTGTGTAGTGACTAATTGTATCACTGAGGCTCTGCTAACCAGAACCTCAGTGCTTATGCTCTCTCTGCCTTTAAAATTGTCACTATAGGCTAGTGACCATTTTTACCAATTCTAATTGGCACACTAGAACACCATTATAATTCCCTAGTATATGGTACCTAGGTACCCAGGGTATTGGGATTCCAGGAGATCGCTATGGGCTGCAGCATTTTTTGGCCACCCATAGGGAGCTCAGACAAATCTTACACAGGACTGCCACTGCAGCCTGAGTGAAATAACGCACACGTTATTTCACAGCCATTTTTCACTGCACTTAAGTAACTTACAAGTCACCTATATGTCTAACCTTCACTTAGTGAAGGTTAGGTGCAAAGTTACTAAGTGTGAGGGCACACTTGCACTAGTAGAGGTGCCCCCACATAGTTCAGGGCCACTTCCCCAGACTTTGTGAGTGAGGGGACACCATTACACACGTGCACTACAGATAGGTCAATACTTATATGTAGCTTCACAATGGTAACTCCAAATATGGCCATGTAACATGTCTAAGATCATGGAATTGTCTCCCCATGCCAAATCTGGTATTGGGGTGCCAATCCCATGCATCCCCAGAGCTCCACCATGGACCCCGGGTACTGCCAAACCAGCTCTCTGCGGTTTTCTCTGCAGCTACCGCTGCTGCCACCCCACAGACAGGGTTCTGCCCTCCTGGGGTGTAGGCAGCCCAGTCCCAGGAAGGCAGAACAAAGGATTTCCTCTGAGAGAGGGTGTTACACCCTTTCCCTTTGGAAATAGGTGTTAAAGGCAAGAGAGGGGTAGCCTCTACCAGCCTCTGGAAATGCTTTGAAGGGCACAGATGTTGCCCTCCTTCCATAAGCCAGTCTACACCGGTTTAGGGAACCCCCAGTCCCTGCTCTGGCGTGAAACTGGACAAAGGAAAGGGGAGTGGCCACTACCCTGTCCATCACCACCCCAGGGATGATGCCCAGGGATCCTCCAGTGTGTCCCAGACCTCTGCCATCTTGAATCCAGAGGTGTGAGGGCACTCTGGAGGCCTTTGAGTGGCCAGTGCCAGCAGGTGACGTCAAAGACCCCTCCTGTTAGGTGCTTACCTGACTAGGTGGCCAATCCTCCTCTGAGGGCTATTTAGGGTCTCTCCTGTGGGCTATTCCTCAGATAACGACTTGCAAGAATTCATCAGAGTTCCTCTGCACCTCTCTCTTCGACTTCTGCCAAAGATCGATCGCTGACTGCTCCAGGACACCTGCAAAACTGCAACAAAGTAGCAAGAAGACTACCAGCGACATTGTAGCGCATAATCCTGCCAGCTTTCTTGACTTTTTCCTGTGGTGCCTGCCTTCATCCTGCACTGGAAGCCATGAAGAAATCTCCTGTGGGTTGACGGAATCTTCCTCCTGCTCCAGCAGGCACCAAACTTCAGTGTCACCAGTACTCTTGGACCCATCTCATCGTGACAAGCGTGGTCCCTGGAACACAGGTGGTGGACCCCAGTGACCCAGACTGTCCAGTGGTCCAACTGTCCAAATTTGGAAGAGGTAAGTCATTGCCTTCCCTCTCCAGGCAGTAATCCTATGCAACACGTGAACTGCAGCTTCTAGGGTTTCTGTGCACTTTTCCAAGGAATCCTTTGTGCACAGCCAAGCCCAGGTCCCCAGCACTCTGTCCTGAATTTCTCAACTCCCTGAGTTGACCTCCGGCTTTGTGGGACCCTCTTTTGTAGTGTTGAGATGACCGCTGTGCTCAGTCTTCTTGAACCCATGTTCAAGAACTTCTGTGGGTGCTACCTTCTTGTGTGTGGACTCTCTACATTGCTGAGGGCCCCCTTTGTCTCCTTTCCCAAGTGGCGACATCCTGGTCCTTCCTGGGCCAGGGCAGTACCCTTTTTCTCCAACCATGACCTTTGCAACTAGCAAGGCTTGTTCGCGGCCTTTTGCCAAGGAAACAAATCTGCATCCTCCAGCACTCCGCAGGACATCTTATGCACAATGGAGAAGTTACTAGCATCTTTCATTGTTGCAGCATTTTCAGCTTCTTCCATCCAGAGGCAGCCATTTTGCACCTTCTTGCAAATCATGCAAACATAGCAGGAATCCTAAACAATATACACTTCCACTGGAAAGGTTAGGGAAATTTCCAAATTCATAACATATGCATCTAATTTTGTGGTTTATGCCTTGGAATGTCCATGTGAATTGATGTACATTGGTAGTACTAAGTATGGTTAAAAAAGAGGATTTTGGTACTTATGCATGCCACTAAGAATACTGATCATAGTTATCCAGTGGCAAGACATTTCTAATACAAGCATAACAGTAATAATGAGCAGCTATGTTTCTTTTGTATGGACAGAATCATCAAATGCATTAGAGGTGGTGATCGTGAAAAACATTTGGGAATATTGGAATCAAGTTATATAGTTGAGATGAATACTAAAAGTCTGAATGGCCTCAATAGCAATGAGGAATTGGCAACCCATATTGGAGTTTAGTAATTGTATGGCATCAGTAAACTTGTTAAACAGTTTCAGATGTATTGCTTAAACACAGGAGAGTGATAACACATATAGTAGTATTATTTTACCATGATGTTTCTATTGTGTTATGTTACATTACATGCCAGGTGTTGCCAGAATGTTGGCTATTATTGTCTGCAAACTGTTGAACGTTTTTGTTTTGACTTCCCTTCTTTGCTAATGTTTCCCTTTTATAGTTATCAATCTACTTTTCTTCCCACTATTTACTTATCACTTTGTCATTTCTGCATTGTTGCCATCATTATTTTGTTTTGAATTCTATAATTGACATTTGTTTTTTGTTTTTTCTCTTATTTTCGGGCATTGGGTATAAGAAATGGGACATATATCAGCAAAGAAATGTTAGCTGTAGTTGGATTTTTGAAACACTGAATCGGTTTAAATGGGCATATGATTGAATAGACAGTTATAACATTGTGAAATGGGCCCTGAAATGTGGCTATCTTTTCTAATTTGGGGAATATAACTTTGTCAAATTCATTGTTCAAGTGTGTAGGATCAATTATTGATAGTAGTTATAAATTATATTCCCTTTGTTTATGTCATTCCCTTTTGTTTACTCCCTGTTTTCAAGTTGAAGATGGATTAACTAGGTTTTAAAATGGACTTCAGTCAATGGATGACTTGAAATCATGTATGTATAGCATAGCAATAACATTGATTCAAAATTGATAGATATTACTTTAATTCCTTTATCTTGGGAATTACTCATTTAGTTTGCACTTTTCATTATTTTAACATGTATAATTTCATTAAAGGATATGCACCACGGTGTCCTTTTGAGATGGTATCATAATCATACATATATATATATGCAAAATAAAAATTATGCATTATCATTGTAAAAATGTTTATTAATATATTTTTTGCTTTACATAAATGTATGTACTAATCCATTAGATGCTTTTGTGGCTATTTCAAGCTATTCCCCATTTTTAGTTTTCTTTGTTTGGTCAAAGTACAAGGGTAACTTGAGTGTAGCAAAATGGATAGTATGTTTTCCACATCTAAGAACATTCTGCTTATTTCTCGGTAACTTAGAGCGCATTATCCGAACTTGACAAAGGCTTAAGGCAGGTGTAAACAAATTGTTCTTCTGTGCACAAATAAACTGGTGGGTTCCTGCTGGTGTGCAGCTTCCTTTGTCCTACAAATATTCAGATTTTTCTAAATTTTATGACAGAGGCCACAAGCTGTCAAAGGCACTGGTATTGTGAGGTGGAGAGAGCGGCATTGGTGACTATATATATATACATATATATATATATATATATATATATGCAGGGATGTAATAGTTAAGAAATAGATTATTAAAAAACTGAAATTCACTGAAAAAAACAAAGGTTAGAGGGACGTCATAGTTAGGCATAGTTAGGCTCACATTTCAAGTGGACAAAACCATAGAAATTCAACATTTAGAGTTACCTCAAGTAACTGTAACTCAGGCCCTAAGGTAACTATAACTCACGCCCCCACCATGCACAGTTTTTTCCTAAAAATCTTTACTGCAAACATTACCAATATTACCAAGGATGTTATCAAAGGTGTCATGGGTGCCATAATTTGTGGGTAATTAGCAGTGCATGGCGAGGTGAGCCTAACTATAACGTTCCTGTAACCTTTGTTTTTTTCAATGAATTTCCATGGTTTTGTAATGTATAGTAATTGTCATTACTATACATCAATCCAACCACTGCCGTGCACGGCCTTCGGCCAGGCCCTGAGGCCTATCCCCTATAAGCACCCAAACTTCACCCATATGAGAGGGAGGTTGCCCGCAAGACCTGGTTTGCACCAAGACCCTGCAGCCACCTCTCCCTAACCACTCAACCCACACGGGGCTTTGGACGTGTGTGGTGCGAGTTGCCCGCGGTCTCTCTGGGTGTGAGAATAGATGTGAGGAGGTACATCTGTAGGAGGCTGGCCTGGTTTGTATTGGGTACCTAAGGTACTTACACCTTATACCAGGTCCAATTATCCCTTATTAGTGGAATGTAGGCAGTGTTCTAGCAGCTTAGGCTGTCTAGAGGTAGCTGTAGCAGAGCAGCTTAGGCTGAACTAGGAGACATGCAAAGCTCCTGCAATACCAATATTGTTACACAGTACTCATACACAATAAAAGACAATACTCAGTGTTACCAAAAATAAAGGTAATTTATTTTAATGACACAAGGCCAAAAATATCTTAGAAGCAATACTCCTTCTGGAGGAAAGTATTATATACAATATATAGACTAGTAACCAAAATCAGGTAAGTAAACAGTCATAGAAAAGTGCAAACAGTAGAAAATACAATAGATTGCAATGAGCCTAGGGACAACACAAACCATATGCTAAAATAGTGGAATGTGAATGTTGAATTCCCCCCTAGGCAAGGGTAATGTGTAGAGGGGTACTGGGAGTGTAGGAAAACACCAAAGGTAAGAAAAGTACCCCACCCCAGAGCCCAGGAAAGCAGGAGTAAAATACAGCAAGCTTCCTCAGAACACGCTACATGTCGTGATGAAGAATTATGCAAGAACCAAGCAAGGCTGCAAGCAACAAATGATGGATACCTGGACCTCACGACCTGTGAAGAGAGGAGACCAAATCCAGAAGTCGCAGTAGAGTCCAGGAAGAACAGGAACCCCAGCCAACCTGGAAGAAGGTGCAAAAGTGGATTCTCTTGATGGAAGAAAAGTGCAGAATTGCTCCAAAGAAGATAGCTGCAGGTTCCTGTGTGATGCAAGAGATGTCCCACATTGAGTCGTTGGATGCAGGCAGTTTTTGGGGCTGTATTCCTCCAACAAGCCTGGGTTCAAGCAAGTTCGCAGTTTGCGCCAAAATGACGCTGCCCGGGCCCAGGAGGGACCTGAGTGTCTCAACTCAGACTGAGGAGACAGAGGGGGCGCTCAGCACTTTAGAGAGCCCTCAGAAGACCAGGCAGCACCCACGGGAGTTCCAGGACATGGGCACAAAAAAGATGCAAAATGCAGTTGTTGCAGCACTACACAGGAAGGTCCCACGCCGTCGGAGAACAAGTCAGAGAGTTGAGCATCACAGGACAGAGTGCTGGGGGCCTGGGCTACGCTGTGCACAAAGTGCACAGAAGCCCAAGGAGCTGCAGAAGATGCAGTGCACAGTGGTACTGTTGCAGCACAGGGTGGCAAGCTTTTACCTCCAGCAAATGTGGACAGCTAGACCTTTGGACAGTCTGGTTCACCACCTGTGTTCCAGACATCATGCTCGTCACAAGGAGAGGAGTCCCAGAGTACCGGTTGTTGTGGCCCAGAAGGGTGCCTGCTGAATCAGGGAATGACTCCATCACTCCACGGGAGATTCCTTCTGTTCATCTGGTGCAGGATGAAGACATACAGTCCTCAGAGTGTGCACACCTTGGAAACTGTTGCAAATGCTGGCTGGAGCTGACGTTGCAGGTCACAGTAGCCTTCCTGGATACTTTGTTGCAGGTACAGCGGTTCCTGGAGCAGTCTGCGGTTGATCCGACGTTCAGAAGCTGAATCAGAGGATGCAGAGGAGTCCTGGAGGAGTCTTGCAAACTGAATCTTAGGAAACACCCAGAGGAGAGACCCTAAATAGCCCTGTGAGGGGGAGTAGCTACCTACCCAGGTATGCACCTATCAGGAGGGGTCTCTGATGTCACCTGCTGGAACTGGCCACTCAGAGGAAATCAAGATGTCTGAACCCAGGAAAGCTCTGGAGGAGCTCTGAGCCTCACCCCTGGGGTGGTGATGGACAGGGGAGTGGTCACTCCCCTCTCCTTTGTCCAGTTTCGCGTCAGAGCAGGGGCTGAGGGATCCCTGAACCGGTGGAGACTGGCTTATTCAAGGAGCGCACCAAATGTGCCCTTCAAAGCAAAGCCAGTGGCTTGGACAGGCTACCCCTCCCAAGCCTGTAGCACCTTTTGCAAAGGGAGCGGGTGTAACATCCCTCTCCCAAAGGAAGTCCCTTGTTCTTCCTTCCTGGACTTGATGAAATCAAGTAACTGGAGGGCACAAACCAGTCTGCGGGGTGGTACCAGCTGGGCTGCCTGGAAAACCCCAGAAATCTGCTATGGTAGTACTGGGGGTCCACTGTGAAGCCCCCAGAGTGCATAGAATTAGAAACTACCAAAAATAAATCATTGGTGCCTAGTGGACTTTCCGCCCTCTGGTTGTGCTGGGGGTGGAATGGGGGACTAATGCCCCCGTATGTCCCCCAGAAGGAACAGAAAGCCTGTGCTGATTTTATTTGTGGGGAGGGGGCACTGCAAGGCCCATTCTGGGCAACCCTCTCCCCTAGATAAATAAAAAAATCCCAAGTGGCTATTGCACTTATCTGCCCTCCCCATGTGGGCAGAAAGACTGTGTCTATTTCTGAGAGGGGTGGGGGCATTAAAATACCCATTCAGGGAAGCCCTGACCCCTACATTTCCATAAACAGTGAATCCCTGGTTCCTAGTGGGTTTTCTGTCAGACAAATTCCCTAAAATAAGTTGGGAGAGTAAAATAAAAAAAGAAAAGCCATTTCCCAAAGAGCCGCTCCCCCCTTCTTGGTGTCTAGTGGGTGGATACCTATAGTGGATCACCCTCCTGCAGTAATGCCCAAGCAGGGATCTACTAGAGAAATGGAAGATTCTCCTCTTTCCAATGATACCTCTCCTGTTTGCCTCAGTGCTCAGGGAGCTAAGATAGCCCCACAAGCACCACGACTGAGAAAAGGAAATGAGCTGATTGGCTCATTTCACTTTCAGTTTCAGTGAAATTATGTCAATGCGCCATGTGTGCTGATTGTCATTTCACGGAAACAAAAGAAACAGCCTCAGAAGATGGGGAAGCTTTTCCCCATCTCCCGAGGCTGCTTCTTTCAGATGTGATCCTTACGGCGTGATTTCTTGTGACCTGTGCGTCGACGGCTGGGAGCCGTCTGATGCACACAAGCACCGTGGTGTTGTAAGGCTCCCAGCCATCCGACGCACAGAAGGGGTTAAAGAAAATCCAGTCAAAATTACTCAACTGCATTGCAAGGAGGGGGAAACAGTGCAGAGCTATTATTATGAAGACTGTTTGCCGATGTTGTCATCACATGCAGTTGCGCACAAATAGGCTAACTTTTGCAACTTTGAGCCTCGCAACATGAAGTAATGGTGAGTTTGCCTTTCATCATATGAATTGTACTAGAAACATGCCTTTTCATTAGAAATTCCTCTGTCCAAACTCAAAATGTGCCTAAACCTTGGATCTGTGCTGTATACTGCTTCACACATGCAATGTGTTGTTTTATTTTAGAGAAATAAACATATTTCCCCTTATTTACACCTTCTTCCAGTGGTTGCTAATTTATTGTAAGCTTGGTCTGCCTATTTCAGTAGATGAGACTTTGCGCCAGGCCTATGGCAATTGCTAATATCTGCACCAGTGATATTCCCTTAATGCCCTGCCTGACACAAACTGACATTCACTAGCAGAAAAAACTGCTTTTACACTCAGATAAGTGCACTTTTCTCCACTTCTGCACTTGATAGTAAGGGGCATATTTATACTATGTATGCACCGAATTAGCATACTTTTTCTGTGCTAATTAGTCGCAAAACTAACTCCATATTCATACTTTGGCGCTAGACCTGTCTAGCGCCAACGTTTTGGAGTTAGTGTCATTTTTTGGTTGCGGGAAACGACCTTCCGTCAATGAGATGCAAGGTAGGCGTTCCCGACCAAAAACATGGCTCAAAGCCCCTAGCGCGATATTTATCCTCCCGTGCTAAAATCACACACGGGAGGCAGGCGGCCATGAATATTGGCGTTAAGCTTGCTTAGCGCCATTATTTAAAGCCTGGGTCTGGGCAGGCGTTAGGGGACCTGTGGACCTATTTCCATGGTCACAGACCATGGAAAGGGCCCACAGGTGTCTACCCCAAGCCCCAGGGACACCCACACCAGGAGACCCCATCCCAGGTAAGTAGAGGTAAGTATTTTAAATATATTTTTAAGTGCCATATGGGGCCCTGAAATGCCCCCCCGCATGGCACTGTTCTCAATGGCCATGCCCAGGTGACCTGTGTCCCCTGAGCATGTCTAATGGGGTGGAGGGCATGCCTCCTGTCTTTTCTATGGGGTTGTGCACCAGAAAATGGTATTAATCTGGTTAGAGGCATGTTTCCTGCCTCTAAACAGACTAGCGCCATATTTTGGCGCATAACTTCCTGTTTCCCCTACGCCTCCCCCACCCCGCTAGCGTCATTTATGATGACGTTAACCAGGCCTTACTGCAGGCATGTGCCATTCCATAAATATGGCACCCAGCTGGCGTACAGGAATGGAGCAAGCTGGCAGTAAACTTTTTCATGCAAAATTGCGTTAGCGCAGTTTTGCGTGAAAAAGTATAAATATGGGCCCAAGTATTAAGCATTGTTTTGAACTGGTGCAGAGTCTTAATAAATCTGTGCCAGCACGTTCAGCTTAATTTTGGTATGCAACGTTTTATAAACACTTGTCAAGGGGAACACCTTTAAGAGGTGGACAAATAAGTGTCAATGAATGGCAAAGATAAAAGACAGAAGATGAAAGATTCATTCTCAACTTTGACACTGATAGATAAATCACCATGACATTCAGCAGACCATCAGAAAATTAAGCATAGTGCAAGAATATTTGAGTTCATGCAGAATTAGTAAGGTGGGACTAAATTAAAGGAAGTTAAAAGAACGTATCAAAAAACATGTGTCATCCTATTTTAGCTCCCATGGGTAATTTTTCTCTCTGCTGCAACAAAAACATCATTCTGAATAAACGCCAAAATGTGCATGAATGTTGAACTTCATTTCGAAAGTGTGCTTTGATGGCGTAGTGTAATTTCTTTTAGATGTTTTTTGATATTAGTTATTGAAAAAAGGCTGAAGTGGGATAGAAAAATTGTTTTGGTATAACAAAAATCCACAGTTAAGGGAAGGTGCTGTGTCAGGTGTCACAGCCTAAGACAGAGTTAGGGGGCACTCGGAGGTGTGGAAAAAGGAAGTAAAAAAAGGTAAAACTTAAACATTATTCAGGGTAAATTTGCAGTTTGTCTTGAAATCATAATATGTGGTCACCATTTCACACTTGGAAACAGGTACTATTTTGAAACAATTGAGATTTTCAGCAATATCACAAGTACCAACATTTACGAATTTTAATAGAAGTGGAAAATGAAATACTAAGGGGCCTATTTATAGGCCCCTTGTGCCACATTAATGTAATTTATTTTGATGTTAATGTGGCCCAACGAAACCAAAATCCCTGCACCGTATTTACAGAGTGGTGCAATGCAAGCAACCCTGTAACCCCTTGTGCTACATTATGCTCACGCCAAGCATAATGTATGCAAAGGGCCCGTTCCCCCGTTAGGGTAGCCAGAAAAATGGTGCAAGGAAATCTATGAGATTTCTTGCGCCATTTTATACAGCACTTTTAACGCATGCGCGAGCAGGCGTTAAAAGGGGGCTTCCATTCTTTACAATGGACCCCTATGTACTCTGCAGGAAGAGCCCCAACATTTTGGCGCGACTGCTGCTGAGTACATCAATAGCGTCACAAGAAATGATGCTACTGCCCCCTACCCTGCGCCATGGTGCGCTCTATTTTAAATTCTGTGCACACATGGTGGTGGCAGGAGGGTGCCAAGGGGTGCAGGGAAAGTGGCGCTGCACTTGTTGCAGAGCCACTTTCCATACATCTGCCCCTATGAGTGAAGGTCCTGTTAAGTTACACCAGGGTGTGCCAAACATTTCAACAAACCTCTTTTTGAAACCGGTGTGCTAGGAAAATTCAGTACGTGAAAGGTGGATAAGGTATACCATAATGCGACAGGAGAAATTTCATGAAACCATACATTCAAATGTTAGTTATGGTTCAGCACACTGAACCTCAAAGAGGCCATGAAATTCTCCAGTACTGGTATGCAACTTACAAATCGTAGGGTCAGACTTAGAGTTTGACGAATGGGTTACTCCGTCACAAACGTGACCGATCTCGCATCCACCGTATTATGATTCTCATTGGATATAATGGGAGTGCAATATGGTGAACCCGATATACGTCACCTTGTGGCGGAGTAACCCCATCCGAGAAACTCTAAATCAGTGCCATACATTTTTCCTCTCATCAAGCTCAGTGCACTTTGGAAAAGACACATTCAAAAACAAAATAATTATCCGCCAAAAGCAGAAAACGATGGAAAGTGTGAGATTTTTATAATGGGAGTGAGGGCATACTCACATTACCTGGGGACCTTAGCCTGGCAGATTTCAGTGAATGCAGCTCTGGGGTTTACTGTACTAATGATTCTATAAACCTAAGTATTGTAAACAGCAGGTCACTTGTGAAAAGTAGCCAGGAAGAGGTCTTCTCCTGAGCTAGTAGCTGGCTATGGTAAATTGATGGCTGCAAAGATGGCCAAAAGAGTCATGATTTTGGCTTGGATATGCATTGTGAATGTGGCATCATCTTCAAAGAAGCCAGAGGAAAGTTGACTTATCAGAACTTTGCATGTAAAATAGATTACCCTAGACAATATTATCCAGGGTAATCTATTTTACATGCAAAGTGGTTGTGGGTAGGGTTGATTTTCGACAGTATCTTTTCAATCCTTTTACCTGGCACATCTGAAGGTAGAGATGTGTAGAATGCTATTTGTTTTTCAGTGGAGCCATTGGTCTTTTTAAGCAGGCTAACAGTTAAAGGCTCTGTCAATGGAAGACCCTACACTAGCGCTAGAATTTCAAATAGGGATAGTTAAGCCAGAGATCACCATCTGGGAGAGTTTCTAGATGGATGTGGGCACTGATGATATTTGCAATTATGGACCAAAGGATAGTTGACTCTGGCCCCCTTTACCTTTCAAATAAGAGAGAAACTGGTAAGTGACCAGATCAGCTAGAGCATTGTGGTTGTGAGGCTCCTGCAACTTTGCTCTGCCTTAATTTCAGCTTCGCTGACATTTATTAAAATTGATAACCTCCCAAGCTCTGAGCTTCAGCGATATACTGTGCATAAGAACTCAGATTGAGACACTGAGACTAGGTAGCATCAGTTACCTCTGGTTGACAGACATATAATGCACCCCTGCTCCAATGACTTACTGCACATTTAAAGCACCCCTCCTAATGTCTACTGAGCACCAGCAGGACTCACATCTTCTTTTGTACTCAAGGTGAAAATATGGCTACTCTCAGCTGCATATTGCCACATTATACCACACACACTTCCCTTTGTTTTGCTTATGTGATGCTTATTGCTTTCTATGTGACTCAAGCGCTTCTACTCTTTGCAGTTGTAACAGTTCAGGTGCAAGTCATCTCCCTATGACTATGGTGGTACCATGGTAAAACTGCTGCACCTTTACACGTCTCAACTCAAAATTTGTTTTATCTTAATTACCTTGAGCGAAGGCTTTCAATTGATGCTTGTAGAGTAACCATTTGAGTAATGCTTGTGAACATATAGAGGAATCTATACCATCACACTGAGAGGAATTGAAAAACTCCTCTTCAGTGCTCCCTCAGGCTGCTACTGTTTTCCTTCAAATGTTGCTAAAGGAATAATGTTATAATATTTCGTGTTACATGTGTGAACTTTAAAGCATAACATCCATACATGTTCATGACTAGGAGTTTAGTGGCTGCATTGCACGGTTGAATTTGTTTTATTAAATAATGTATTTCAAATAAATGTGTTAATGTTTTATTTTAGGTCATTTCAGGATCTCATTGATCAGCTGTTTTATGATTTTTAATCAGAAGCAGCGTTTGTGTGCTCTTTGGCTCATCCTAGGTGTACTTTTTTGGGACACATGCAGCGTGAGTAAGAAATAGCTTAAGCAACAACTGAATTAATTAATTACTGAGTAATGGTTTTCTATAAACGAACTACAACAGCTAATGCTACCTGCCCAGACTCCCAACTTGCCTCCTTTACAGTTATTTGTTGATTAGGGATTAGACAAATAGCAATTGATGTAAAGTAACAAAATGGCAAAATGTTATACAGATGCCCTTTGCATGAAAGCCTGATAGCCCTGTTATTATCTTGCCCAGAATTTTGTAATCACAATACCATCATGACATCACCTCTGAAAATATCATAAGCAGGGCCACTGGAATTTTACTTCATTATTTCATCATTTATAAACTTAATAATACTGTCTGGCCATTGGTTGCACACCATCGATGCCATTATAATACCCAAATATAGCAATAAGCAACAAAAAGGTTACAAGTCCAGCTTTGCAAAGTGACTTTCACTGCACAACAACATGTGTTGCTGCATTTTTAGTATCTTTTGAACTGTTTCTGCTAGAAGCTATTTTTTTGTTAAAATCTGCAGATTATGCAGGAAATGATGGATTATGTGGCAAATGCAGCAAATCTATAATGTGCAAAAATTGCCTCAGTGGCACAATTGCATAATTCCAGTGACCCTGATCATAAGAACCCCACTGAAATAATTAATTACAGTTGAGTTTTAGAGGGATGGGACGCTCCCTCATTGCACATGGTCATCAGGACAGTCTCTGCTGATGGAAACCTGAACAAGTGACATTGGTGACCAACTGGCAGCACTGTCTCTTCCCGATTCAATCACCTTTGGCAATGCAATGAGAAGGAGGTTGGCCACAATGTCTACAGAGGCAGCCATTATGGGCTCAAGGTACAAGAGCCACATGAGAGGGTCCAAGAGTGCTGGGTCTATGCGGGTACCCAGCAGCCATCTTAACTTGTGTCACACCCGGCCAGGAGGGCGAGAAGTGGGAGATCCTCAGTGGTGCAGTTCTAGTGGTGTTTTAGAAGTGTTTGCAGAGTGGATGATTGCATGAGGCATGTTCCTTCTTAATGGCTTTGTGACAGCAGCACATGGATTGGGATGCATCAATGAAAATAGTTGTTGAGTTTATTCCATACCTCCAGTGGAAGGCAGGCATCAGAAAAACGAAGGGTGTGTGTATATGTGGACATTCTATTTTAAAATGGGCCTTGGCGCACTCCAGAATGCAGAGTTATGGCCAGCAGATGAGGCTAGAGGATAATAAGATGTCAGTGAAATGGCATGGTCAGAGAGAGATGATATGAAGCCAATTGATAATCATATTACAGGAACTAAGTGGGAGCAGACCATAGCCACACATGACCTTAATTCACTTAGGGGAAATTGAAGTGTTAAAAACTTTAAAAAGTGAAGGTGTTAGAAATGGGGTCTTTGGTTGGCAGTCAGGTTGCCCTCTGTCCAAGCAAGGGCCCTCATTCAAGTCAGGGTAAAGGAGAAACACACCTGGTTAACCCCGCTCACCTCCTTGGTAGCTTGGCACAAGCAGAAAGGCTTGACCACACCAAGAATTACAGGTCTAACAGGACGTCATTTGGAAGTGGCTACTGCTCAGGACAGTGTAGGGAGGACCATAAAAGACTGCTACTATTACCAAGGAGCGCAAAGAATTAAATAGAAATATACCAGGTTTTGTAAGGTGCACAACATTGAGGTTGTAAGCCACATGGACATTGCATATAGGCTGACAGTATACATCTGTTACTGTCAGGGAACAAAATTTATCTAATGAAAGTTAAGGACGTGCTAAAGCAAATCTAAGGAAAGAAAGGAGCATTGTTGGGGGTATAGAAAGAACACCTCTGTGTTGGGTTTGTCTGGTGACAGAAATGATTCCTCAGTATAAGGCAGTAAGAAAGGTAGGAAAGGTAGGAGAAAAGGACTATGAAGAAAGACACAATGGAAAGACATGATTGATAGGCGATAAGAGATAGGTGGCAGCATGGGTCTCATGTAGTCAGGCAGAAAAGGAAGGTGAAGAAAGTAATCAGCAAATTGCAGGAATAGGAGTTCTTAATAAATATGTTACAATGCGGAGTATTGAACGGGGACGGGAGAGGGATGTAGAGACGGTAGGGATGGAAAATGTTTAGGGTTGGGAGAGGGCATCATGGCACGCAACATAGAGAACTTCAACAAGTGGATCACCAATTGCACTACTACTCCGGCCCATGGAATGAAGCATCACAGCAAAAACTAGAACAGGATTTAACTGGTACACAGAAGGCCTCAAAATAACCAAGTGTCACTGCAAACAACTGGAATAGAAATTTAGAACTAGCACAGGGGAAGTGGAAAGAGCTACCCAGAGGAGGTATCAACAGATCATCCGAGAAACCAAGAAGAAGGAGCTAGTCGAGCAAATCAACACCAGCTCCAACAGCAACAAAGAAATCTTCACAGTTGTCAAAGGCTTAACCACACCCACAGCTCTCACCAAGAACATCAACCCATTACAAGATCTGTGCAATTACCTCACTGACCACTTCTGCAGAAAAATCACAACCATGTACAGTGACTTCTCCCCACCCACAATTTTCCCCCATGGCTCTCTCCAGCAGTCTCCCAATGACAAAGGAAGTCAACACAATCACCACAAGGGACACTCTTAGTATAGATAATGTTGATGATCAGCTCGTCTGCTGCAACTTGATGGCAGGATCCTGCAGAGCCTATTTAGATAACACACCCTTGCTGGTGGTGTAGAAGCGGGAGTCACATGATGGTGGGAGTCCATCGTGGAATCCATCCAGCATTGCACTGTGTCTGTAGCCGCACCTGTAGTACATTGCACAATTCTTAACACCTGCAAAACACACTATAAAACACACTCCAGTTCAGACCATGATCCTTTGCCATTACACTGCAGAACACCATTTTGAAGTGGACTGACACAAGATGGACCCAGGTTTTTTGTCACATTCTGTGTTGCTCTCCCTCTGTTTCTTTTGCACCATATATATATACTTTTTTGTCACCATCCCCATCTGCTCACACTTTGGCAAGGACATTTTTTCAGAGGGAGAATTATCTGTCATGGTGAATAAATTATTAGGGTAGAGGAACAATTGTTGGGAGCCCAAGACCAAAATAAAACAATCTCCAAGAAAAGGCAAATGTGAGCCAGAATAATTGAGATAGTGAATGCTGTACCAAACGACCTGTGCACATAGGAGGAGATTAGGAAGAGGTGGAATGAACTCTTTCCCTGCTAGGAGAAAGTCTTACAGATCCTACATCCTGAAGGTTTGACTGGAATCCCTGGTGGTGTGGAGTCTGGTAAGTTGAACCTAGCAGTGTCTTTAGAATCAAAAATTGAGTCCTGCCCTTAAGGTAGACTTTTAGAATGGCTCTACACCCTTATCAAAACTGATATATCTAAACGGAAGCAGTGGAGTGAGAACTAGGAGTTGTTGAGAGAGCAAGTGCAGAAGCAGAGTGGAGGGCGAAGAGGCAGGCACGGAGGCAGGTGGCCAACAACTCTAACAGCAGCAAGCGGTACCCATTGGCAAGTCCGCCTACCTCGTCTACCCCATCTTCCTCACCTCGCCTCACCTGCCTCACTACAGCACTCCAGCACCCCGGCCAGCTTATTCGCCCTGGCCCCCGGTATCCCCTGCTGCCACTCACATCTGCCACTCATATCTTCCGGAGGTTAAGTGCCGGGTCGAGTGCTGGGACTGAGCGCCTTCTCTCCATTGCCCCCTTGCTTCCCTGCACCGGCTAGCTGTGGCCGTGCATTGGAGGCTTGCAGGGAGGCTGCAGGGAGCCTGTGGAGGCATGGCCACGGGCCCAGGACACCCCAGAATGGCTCGACTCTGCTCGGCTCCACAGCTTCAGGAAAGCAGAGGTGAAATCAGACGTAAGGTCAGTGAGGGGTACTGGGGTGGGGGCAGGGGCAGTAGCTGGGCCGGGCTGGTTGTGCATGGGCAGCCTGGGCTGGCAAAGACCAGTAAAAAACTAATATAGACTGAAAAGTCAGGAAAGAGGCTGCACGGAAGGTTAACTTCAATTTACTACCCACCATGCTCCACTGCTACTAGCTGCACTAACACCTTTTCACCAAAGCCAACTAACTAACTTTCCGCAGCTGCAATTTTGCTATAACTGTTCTGCAATTGACCTGCAATTATCCTAGAATCACTGTACTTTTGCACCCTCAAAATTTAATTGCTGGTGAATCTTGGCACTCCTGCATCTCAGCAAGGGCAACATCAAACATAGCATCACAGCTGCATAACTAGAAGGCGGCATCAAATTGGCACTCCTGCAGTAACCTGGCTGGTGCAGTGGCTTTAGTAAGCTGCTGCAAGTTTGCGCCCCAGTAACTTACGAAAGTGGCTTTGGTAGCACTGAGTGTGCCTCGCAGGGTGCTTGGTGAGCCCCACTCACCTGGGCCCATCTCTCCACCTAACTAAATTAAACCTGCAACAACATCCCAAATGTGACAGCAGATGATCATTCACCAAAGGAAATGAGGCCGGGAGGCCAAGGAAATCCCTGGTGCAACCTAGCAGGAAAAAGAAGGCACGCTGTAGTAATCCTCCCTTGGTGTACATTAAACCAACGGGCGCTCAAACGGGTCAAATGGGTCCTGGAGCAGGGACAGCGGGGATCACCGGTCAACCCAAAATAACAACAAAATTCCAGCTTCTGAAACACGGAGGAGCCACCATTTACTCAACTACCGCCCTGAGCATTGGTCTTCCTGTCCCATTAAAACGTCTGATGATAATCGAACCCAAGCAACAATCCTCATCTCTGCTTCCAAACTGCAATATTAATCTACTGCAGTGCTTGGCCCCCATGGCATTTGATGAAATAGAGCCAACACCCAGTGGCATAATATCTGGCACTACAACCAGCTCTCCCCTGCTCAAAGCCAACTACAAAGTCACTCCAGGGAGGACCTATTTAAGAAATCCCCAATCTACTGCTCAAGGAAAACAAAAACCCAGACATTGGCAATGAAGCAGGGGTGGTGACGAAAGGAGGGGTCTCTACCAGTGGGATACTCTAAAGATATGCCTTGTTAGGAGTGCAAAACAACTTGGATGAAGCTACCCTGCCAAATTCATTCCCCCAGGCCGGGGCAGGCTGCATCTGGGGACCAAGTCCAGACAGCCAACACACCAGTCCAGGAAGGCTGGAATGCGAGCAGAATGAGACAATCACGAGAAAGCTCTCATTGCACCAAAAGAACGAGCAAATTGGAGCGCAGCTAATCTTTTCCACAACCAGGCACGGTATTGAGCCTAACAAGATGGGGAACTGAGAGACTGAAGCTGAGCCCAACACAGGGTTTGACTTCAATGACGTAACATAGGAGGAATGGAAAGAGCTCCTAGCCTCATATTCTTCGGAGCAGGGAAATGAGTGTCTGACTGTATACCAGGAACCCTGTATTCCTGGTACACCGGCCTGCCAGCATAATATTGACAGATCCGCTCCCAACAATAGCAGCGGATCCCCAAGCTGGGTGGGAGAAAGCGCATGGCCAGCACTGCTCAGGACCATCCAGACAATGGCCGATGCACTCACTTATTGTTCAGCTAAAATGGATGCACAAGTTGATATTTTGAGCCCAGTAGCTGCCTATGTGGCTGGTATAGACAAGCACATCATAGATCTCAATAACCTCATCAAGAGGGCTAAAGAAGTAACCAATGACCACGCCCCAAGATGCTGCTGCTCTGTAAACCTAGACAAATAAAGCCAGCTACCAAGCATATTAGGGGGCGTAATGGATGAGCTGAAAGACAGAAAGGGTGCACTCATAGCCCCCTCACAATCACAAAGAGGCTGCAATAGCGTACATGGTAACAAACATGACAGCATGCCAAAAATCAGGGGCATTTCACTTGAACAAGGGGCCTCAAATGGCCAGGACCCCGCCCCTCCGAGAGAAAGCCTCAACACCACTGGGGAGGGGAGGGAAGCATCATTGTGTAATTTCAAAAAAGAGCCAATCACAGTCAAGAAGAGCAAGGGCACTATTTCACACCAACCAGCTCAAACAGGAGAAAAAAAACAAAAGGTCTCAGAATAGGAAATCACATAATAAAAACTATCCCAAAACTGCATCATTGCAAACCTATCTGATATCCAACCAGATAGACCATGGATGTAACACCGGGGGCTATGCCTCATGAACCAGCGATGAGGCAGCCCCTGATGCATCCCACCCAATAGAACACGAAACGGAGCCACCCACAGTTAACCACATTGAAACCAAACAACTAAAGGGGGAGACACAAGGGGACTCTTGAGATATGGAAAGCTCATCTCCAACACCAGTCTCGAGGGGGCTCACCCCGAAGCTAAATGGCAGGACAGCCTGGCCCAGAGAAATTGCCAAACTGGGCCAAAGGCATTCGGTGACTGCCAGGAGGTGACAGAAACACAAGGTAAACCTCCCCGGAGAGAAGCACAAGGGTCCACCTCCCACACAGCTGGGATGCCACATGCTCAGGAGTCTTCCCCTGCCACTCATCAGTCAGAATCACCACTCCTGGTCAGGAGGATGACTAGATCTGGCCCAGTGTAACCACCCTAAACCACCTCTCAGACGATCTTTACACTATGCTGTCTTTATCTGTGGAGGATGAAAATCCCAACACAAAAGAGTGTCCCACTAAGTACAGCCTAGGGGAGAGTCAGTGCCGCACAATCCTATTCCATCCAGACTATAGATCACTTGGAAATATGGACATCCTCAATCGAGGAAATATATTTAAACTCTTAGGGCAGATTCCATGCCTAATCAAGATTACCTCAGACATGATTGACTCTGCAGAATTCATAGAGTGGGAGCCAGAGAAAGCCAGTAGCAAAGTCAGCTGGGAGTCTGCCACCCTGGCTGGGGCAGTTCTTAAGGAAAGTAAACACTTTAAAAAGTGGCGAATCAACTTAGAAGGGGTACCTGACCCCCTAAGGCCACGAAAAGGTGCATTGGACGACAAAACAAGGCTTTCTGTGGTCTCCCACACGGTCCTACTGGGCGCAAGGGGCCCGTCCTTGGAAATAGGTTCCAACACCCTAGGGAGTGTATGGCCCACACATCACACGCTTAAACAGAAGGTCAGTAACAAGAGAGACGACTGGTGATCGGTAGCCCGAATCCTCAAACAGACGCAAGCAACAAAGGTAATCCCTGGCAGGGCGAGAAGGCCAGCGAGTATCACTGTTTAAGGCTTTGCTCTTGGAATATCCATGGCCTAAAGGACAAATTGCAAGACCCAGAAACATTTAGCTCTATAAGAAACTTGGGCCTTGGAATCAGTCTCCATCCCGGGCTACTCCCTTGCCCTCCTACCTGCAATCAAGGAAGGCAAATTCGGCCACGGGAAAGGTGGCCTGGCAGTGAATCTGTCAACCGCTTTAAATGTCAGCTGTAAGGTGCTCTCCTCCGACGCCAATACATTTCTAACTGTACACCTGACTTTTCTGCACAGAAGGAAGAAGCAAGGGTTAATCCTAGTCAACATCTCCATGCCTGTGAGACAGAAAAATCAGGAGGCAATTTTGAAATTACTTGTGGATCATATCACTCAAGTGGCCAGCTCTTATCTGCTCCTTCCACGATTAATAACAAGGGACTTCAATATGAACCTACTAGGAGGGTCTGTAACCAATGAGGTCACTGAAGCCCAGGAACATCAGTGGTCTATCCTGGAACAATCACTGACTAAGAAAGCAAAAAGAAGTAATATATGAATAGCCTTACTGGGCTCTCTAGAGCACTTAGGACGCAAAGCTCTAAATGGCAGATTCAATGAAAACACCCCACCTTCCTTATCTTCCACCAACAGAAACTCACTAATTGATTTAACTTGGGTCTCGTTATCACGGATGCAAATGGTTTTCTCCTTCAAACTGGATATTCGGTCCGAAAGCGACCACCAACCACAGGAAGTTGTCTTCACTCTTATTCCAGCAGTACATAAAATGAACGTAGAACCTGCTGGCTCCGAATATTTGTGCCAGCTAAAAAGAATCAAATAGACAGCTGCTTCTTTAGTTTTCTTAGCCCAGGAAGCAGACAAGCATCTGAAAGCCTCTCAAAGAACAGAAGGGTCAATGAAAGAAACTCATACACCCAGCAATTTGCCAGAAATGTTAAATCCACTAGGAGCTCAGTCCCACTAGGTATAAAGAAGTCACACACCTCGTACTGTCTAAAACAGCTAAAGAGGAAAGTCAATCAAGCACTCCGGCTGGTCCGTTGGTTTTACTGAATAAGAACGTCATCTCACCAAACTGATACAAGAGAAAGGAAAGCTGAAGCAGGCCAAATGGGGAATCAGGAGGCTGCAAACTGAGAAATTCTGGGCCAAACCTATCTGGCATATCAAACACAAAAATGCCAGCAAATTCTGGAGAACTGCAAATACCATAAAGAACCCACAAGGTTCAGTCTTGGAATCAAACATCTCAGAGGCGGTCTGGGCGTCCTTCTCGGAAGGACACTTTCATCAAATCAAATGTGAAGAGGATCCTGTTTCCACCAGAGGTCTAGGTCAACCTACCCAGATTGATGACCCAGATTCCTGTAATGCCAGTAGAGTGGGCAGGGAACTCAACATTTCCTGGGCAAAAATCAATCAGTCAATAGTCAGAGGGAGGAAGACAGGTGCCCCGGGCCCAAACGGGGTCCCACAGGCTATCTACAAACTAGACCCACCTAAGTGGAGCCGCAGTAATGGCCCCTCTTTTCAATCACGCCTTGGCTGGTGAACCAATCCTGGAATCCGGGAGAGGGGATTCAACATTTGACAAGATAAGAGGCTCCGGCTATAATGAACCAAATCAAATCATGAGCACAGAGATAAACATTACTGGTCGTGAAGTGAGAGGCTGGTGTAGGGTTCAAATGTCCCTACCCTGGTAGGCTCATGGTTTGATTCTATTATCCCCTGACAGTGGTAAATCTGTGGGCACAGAAAGGTATCCTCAGGGTGGACATGTATCATTCTCAGCCCCAATGTGTATGGATCACAGTTTTTACCTCCCACCCTCTCTATTCCTTTGGCCCGTATAGGACGCAGCACCTTTGATTCCAATGTGGACATTGTAATAGTGTGGCCACCCACTTGCCACTATCTGGTGCCATGGCCTTTCCATTGGCTTTCAGTCTGCTGCTTAAAAAGGATGAATGCCAGTTCAACAAAGCAGTGTAGATGGTTGTCCCCACTGGCTGTGGGGTAAAGGACAAGGATTCAGGACTCAGGGATGGGTGGCAACGCATGACCCGACAGATCTGCTGTAGTGATCATGACTTCCACACATGCCTGTGGTAGTGGGGGACAATCCCAAACCAACTGTTAGAACCCAGCCTCCGTGAGTTTGCATTTTGGCCATTCTCACATAAATGCTGGATACATGCGCTTGAAAAGTTGGGGGGAGAAATACGTCTGATCTTTGTAACTAAATTGTGTAAATTGTAACCTGGTATTCCGGGACACCTCTTTCACTTTTTGGAAAGCCTTATTTGTCGGTGGTTGGGAGAGTAATTCATTCCATCGAGTCAGTGCCTTACCCACGTCCACCAAATCACTAGATATTAGTTTCACGTATAGAGTTTAAATGAAGCGCCGTACTCTGCCATGTGTGAGGAGCTTGCGGAGGATCGATAATTGGGGCAGCTCCACTTCCCCAGCTCCCATGTGGTTCTTACTGTATTTTGAATAGTATAATATGTCAGGAATTGTCCCTCAGCTTTGTTATATGTATACATTATGTCAGCAAAGGACGCAAGGGTGCTGTCCTGGAAGTGATCTCCCAAATAATGGATCCCCGCCAGTTTCCACGGTGTCAGGTCAGCCGCCATATGCCTGGTAATTGATTCAGCATGATCCACAGAGAATAGGGAATGATAGGTCTCCGCCCATGCACAAACCAATGCCCGAACATCCTCGCCATCCCTAACGTGATTCCCCCTAGGGCCAGCAAGTGCAGTCCATCAGTCAAGTATAGACGCTCAACTCGCCAAGCCTAGAGCGGACAGCCGCCCACTCAGTGCATGGATTAAAATCTAGGCAGTGCAGTGGCCACCATAGTTGTGCTGTTGCATAGTATAGTTCCAAATTGGGTGTACCCATAACCCCTCGAGTAGTGGGCACTGTGCTATGGTGAAAGCTACACACTGGTGCCCTGTACCCATACCAGAGCCAAGAGAAGGCCATTGAGCTCTCAAAAGAAGCTCTTGAGGAGCACTGTAGGTGGTGCAGCAAAAAATATATAGTAGTCTGGGAAGCACTAACATTTTAGAAATTGACACCAGCCCTAGGTAGTGAACACCATAAGGGGAAGGAACAGCATGGAGATCATTCAGCTCGATCCACATTGCCATTGTTTAGGGCTTGATCAGTGTGGTAAATCTGGACACCAAGGTATTTGAATGTATCATAACACCATGTAAGTCAGTGTTCTGGAGAGGTGTCTCTGTGGGGTTCCAGAGTTGGTGTAAGAAGAAACAAGCAAGACTTGGGCCAGTTGACTCTGAGGCCTAACCCAGCCCCAAAGTCATTTAATAAGTGCATCAAGGTCTCAACATCACGCAAATAGACCAGCGCCCCATCTGCATCATTATATGATGGATGCCAGTTCTTGGATTCCCCAGTCCCACGCCTGCAGTCTCAGGTGACAGGCAAATGGCTACATGGTGAGCACAAAGAGAAATGGAGATAGTAGACAACCCTGTCCTGTCCTATCAGAATAGGGAAGCAATCTGATATCAATTGTCCTGTCCATACTCTGGCTAGTTACTTATCCATCTCCTGAACCCCATCCCAAACCCCAATTGTTGTAGTGTCATCAATAGGAAGTCCCAGCTTAAGTCATCCAGGGCTTTCTCAATGTCAAGAGGCACCAGAACCCCATGTTACATACCTCTGGAAGTGTGTCATGTATAATCCATGGAAGTGAGCAAATATTGAGGAAAGTACTGTGACCTGGAACAAATACAGATTGATCTTTGTTAACCAGGGTGCTGACTACCGATAGTAATCTGTTAGCGAGCACTTTACGAAGGACCTTACTTTCGAGGTTTAAGAGGGACAGTGGGCGGTAAGACCGTTTGTCTAAGGGATAACATCCTAGTTTATGGAAGACCACTATAAGTGCCTCTCGCTGCAAGTCCGGGTACTGGCCAAGTGATTGGGCTTTGTTAAACACCTCTAAAAGGTGTTGCGTAAGCAAGGCAGATAATGTGGCATAATATTCGACAGGCAGCCCATTTGTGCTCGGAGCCTTATTCCCGGCTATTTTGTCAATTGCTGTCATGACCTCTTCCACCTGTATGAGGTCCTCCAAGTCAGCTTTCTGGAGCAGGGATAAGCGGGGTAATGGGATTTCTGATGGGAATCCTCCTGAGAGGTCGGGATTGGGAGCATCCACAGCCCCATATAGAGTGCAATAATATTCATTGAATGTGTCATTGTTATCAGCTTGCATAGAGGCCAGCAAGCCATTGTGACGTTCAATAGCCCCAATTGGAATATGCAACTGGCTATTCCTAATCATCATGCCAATAGCCAATATCGAATGTTCGCCGTCTGAAAGATGTATGGCCAGTCAATTAGTCAGCTTAGTTGTGTCTCTGCCTCCCTGTACTGCACGCGCAACCATTGGAGACATTCAGTCCCTGTTTCCTGGGCAGCTTATGAATTTAACAACATATCACAGACAGAATCTGCTAAGGTTCAACAGGAAGCACAGTTAATTTATACGTGGCATTTTTTTATTTTTTATTATGCAATTTGACCAGCAACAAACACAGTAAAATAAATACAAACAGCAAAGACAAAAGTCCAATTACCACCGGAACAATATTTGTCTATAATTGTTCAATATTAAAGACATTGGCAATCACATTCAAATTGTTAATCATAGTGCAAGCTTCTCTTGGCTATTGATTGGTCATCGGTCATGGAGAAGAACAGATGGATATCGTCGGCATAGGGGACAATGTTTAGTCCATGCTGTCTGATGATTTTGGCCACCGGGGCCATGTAGATGTTGAAGAGGGTCTGGCTTAGTGAGGATCCCTGGGGTACTCCACAGCAGGTTTATTTGGGAGCCGAAGTGTACGGTGGGAGTCTTCCACTCTGTTTTTTTCTGGTCAGGAAGGAACAAATCCATCCCAATGCTTTGTGGCAGATGCTGGCATGGTGGAGTCTGGTGCAATGGGTGGAGTGGGAGACTGTGTCGAACGTGGCGAAAAGGTCGATGAGGATGAAGGCAGCTGTGTCTCCGTGGTCCAGTATGGCACAAATTTCATCGGTGGCTGCGAGGAAGGCTGTCTCAGTGCTATGGTTAGGTGTCCACAGATGAGATGGAGTGCACTTATCTGCAAAAGGAAACAGGATATCCTTAATAACTTCAAGGTATCTATTCATTCTTACGTGTAACTGAACACTACACTATAAACAGAAAGGCTTTTTTCAAATCCACCCTTCCTCTACATTATGTGACTGTTTTATGTTATAGATCCCTTTTTTGGAGGGAATTCACACCCACAAAACTTTTGCAAGAGTGGGAGCACCCAAACAGCTTTCTACAACCTTTCATTTGTCGAGATCTCACTACAGATACTTGCAAGCTTATGCAGGTCCAACTGTATGGGTGTGGAAAATAACTTCTCTACAAATGCCTCTCTCTCAGATGATGGGCATGCATAGTAGATTGTACAGAGAGAATAGGCTCTCCAATGGAAGTTCTTCCCAGAGTGACAACTGTACATAATAGACTGTGGTGAGAGGTTGCCCTCTCCACTGAGATGTATCCACATGGTGATGTGCATGTGTAACACAGTGTGTGGAATGACTGGCTTCTCTGCGGACACCTCTCCCAAAGCTGACAGCCATACTTAGTAGTGTGTGAAAGGAGACAAGCCTGTCCTCAATCATGCCTCACCTGAGAGATGGGTGTGCAGAGGGAGTGGCTGCTTTGCTGAGACCTCTCCTTAGTATGACAGGTGAGTGCAGTAAGGTGTGGAGAAAGACTTTGTTCTCTACTAAGACTTCTCCACCGAGTAACAGGCATGCATAGCAGGATTTAGATAGGGACTAGCCTCTCGGCTGAGACCTCTAAGCAGAGTGATGTGCATAAGTACTAGGGATTGGGTAGAGAGTGACCTCTCCACTGACACCACTACCGAGGGTGCCAAGTGCACCTATTAGGGTATAGGAAGGGAGTGGCATCTCTACTGTGCCCTCGCTCTAGGGTAATAGGTGTGCATAGCAGGGTATAAGGAGACACCATCCTCTTCACTGAGACCTCTCTCCATGTGAGTTGTGCTTTGTAGGATGTGGGGAAGGACAATCCTCTGCACAGAGACTTTTCCTCTGGTTGACAAGTGTGCGCAGTAGGGTAATTCTATCCCCTCTATTGACACCTCTCCCCAGGTCAACAACTGTGCATACTAGAGTGTGAGGAAGGAGACATTTCTCTGCTGACACCTTTCATAAGGGCAACAGATATACATAGTAGGATGTGATAAGTCACTATCCTCTCCGCTGACACCTGTCTGCATGGTGACAGATGTCCATGGTAGGGTGTGGTGAGGGCAGAGCCTCTCTGCAGAGACCTTTTGCCTCTGGGTCACAAGCACATGAAATAGGGTGTGGGGAGAGACAGGCCTCTCCTTTGAAACCTCTCCCCAGCATGACAGCTGTGCATAGTAGTGTGTGTGGAGAGACTACCTCTTGCTTATACCTCTCTCTTGGACAACAGATGTGCATAGTGGGGCATGAGAAGGTAATGGTCTCTCCACTGAGATCTCTCCCTATGGTGACAAGTATCCATAGTAGTATGTAAGGAGAAATTCTCATCTCCGCTAAGACCTCTCCCCAATGTGACATGCATGCATAGTAGTGTGTAGCAAGGATTCAACATCTCCACTAAGACCTTTCCCCATTTTGACAGGTGTGCATAGTAGGATGGAAGGATACTCTGCTCTCTACTAACACCTCTCCCCAGGACAACAAGTGTACATAGTAGGGTATGCAGAGAGAGTGGCCTCTCTGTTCACACCTCCTCCTAGAGTAAAAGGTATACATAGTAGGATGTAAAGACACACTGTTATCTCCAGTCACATCTCGCTCTATGGTGGCACCATGACACTTAGTTGGGAGTCAGGAGGAAAAAGCTTCTCCCCTGAGATCTTTCCCCAGGGTGATAGCTCTCCATAGTATTGTTTGAGGAGAGACTACCTCTCTGATTATACCTCTGTCCTGGGTGTCAGGTGTGTATAGTAGGGTACTGGGGGAGAGTGGTTTCTACAGTATGATATAGTAGTCTTGTCTCCCAGACAAGCTGGGGCCAGGACATAAAGGAAGGAAATTTCAGACACCTCTGTAGGGGGAAGACTCTAGGAGGTTCTCCCAGCTTCGAAGTGGACATCAGGTATAAATAGTGGACCCTCAGAGTCTATCTCTTCAGATCACTTCTGGCCCTGTGGACTCTGTCAGGAAGAAGAACTGTCCAGCTGTGAAATCTACCCTGTTACCCAAATTCTGCTTTACGGACCAAGGACCGATATCTGGCCAAAGGCTGCTCTAGCTGCACCAGGGCCCTTCTGCTGCTCTGAACCACAATCCTGAATCTGGCCTTCCTGTAAGGACCGAGGACTCTAGGAAAGTTCCATGGGTCAGTTGTTTGGCTCTGTTCAAAGCCGAAGGGGCACAGTAAGCTGAGGTTGCTCCCACGAACATGACGTAGGTTGACGATGGCATCAGCCTAGCGAGACACATCTTGTCCTCCTTGTTAATGCTGCAACATGCAAGTCCTCGCAAGCTCCATTGACGGCTCCCTCGATGACGGCACAATGCCTCACATTGCAAGCTCCCACCAAGAGCTTCATCAAGTCTGCTGGTGTGAAATGCATCTCAACAATAGACCTCACATCGCAGCTCCTCGTCAATGACAATTCAATGCCAGTCCACGTTAGCTTGACACAAGGACTTCTCATCTCGCTGCCCAAGCCACAAAGTACTTTGCCAGCAGAGTGAACTCAGTCCTTTATCCGTCCCGCATGCCACTGCGGCAGACCTGAACTTGTGACTTCGACCTGGTATATTGCGACTAGATATGGCTGGATGGTGTTTTCTTTTGCTTTTTAGCACTTGATTTTTTTAAAACCTTGAAAATTGAATAACTCTGGCTGTACTGATTGGACATTTGTCGTATTGGTGTCAAATAATTTATTAAATTCGACGCTATATGTTTAACTTTGTGGTGGATTTTATTACTCTATATATGCTCCATAAATGCTTGATACATTGCCTCTAAGTTAAATCTGACTGCTTTTGTGCCCAACTACCAGAAGGTTAAGCACAAGTTAATTTAATCACTCTAGCGGTTTATCCTGATGGGGATTGTGGTTGCTGCTTGAAGAAGGTTCACAGCCCCCTAAACCAACAACACAGTTGTTCACAACAGGCATTTTATGTTTTATGCAGATTCAATAGGGGTAGAGTTAAAGGGGGAGGAAGATCAAAATCTTCCGATTTTCTACTATATTTCCACTGTGTGTTGGAGCTTATAGACAATCTAGTCAGATTTACTTGACTACATTGCAAGGTGGGGGAAACAGTGTAGAGCTACATCTACTAAGGCTGCTTTGCTGCTGTTGTCATCTCATGCGCTAGCGAACAAGTAGCCTACCTTCAGCCTTCCAATATGACACAATTGTGAGCATGCCTTTTATCTTATGATTTGTACTAGAAACATGCCTTTTTATCACAAATTCCTCTGCCCAGAAAAACTCAAAGGTGCCTATCCTTTCAATCTGTGGTGTATACTGAGACATGGCTAAACCGTTCTTTGGCCCCCGACATTACCATCACAACACCCAATGGTTACAAGATGAAACATCAGGACTGCATCAACAAACACAGATGCGTTATCCCTATCATCCACAAAAAATCAATTCACTGCACCACCATCAATGATGAAACTACACAGATCATGGAAAACCTGAATTCCTAACTCCACACTGATGACAAAACTACAATCAAAGGCACGTTTGTCTACAGACCCCGAGGACCACGGTCTGGCCTCTGCAACACCATCACAGACTTTGTAGCCCCAGTCACCATCAAATCCAAGCACTACATTTTCCAACAAGACCTCCACTTCCACCTAGATGATCCCACAGACATTATCTCCATCAGCCTCTTGAAACAAATGGACAACATTGGCCTCTCTCAGTTGGTCACAGACCCTATTCACCGAGCAGGACACACACCGGACACAATCTTCACATTCAGCAATGGAGGTAAATAAAACCACACCACTGAACTCACCAGGACCGACCACTCCATTGTCCGCTTCACCATCACTTGACCACCCCACACCACCCCAAAATTCCCAGGTCCATCTTGCACAGCTGGAGCAAGGTGACACAAAACCAATGGACAGACGCCCTGAACACCACCCCATCAGACACCACAGCCAACCTGAAACTAGCAGTCGAGAACTTCAACTTTGATCACCCCCATCTAACCAGTAAAACTTGCAGATTCATGAAACAAGCCAGCTGGTACACTCTGGAACTCAGCACAATTAAATGCATCTGCAAACAACTAGAGAGAAGATGGCACACCAGCCGAGATGAAACAGACTGAGCCACCTTCAAGTTTGCACTCAACAAAAACCAATAACTCAAAAGACACAAAAAGGACTCCCTGCAGACCACATTGTGGCTAGTGCCAACCGGACCAAGGAGCTTTTCACCATTAGAGAGTTCTCTTGCCCAATATCCACCAGGAACACAACCCTTCCCTCACAGGAACGCTGCAATGCCCTAGCAAATCACTTCCACAACAAGATATACGCCATCTACTGGAACCTTGACCCCCAACCTACTAACCTCCTCAGCCTGCCCACGGCTACAGAAGCCTCCAATGACTAACATCTCACCTCATGGGAATGGCTCATCACACTGGACACCGCAGCTATAATGAATTACATCCAGTCAGGGGCACCCACCAACCACAGCCCTCACCGCCTCTTCAACCTCGGAAGCGCCAAGATCAGCCACCAGCTCATCACCATCCTCAATGCATCCATTGCCAGAGCCACCGTTACCTGAGGCATGGGAACACAGACGTGAGACCTCTTCTCAAACAACCCTCCGCAGACCCTAGTGATCTTCAAACCGCCTCATCACACTGCTTCCGTTTCCCACCAAAGTCCTGGAAAAGGCCATCAACTGTCAGCTCACTGAACACCTGGAGAGAAACAACCTGCTAAACCCCTACCAATCCAGTTCTCTGAGCCAACCACAGCACCGAGACTGCCCTAATCGCTGCCATGGACAACATCGTCACTATACTCAACAGAGGAGAATTGGCTGCCCTGATCCTTTTTGCCATCTCCGGAACCTTCAATACTATTTCCCACCACACACTCATCAAGAGACTACACTAGTTCAAAATCAAAGGACACACACTCAGTTGGATTTAATGGATTACATTACAGAATGCATGCAGATAATCCATCTCTCCCACCACAACCCAATAGCAGCATCTTCAGTGTCCCCCAAGGGTCATCCATCAGCTCCACCCTTTTCAACATCTACATGACATTGTCAGACCCCACAATATCAACATCATATCCTACATTAATGACACCCAGCTCATCCTCTCTCTCTCAGCTGAACCCACCACAACAAAGACCAACTTCCACAACTGCATGAAGATTGCCACAGCCACTATGAAGGAAAACTGTCTCAAGCTCAACACGGACAATACCAAGGTGCTGATCTTTGGCAACCATGCCTCCCTCTGGAATGACACTTGGTGGCCCATTGATCTTGGACCCAACCCCACACCAAAAGACGACACCCACAACCTCTGCATCATCCTAGACAGCAAACTCACCATGAAACACAGTACCCTCAGCCTGCTTCCACACCCTCTGCATGCTCCAAAGAATCTTCAAATGTCCTCCCACAAGCACCAGAAAAACACTCACACAAGCTCTAATAATCAGCTGTCAGGACTACAGCAACACACTATACGCGGAACCACCACCAAACTCATGAAAAGGCTCCAGATGGTACAGAATTTAGCAGCCAGACTGATGCTCAGCCTGCCCAAATGGACCCACATTAACTATCACCTGAGGAACTTCCATTGACTCCCCATCCAGAAAAGATGGCAATTCAAGCAACTGACATGCCTACAAAGCACTCCACGACGAAGTACAAGCATGCATTAAGGTCCACCAACCATCCAGAAACTTTTGCTCTGCCTCCGTCGCCCTGACACAGACACCTCGCATCCGCTGTAGCCACAGCGGAGGATGCTACTTCTCCCATCTCTCCTCCTAGACCTGGAACACCCTCTTCCCTACCTCCGAACATCACCCTCAGTGAGTAACTTCAGGAAGAAACTCAAGACCTGGCTCTTCGACTAAGCTCAGCAACCCAGCACCTGGATACCTGCACAGTGACAAGTCACACTTTGCAAATACTGACTGATTGATTGATTGAGGGTACATGGTAGCACACAACCTGGCTCACATCTATGTCAAAAATGGAAGGGAAACAGGAAAACATACTAGTTGCCTAAAAAAAAAAGCCCTCACCCACCAGGGTTACCCCTCTGTGGCATGCTTCATCATCGGGTCCTTCCCGTTGCACTTCAGGACGGGACATGCTACAACCGACAAACTACGAGGGAGCACTTATTATAAATATGATGATTAGTGATTAGGAATGGAGGGGGGTTCAAAAAAGAAGATTAAAAATACCTGCCACTTGGGAGAACCTTTGTTTAATACTTAGGGCCTCATTACATCTTTGGCGGTCTTTCAAAAAGACCGCCGAGGCTGCGGGAGCCAGAATACCGCCATTGCCGGCAGTATTCCTGGCTCCCTATTATGACTTTTCCGCTGGGCCAGCGGACGGTAACAGTGTTACCATCCGCTGGCCCAGCGGAAAAGTCACATCAACATTGCTGCCGGCTCGTAATAGAGCCGGCGGCAATGCTGATGTGCAGCGGGTGCAGTAGCACCCGTCGTGCATTTCACTGCCCGAAATTCGGGCAGTGAAATGTGCGACGGGGCTATGCCTGGGGGCCCCTGCACTGCCCATGCCAAGTGCATGGGCAGTGCAGGGGCCCCCAGGGGCACCCCAAGTCCCCTTACCGCCAGTCTTTCCATGGCGGTGTTTACCACCACGGACAGGCTGGCGGTCGGGGACTCATAATCCCCAGGGGGAAGCCTGGCGGTATGTTGGAGGGGCCGGCGGTATGGCCGTGGCTATTGCGCCACGGTCATAATAGCTGGCGGAACACCGCCAGCCTGTTGGCGGTGTTACCGCCAGCTTACCGCCGGCCGCCAGGGTCGTAATGACCCCCTTATTCTTGTGGCGGGATGATTAAAAGTGGGATCATTAGAAAGCATAAGGTTATAATACGGACTTGCCTTTCACATCACGCTCTACAAGTTTCAAGCCTTCCCCTAGGCTTTTCATCAGGACCAGTAGCAACTCCTTATTGCCACTCCTTAAAATAGTGTCAGTTCACACCTAATGTGCATATAATAAAGGCAATACTAGACCTATTTGCGTGTTTGATTCAGATACTTTACATGAAATATACAAGGAGGAGAGTTACCCTGCCCAACGTAGCACATATCAGTCTGCACATAAATGTTATTCCTTTTCAATCTTAATATCACCTTCAAACGTGAAATGCACTCATGATGAAAAGATACACGAAGGTGATCGCACTCAGTGATGGCTGACCAAAACACATAACATACAACACAAAATGACGCTACACACATAAATAATGTGAATACATACATTACAGATACTGTTGGTGGTCCCACTGTGGAGTTACCTTTGCTGCCATTTGAGAAGAGTGCCCCATACTCACTACTCCAAAGCTCTGCTCCCGCTCCTGACCCTACTTATTTTTGTCTCGGGGTTCGAATGTTGACGTGTGGCCTGAGGGCACAGTGTATTTAAACACTGAGCAAACGGGCATTCATTGGCCGGGTCCTTATTACCTCATGTGCACAACTACTAGACTGGCTACTGAATACAAGCTGGTGGCTAGTTCTTACTTTTGGGTGGTTACCCAAAAGCCTGCACAGAAAAAGCCAGTGATGTATGAAAATTGCCGCCAGGCTTCCTATAGAGGACACTTTAATGTAAGGACATGGGATGAGGTATATTAGTCCTAAAATGTGTGGAAGAAGTATAGCCAAAATGTTCCATGTCGAAAAAAATATATAGTATATTAGGACAATAACCCTCTGGCTGGTAGGGAATTATTGATGATGGCTTGAGATCAATAGTAACAGAAAAATAAAGTAAGTTTAAATGTAAATAAAAGTGTTGACCTCATCTATGATTAGTTTAAAAGGGTTATCTGTGAGACTTGTGGTGCATAAAAATACCATGTAATTGGACTTCCTGTTTGTATGGGGAGTTCATAATGACCTCAATTGTTGAATAAATTCAGTTGACTCCAGGGAATATCACCCATTAGCATTGGTTTCTAACTTGTAAATCCAACATTGTTCATTGTTGAGCAACCTCGATTGGCAGTTGTGTTCTTCCTTCAGGTGTTCTAAAACCACCCACCTGTAGTCTGAGTGCCCCTTTTCCAGGAAATGAGATGACATTTTGGTGGTTGCCCTACTGCACCTGAAGTTATAATCTGCCCTGATTAAGGAGAGCTGCCTCAAGCTTAAAAACAAAAAAACAGAAGTTCTCATCATCGGCAACAACCCCTCAGCCTTGGATACCTTCTGGTGGCCCCCTGCCCTTTGAAGAGCTTTTGCCCCCATCCACCATGCCTGCAACCTCGGCTTCATCCTGGACTCAGCACTATCGATGAACCGTCAAGTCAGCGCAGTCTCCTCCACCTGCTTCAGCACCAATGCCATGCTCCGGAAGATCTTCAAATGGATCCCAACCGAATCCAAAAGAACAGTCACCCAGGCCCTCGTCAGCAGCCGCCTAGACTACGGCAATACACTCTACGCCAAAATCACCACCAAGGTACAGAAAAGACTGCAACGCATCCAGAACGCCTACGCCCATCTCATCATGAACACCCCCAAACACAGCCTCACCTCCGCTCTACTGAGAAACCTGCACTGGCTCCCAATAGACAAGTGAATCACATTCAAGCTTCTCACGCACGCCTACAAAGCCCTCCAAAACACTGAACCAGAATACCTCAACAAAAAACTCCACTTCTACACGCCCACCAAACAGCTCTGCTCCGCTGACCTCGCACTCTTCACCGTCCCACGCGTCCGGAAGGCCACAGCCGGAGGAAGATCCTTCTCCCACCACGCCACCTACACCTGGAACTCCCTTTCCCATCCACCTCAGAAGATCTCCCACTCTATCGCAATTCAGAGGACCTCAAAACTTGGCTCTTCACCTGATCATCGACAGCCTCTTACTTACTGCAACCCGGACCAGCACCTTGAGACCCTAGTGGGTGACTAGTCACGCTTTACAAGTATTATAATTGGCTGATTGAAGTTGCTACGGTGTTCACATATCTGTGTCTTATTTTACGGGTGGTCATGCCTATGTAATGAAGGTTGCATGGCCATGTTATTAGGAACACAACTCTCTGTATGTTGCAGTTAGAGAACTTTCTTAGTTCCCATGTTGTATGGTTGTTGAAAGTTATGATTGTGGTTGCCTTTGTCAAGTGGCATATACTGCAACCCCCACATGGATAATGACCAGTTACTAGAGGAAGAGTTGCAATATTCTTCCTGGGGCGTGTATGTACCAGCATGTCCCTAAGGCTCTTACCTCTTCTATGATAGAACATGGGTTTGGGAATATTGAGTGACCCTGTATTAAGAATGCACCAATGCTTGTTAATTACTTTGCTCGCCAGGTTGGAGGCAATGTTAAATGTTGTGACACATATTGGTCTGTCCATTTTTCCTTGGCGGTGGATATCTCAAGAAGGGTGTCCCTATTATTATTGTGTGCCCTTCACATAGCTAGGGTGATCGTTTTTGAGGGGTATTTTCTGTCTTCCAACCTAGTTGCTAACCGGCCAGCCTGTTCTCAGTAATCCATTTTTCAGAGCAGTTCCTCTGTAATATGAGGAATTGGCCAAACAGGAGGTTTTCTGTCAGATGACGTGGGTATAAGCTATCATAGAGTTACAGGCAATTCTTCACAATAGGTTTTTCATGAGTCTTGGGGCATAAGGCACCTTGATCAGCTATGATGTTAAGATCTAAAAAGACCAGCTCCTTATTACTTGTTGTATGGATGAATTTAAGAAATGTATCTTTCTGTCTGTTAAGCCATTTAAAAAAATTGGTTCTCTGTACTTCACCTCTCTCCCAGATAACAAGAACATCTACAAACCTATGTATTTTAAACAGCAGGTAACTGGCAGAAAGTGTCTAGTAAGAGGTCTTGTTCTGAGCTAGTAGCTGGCTGTGGTAAATTGATGGCTGCAAAGATGGCCAAAACAGTAAGGATTTTTCCTTGGACATGCATTCTAAATGTAGGCAGGGGCATCATCTTCAAAGAAGCCAAAGGAAAGCCCACTTATAAGAACTTGCAGTGACTTATTACTGTTTGTTGAAGCACATAATTATCCAGGATAATCCATTTTACATGCTAAGTGGTTTGATTTTCGCCAGTATCTTTTCAATCCCTTTTCCAGGCACATCAGAAGGCAGAGATGTGGAGAGCACTGTTAATTTGTCAGTGGGTTCATTGGTCTATTTAAGCAGGCTAACATTTAGTTAAAGGCTCCCTCAATGAGAGACTCTCCCACTAGGGCAAGAATTTCAAATAGGTATAGTTACATCAGATTTCACCATCTGGGAGAGAATCTAGATGGATTTCAGCACTGATGATGTTTGCATTTATGGACCAAAGGAGAGATTATTCTGAGTCTTCCTGTAAGTCTCCTCTCAAATAAAAGATAAACGGGTAAGTGGCTGATGAGATCAGGATAGAGCATTGTTGTTGTGTGCCTCCACAAAACCTCTCTCTGCCTTCAGTTTGCCTTTGCTTACATTTATGAAAATTGAGCTTCAGTGATAGACTGTGCATAAGAACTCAGATTGAGGCACGGAGTCTAGGTAGCATCACATACCTCGCATTGTCAAACTTACAAAGCACGCGCGTTCCAATGCATTATTAAACTCCAAAGTATCCACTGAGCACCAGCAGGAGGCACATCTTCTGATGTACTCAGGGTGAAAATACTGCTATTTCCAGGTGTATCCTGCCACATTATCATACCCGCAATTTCCTCTGTCTTGCTTTTTTCATGACTCAAGCTCTTCTACTCTTTGCAGTTGTTGCAGTATAGGTACTAGTCATCTATCTCTGACTGTGAAGGCACCATGGTAAAATTGATTAAACTTCCCACGCCACAATTTTAAATATGTTTTATCTTTATCACCTTGAGTGAAGGCATTATAATTGATGCTTATGAAGTAACCATTTGCTTAATGTTTTTGAACATATAGAGCAATTTACACAATCACACTGAGAGGAATTGATAACCTTGTGTTCAGTGTTTCTTCTGGCTGCTGCAGTTTTCCTGCATGTGTTGCTAATCTAGCATTCCCTAGCTTTATGAAGGAAAGTCTTAATTGTATTGTAAGACACTGAGGCAAGAATTATGCCTTCATAACTTGCCTTATTTTTTAACAACAAAAATATAATGAGCATTTGCAACACAATAAGTCTCACATTTGTGAGAGTTAGAGCTATTGGCATTGTAAATAATAATGGGCCTGATTCTAACTTTGGAGGACGGTGTTAAACCGTCCCAAAAGTGGCGGATATACCACCTACCGTATTACAAGTCCATTATATCCTATGGAACTCGTAATACGGTAGGTGGTATATCCGCCACTTTTGGGACGGTTTAACACCGTCCTCCAAAGTTAGAATCAGGCCCAATGTCTTTTACCTAAGTGCAGCAGCTAAATCATTGAATCTTACACATGACGTTAAAGTTTTGATTGCTTTGTAAACGTTGTTGCATTTGTGTGTTTCTGTTCTTTTGCTTTTTAGGAAAATCTTGACATCTATCTGCTTTGTAGCAGGATGAGAGGTAGATTTTATTTGTATGTATTATTTATATGATGTTACATGTGTTTTATTGGCATTGAGAAGGTTGTGTGGCTTTTTTATTTAAGTTATTTACGGCCAAATCCATTCCAAACCTAAATAAACCACATCATGCCGTAAATAAATACATTAAATAGAATCTCACACAACATTTCCACGGCCAATGAAACAAATTTAACACCATATAAACATACCTACAAATAAAAGCTACTTTCCATTCTGCTACAAAGCAGATAAATGTTAGGAGTTTCCTGCGGCATCAACGTTTTAAAAAGCAATGAAAATGTCAACATTGCGATTAACATTCAATGATTTAGCTGCTTTTTAGCAGGCTAATAGATCAACTGAGTGCTTTGCAGGATTAGCATCATAATTTTTTATGCTAATCCTGCAAAGCACCAGACTAGCGTCAAAAATTATTACGCTAGTCCCCTAACTAATGCCATGGTGCGTCGTATTTTAAATACAGAGCACAAATTAGGGGAATGCTAAGGTTGTGCAAGAAAAGTGGCGCTGCACTATGTGCAGCACCAATTTTCATAAATCATGCCCATTATGTTTTCTCTCACTATGCCCCGTATTTATACTGTTTGCCGCAAAACTGAGCCAACGCAGTTTTGTGGCAAAAAGTTTACCGCCGGCTTGCACCATTCCAGGATGCTGGCCGGGTGCCACATTTATAGATTGGCGCAAGCTAGGGGTAGGCCCAGCTAGCGTCGAGAAAAACAACACTAGCCGGGTGGGGGCTGGCGGTAAGGGCACATGATGTTGTGTGTCAAAAAATGGTGCTAGTCTGGTTAGAGGCAGAAAAAATGCCTCTAACCAGACTAGCGCCATTCCCTGGTGCACAACCCCCAAGGAAATTACTCCTGTCTAAGTAAAGACAGGAGTTATGCCCACCATCCCAATGGCCAGCCCAGGGGACTAATGTCCCGTGGGAAAGGCCATTGGACCCAGTGCCATGCAGGGGGCCCTAAGATAGAGCCCCCGATGGCATGAAAATAAATCCTGTGGTGTCCCTCTTGTGTGGGTGGGGGTGTCCCCAGGGCTTGGAATGGGAATCTACCATGGAAATTGGTCCACAGGTCCTCTAACGCCTTCCCTGACCCAGGCGTTAAATAATGGCGCTAAGCAAGCTTTAAGGCCACCTCCCACCCGTGCTGCATTTGTGCACAGGCGAATAAATATAGCACTGTGGCTTTAGCGCCGTATTTTGGATGGGAACACCTACCTTGCATCTCATTGACGCAAGGTAGGTTCCCGCTTCCAAAATCTGTCACTAACTCCAAAACTTTGGCACTAGACGGGTCTAGCGCCAAAGTATAAGTATGGAGTTAGGTTTGTGACGAATTAGCGTTAAGTAAATGACACTAATTTGTCACAAACAGAGTATAAATATGCCCCTCAGTTTGCAGTTAGACAAGGGAGCTGAAATGAACCACGCAGCTGGTTTGCACACACACTTCCTGGCTTCAGGCTGCTTAAAATAACTTGTTGCTGGTAACCATGCAGGAGAAGGAAAGGGGTTTGCATGAGATTCAGCCGTAATATGAGCTCGCAGCTAGAAAGACACAAAGCCTTGCTCCGAAAGCCGATTCATTCATTTCAAATACCCATTGCTTGACACCCATAAATGAGTTTTAAAAGCCCAATATTGAATCACAGCATAAAGAAATTAAACAAATAGAACAATGGGTGGGAGGTGGTGGTTGGTGTGACCGCCATACTTAAAGATAAAGCGTGGCATACAGTGCTGCAACAATTACAAAAAAAGAGTTTACCCCAACACCAGATGAAGAATGCAAGCAGAAGGACACTGTAGTTGAGCTGTGCTCCTCTGTGAAAAATGAAAGTGACGTATCCCTGCAAGAACCACTTATGAGGCAGCAAAGAAGAGCAAGACTGGCCTAAACCAATAGTAAGCAGCAGACGGGAGCAAAGTCCTTTATTCATTACAACAGGTCTTCCAGACAGCGCATGCACACTGCCGTGGCTCAACCTAAAAACTTGTAGTCCCAAGAGACAGTAGCCAATTGGACAGAAATGTAACCAAACATGAACACCAATCTGGACACAACATTGCCTAAAACACCTAGCTTGACTGTGAACAGACCTCTTTTCTTATGCAAGAAGTCATGTAGAGGAATGGAACAACAGTAAAATTAGAAAAATCTGAAAGACTGCCAACCGAAGACTTTCCTTGAGTAAAGTCCAAAAATCTGGGACCAGGAAAGAGAGCCTCCAAAGGAATGAATGGGAATGAGAAAAACATTGTTAAATACATGTTATGATGGCATATTACTCACCTTTGTATCATCAATAAAAGTAAGACTTTCCTTAGTAAAACTAGGAACATTTAAATGTTATTGCAGGTCATGGAGGCTCCTAATATGCATGTTTATAGCATTTATGTTTATGTATTTATCACCACATAAGAAGCAGTATGTATAGGTTTGCAATAGAAAGTATCAAAAGTTATTATCATTCAACCAATTGGCCGATCTCAGAATGTGCTCAAGACGTGAACCCGTCAAAAAGGCTTTGAATGCCATGGCCCCCCTAGAGTAGGCTGAAAAATTGGAGGTATCAATCCTGGCTAAAGACATCACCCAATTAACCCAACAAGCCAAGGTAGGGAAATAAACTGGTCTATTAGGTTTTTTGAAGGAAATGAGGAGTTGAGTATCAGAGGACGTTTTGAGATGATTGGTTTGTTGTTCATACACCTTCAATCAATTGCCCACATATAGTTGAGGATGGTTAGGAAAGAAAGGATAAAACACAGAAATGTAATGTGTCTGTGTGCACTTTCATATATCGTAAAGGTCTCCCATAGGAGTAAAGTGACAGGAAGAAATATCTAAAGCTTTGACATCAGAAATACATTTGATAGAAATAAGAAATGACACATAGCAACATAGTTAATTTAGCAGACAGCGTTTTGAGAAAAAGAGAAAGATTACCTGGCCAACTTGTAAACAGTTGTAAAACCAAATTAATTTCCCATAACTGACACACCATTGGATGTTCTCCCATGGGTTTCCCATCAATTCGGGAAAGCTTGGCTGAGATTGCAGGTCTGTACAAATTGACTGTGCAATTAGTTTTTTCCCCGCTAGAGAGTATGGCCAAAAATGTTATTACATAAGTGACCTCCGCTGAAAAGGGAGCCACCAATTTTCCCATACACCAGCTGGTCCATGTAGACCAGGATAATTCATAAGCCTTTGTGGTGCCTGGAGCCCAGGATTTGCTGAAATACTCTGCAGCTTCTGTCAAAATGCCTCGATGCGGTTGGGTTGTCTCACTACCTTCCAGGAGGACAGTAAAAGGGAATTGTTGTGAATGAGAGAGTGCCTGGACACATTGGGATCTAACAGGAGGCCCGGAAAGACTGAACGAAGCATGGGATAATCAACTGACAACTCTAGGAGACTTGGAAATCAAACCTTAGGTTGCCAAAAGGGAACCACTGATATTAGAATAGCTGTTTGCCAGCTGTTCTGGGACCAATCCTGGAGAAAGGCATCCGTTGCCAGCGCTAAAGGATCCGGCCTCCAGACGAAGAACTGAGGAATCTGTCAGTTGAATCCAGATGCAAACAGGTTTGTGTGAAGGGGACCCCATATGTGGTAAAGAGATTGGAAAATGAAAGGATATTAACACCAGTTGCTGGAATCGTGAAGAAAACATGAGTGCCAGTTTACAACAGTGTTGAGAGTACCTGGGAGACATTGCGCTGGAGACAAAACTCCCCAAAATATTTTGCTAGCTCTGCCAAAGGTTCTGAACAAGTGCCGACAAGGTGATTTATACACCGCACTGTGGTAAGATTGTCCACATTTTACTTTGTTTTTAGTGAAACTCTGTATTGTGAAGGAGTCTTCCAGAAGCTCTAAACAAATTATGTGCAGTTTTGACTCCATCAATGACTATGTGCCGCCAGTTGAGGTCTGTGCACACTGGGTGTCCGAACCAGTTAGGCTTCATCGGATTCTAATAGACAATCTTGGGCTGAGGCAAAGATCATCCTGCCATTCCAGGCTTCTAAATTATCTGTCAACCATTGAAGTTCCATGAGAGACTTGTGATCCAGTTCTACTAGGTCAGAATAAGAAAGGCCTTTTCAAAGATGTACGGTAATGAAGGGGTACCAGAAAGATGGTCTGAATCGACGAGGAAAGAAGACCTACAATCTTGGAAAGTGTCCTGAGAAATATGCAAGGATTGAGTAGTGTGCAAAATATTGGCTTGGATCGCTTTGACCTCAGTGTGGGGAAATAAAGGGTTGCCAATTCTGAATTGACTGGAAACCCCAAGAACTCTATCTACAGGGAGGGAGCAAGAACCAATTTTTCCATATTGATCGGAGAGCTTAGCTTCTGAAACAGAGAACAATTGATTTGAAATTAAGATTGAAGGGTAGACAGACACTGATTCATTAGAAGTATATCATCCAGGTAGATGATTAAACAAACCCCTTGTGATCTAAGATGATGTACAATAGGTTTCATGATCTTTGTATATCACCAAGGTGCCAAAGAGAGACCGAATGGGAGAGAGGTAAACTGATAAGTTTTTCCCTGCCATTGGAATTGAAGATATTTTTTGGAAGTAGGAACAGTTAAATATGCATCTTATAAATCTAGACAGACCATCCAGTCATTTTGGAGTAAAGAATCTCTTGGACAGATGATGCTTTCCATCTTGAAGTCTCAATAGACTACAAAATCATTGAACAGTTTGAGATCGATGAACAGTCTCATTTTGTTGTTTTTCTTTTGAACCAAGAAGAGAGAATTTTGAAATCCCTTCGGATGAAGAAATGACTCTTGAATAGACTTCTTCTGAAGAAGAGAAGATACCTCTTCTGTTACTAAGGCAGCCATTTCTAGTGAAAAATGTAGAGTCCAGGCTCCGTAACTGAAAAGGTGTAGAAAAGAGTGCTATTGAATAGTTCTGGATGGCGTTCAACAATGCCATTTGAGGAAAAATAATTTTAGTCGACCTCCCACTGAAAGAGGGTCAGAAGGAGAACCTACCTGTAGCATTTGCTGCGCAGATGTTCCTTTGCCCCCTGTTTCTGAATCCTTTATTCCTCTGGGGATAGGATTGGGGTCTGAACTCTTTGAGTTGTATTTATTGAAGCCTGTGGAATATTGACCTCTAAAGCCACAGCCAGCAAAGTGTTTTTTTCCTCTGCCAGCCCTGGAGAAAACTCATCCATCAAAAACCTTCTTTAAGGATTATTGAGCCTTGTTTGGAGACAAAAGTGGTCATGCATTTGCTCAATTCTATTATGAAGGAATCAACAAACAGAAGACCGTCAGCTTTGACCCCAGGATCTTAAGATGCTAGATTAGCCAGCTTGCAATCCAGTTTCAAGTGGAGACACTTCCTTCTCTCAAATGTGACAGAGGAATTAGTGTTAGCTAATAGGCAAAATGCTCTCTGGATCCACATGGATAACTCATCGGCATCAATTGTTGAATTGTCCAGTGTCGCTGCTTCAGCTAGGTCAAAAATGCAGGATTGCGGGCTGACTACATCCCATAATTTATATTGGCATGTACACCAAGCATTGTCGACTTCCTTTCTAGGGTCCTTCTTGATTTTAGAGAAAAAAAAGGTCAGCATATATGGGTCTATAACTGGGATAGCAGAAATGTTGAGGGGTAAAGAAGGTCTATGGCTTTCAGATTTCAGTTTTGCCCTGGTCTGCTTATCCAAATGGAGGCATAATCTGCTAGAAATATATTCCTCCATGTGACATGTGCTCTGCCGGGAGACATTCAGTGGAATTTGGATGATAGATACACTTGGGATCAAACACAGGAATTGCTTCAGAGTCTAGTATGAATTTGGAAGCAAGAGGATCAGGCTCAGAAGAGGAAAGCTTTCTTTTTTTTTGTTTAGGTCCCAACCAATACTCAGAGTCATCTCCTTTGTCATCATCGTCATCAGAACTAGGATGAAAAGGAATCATCCTTCATATCATGAGTACTAGAAATCACAAGATTTGTCATGGTATTAACCTCTTTGGAACTCTGAAACCCCTCCTGAGTCAGAGGCCATACTCAACCACATCACCAACTACTGAAGCAGTACTGGGTTTAGTACAGGACTTTGCTTTCCCTATGGAAAGAGACTCTTTGGGCAACGTAAAAACGTTTTATAGAAAGCAGATTGTGCCAGCACATTTTTAATTACTTTGCTCGCAATTCGTTTTTTGTAATTTTTGACATAGAGGAATCTATCACCTGTTGTACTGATGACTGGATGGAGTCATCTACATTTTGGTGATAAACCTCAGCTTTGCCATCATCTCGGGCATTAAAAATGTCATCCTCTTGTTCCATATTCAATATTAATGAAGAATGCTAGAAACCGTGAAGAGAAATCACCAGTAGGGAGCCAAAGGGTTAATACTGTTGGAAAATTATCAGCCTCAGACTCTCCCAACTGAGAAGGGCCTGCTGTGAGGAGAAAATGAAAGGGGAGTTACAGGAATGCAGGCTGTGCCCCGGGGCATTGCTAGAGGCAGGTGAAAGAGACTGTAGTGGCTAACAGTGTTGAGCACCCAGCCCCAAAGAGAAGAAACAATGGGGAAAAGGCAGGAAGCCTAAAGGTAGCCCTCGATTAAGCTCTACAACCACTGAAACTAGGGCAGAAAGGCCTGATAAACCAGAACACCTCAAACGCGACCGTTGGGCTGAACCAACCCCCGTGAATGGGTGAGTGTGACTCTCTAGGAGAGAAAAGCAGTGCAGATGAGAAAAGCAACTTGCAACCATATGCTGCCAACAATAATAAAATAATAACCTGTAAAGCACATAGCACAATAATAAAACAACAATACAGAGATACTTATCTTGACTGCAACCAGAAAAAAGAGGACTGCTCACAGTCATGATAGGTGTTATAGGCAATGTTGTGTCCTGATTGGTGGTCATGTTGGACTACTGTTCTGGCCCTATTGACAGTTGTAAACCTCTTGGGACTAGTAGGTTTTATCTCTCTTGGCAGCTGCTGTTCAAAAAGAAAGGAAGTTATGATAGCATAATAGGAAACTCTGTGACTTGCAATAAAAGTTTATTAACATTATGATATTTTGTGATATATGTAAGGACATTAAAGCATAAAATTCATCAATGTTCATGTGTGGTTGAATTTAGTTTTCTAAAATAATGTTATTCTAATATTAGTGTACATATTGTTTTATTTCAGGTTATTTTAGGATCTAATCGATCAGCTGTTTTACAGTTGTATGATTTTGAATCAGAAGCAGCGTTTGTGTGCTCTTTGGCTCGTCCTAGGTGTGCTTTTTTTGGTCACATGGAGCGTGGGTAAGAACCAGCTTATGCAACAATGCTGTAGCTCAGCCAACTGAATTAATTAATTCTTGAGACACCCTTTTCTATAAATGCAATATTACATCTAATGACACCTGCCCATACTCCCAACTTGCCTCCTTTGTAGTTATTTTTTGTTGATAAGGGATTCGATCAACAGCAATTGATCTATAGTGGCAAAATGGTAATGTTGCATGAAAGCCTGATAGCCCTGTTATTAACCTGCCCATAATTTTGTTGTCATAATGCCTTCATGACATCACCTCTATTAAGAAAATGTCATAAGCATCCCTCTCAAATAATTGATTACAGTTGAGTTTTGTCTTCGCAAAATGAGTCCCATGTAGATGGTTGGTAAACTCTCTCTGCACATGATCATTAGGAGAGTCTATGCAGGTGGAAGCCTGAAAACATGACATCGGTGGCAAAGTAGCAGCACTGTCTCTTCCTTAGTATGTACAAACAAAAGGGATTATTCAGTCACTTTTGGCAATGCAATGAGAAGGAGGTTGGTGACAATGCCTACAGAGGCAGCCATTATGGGCCCAAGGTACAAGAGCCACATGACAAAGTCCAAAAGTGCAGTGTTTGTGGGGGTACCCACAGCCATCTTAGAATGTGTGACATCACTCCAGGAGGGTGAGGAGTCGGGGAGCCTCAGTGGTGCAGTGCTAGGAGTGTTTCAGAAGTGTGTGTCGGGTGGGGGATGACATAAAACATGTTCCTTCTGAATGCTGGTTGTGACAGCACATAGATTAGGATGGGTCAATAAAATTAATTGTTGAATATATGTCACCCCTTCAGTAGGAAACGCCTGTTTGGGCGTTTTCTTATAAAAAAAGAGATGCACTAGTGGTCTTTAGAATTCTGTCACGTGTGTTACTCAGCAGTTTCTTGGAGTAACCTCTGTTTAAAAAACGATGTTCCAGTGAATCTAACTGTTTGAGAAATTCTGAGTCCTCTTGGCAGTTGCGTCTGATTCTCACAGCTTCCCCAAAAAGGGATAGCTTTGATTTGGGAGTGTGGATGTGCGCTGCTGGCATTTAAGACTGAATTGGAGGCTGTAGACTTTCTGAACAGTTTAGACAAAATGTGATTGCCTTCGGTGTATAATGTCAGGTCCAGAAAATCGACGCTCAAACTGTCTCCCGCATCACAACCAGTGACACAGACTTGTCCAGCTGCTCAAGTATCACAAGCGAGGAGGCTAGCAGCTCCCTGCAAGAACAAAGAAGTACTATGTTGGAAAATGGGTTATTGGTAGGGCAGGTAGGTACCTACACCTAGCAACAAGCCACAAACCTCCACGTAAGTACAGTTAGGTCTCAATAAATTAATCCCAGCTCTACCCTTGGTAGCTTGGCATCGAGCGTCAAGGCTTAACTTAGGAGACAAAGTGTAAAGCATTCAAATATCACAAAACAGTAATTAAATAAAACACAGGAAACAGTTTAAAAATCCAAAACCAATTTATAAAAATAGCTTATATTTTTATCTTTAAAATGACACAAAAACGATTAAAATCGGTTCAGGGGAACCGGAGATATGAATTTTTAAAGTATTATTATTTTCTAGCGCTTAGAAACAAAAAGCGCCAATCGGGTCATCTGGTTGCACCAGGACCGGGGCAAAGTCAAACTTTCAGGCCGACCGCGATGGAGCCCTGCTCGGCTACAAGTCGCGGGAGGCCTCGGTTAAAAAGTTACCTTCTGACTTAGTCTTTATTTTGAAGTTTTTCTTCACCGGGACGAACCTGCCAGTTGAATCCGACCTCCTGGAGCCCTTGTCCGGATACGCGAAGTCGGTTTCCTCGGTGGTGATTTTTACCTTCGGACTTAGTCGTTTTTTCGAGATGAAAATCCTTCGACCGGGGTAAACCTGGATCTTGATCCGACGTCCGTGGAGCCCTTCTCGGATACGATGGCTGGAAGGTCCCGGTCAACTTTTTACGTTCGGACTTAGTCTCTTTTTTGGATGTTTTTCTTTACCGGGACGAACCACGAAGTCAGGCCGGGTCGCGGTTGAGGCAAGCCGGCTAGAATTTCCGCGTCGGGTCGGTCACTTTATGGAGCTTTTTTCCAAAATTTCTCCAATCTTTTCCAAACTTCTGGGGCTTCACCCAGATGTTCTTTTAAGGTTCTTTTGGGGTCCACAGCTCACCCCAAGGGTCCAGAAGTTCTGTGATGGTCCTTGGGAAGTGCGGACTTCAACTCCCAGAATGCACCTGGCGCAAACTCCTTTTTGGCCACTGGACAGTGGTCAGCTGGTCACTTTTTCAGGAGTTGGTGCAGGGGACTCTGGATAGCAATTTTTCACCTGTAGCAAACAGGGAGTCCCTCCTTGAACCAGTGGAAGCCAGGCAAAGTCCTTCTTGTGGTGAAGCCCAAGTGTGCAGCTGGTGCAGTCTTTCTGAGTGCAGGGTCCAGGTGCAGGCCAGGGGTCCAGCAGGGCAGTCCTTCTTCTCCTTGTAGTTCTTTCTTCTTGAAATTTGGTGGGGATCTGAGGCGTGGGTGCAGGTCTGCCAGTTTTATCCTTGCTCCTGGGTGAAAAGCAGGGGGGCCCTGGTTCTCCAATCAGGGACAGGGTCGTCCCCCTGTGATGACCACTTCCTGGGAAGTGTGGCAAAAATCCATCCCAGAAGGCAACAGTCTCTAAAAATCCAAAATGGATGAATCTGATTTTTGGAGGAGAGATCTGGCTGAGCCCACCCACTGGTGTGGCTAAAAATCATAAACACACCCCTCTCCTGCCCTCTCCTAATCTAATCAAGGGGGCACCTAGCTGTCTGGGGTTGCAGGATGTGGGGGTGTTGCTGGGTGCTCCAGATGTCCTTCTCTGCCTTTGAAGACCAGTTTGGCAGCCCTCCCCCTTCCTGCCTCACCATCTGCTGAGGGGAGATTCTCTCCCCCAAGCACATTCCTTTGTGTGAAGCCAGGCCACTTCACACCTCATTAAAGTGGCCTGGCAGAAGCTGCTGCAGGCTGGCCAATCAGAGCACAGCAGCAAAAACAATGCAGAGCTGAAATTGGCAACTTTTTAGGTAAAGTCTAAACTTTTTACCTGCACTAGTTATATTAAATCCAACAACTGGAAGTTGTGGGATTTATTATAACAATCAATTTGATACCAAATTCTTGGTATGTAACATTTAAGGAGACTTTAAAATTTAAAATAAAGTCTGCCCATTCTAGCCTATGAAGGCCATTTACTTCAATGAGGGAAAAACGAATTTGGCTGTTTTTACCTCACCAGGGCTTATAAATCTATTTTTATAAAGTCCCTGCTTATAGTTACATGGCACCCAGCCCTAGGGGCACATAGGGCACACCTTAGGGGTGACTTATATGTAAAAATAAGGTAGTTTAAGACTTTGGAAGTACCTTTAATTCCAAAGTCGAATTTGCATATAACTTTAATTTAAAAGCAGCCAGCAAGGCAGGCTTGCTTTTAAAATGACACTGGGCACCTCAGCAATGCACCTAGGTGTGCACCACCTATGCTGTGGTCCCTAAACCTACATGCCCTACCATATACTAGGGACTTATAGGTAGGTTAACTTAGCCAATTATAATTAGCCTAATTTGCATATCCATTTTATACAGAGCACAGGCCCTGGGACTGGTTAGCAGTACCCAGGGCACCATCAGAGTCAGGAAAACACCAGCATAAAGTGGAAAATGGGGGCAAAAAGTTAGGGGGCCTCTGCAATCAGCCCCAGTTTCTCACACAACCCCCCCCCAGCCCACACACCCAGGAGACTCAGCCCAACCCTGGGAGAGTCTTCCTGGCTTGTTAGGCGAGGAAGACAGTGAAGAAAACTGGCTGTCCCTTTGCAGGGCCTACTCTGCCTTATATCCTCCTGTCAGGGTCACTCCCTCTGGGTAGTGAAGCCATCCCAACAATAAAAGGACCCAACCCAAACTGAAACTTCCCTCTAGGGGGGTCTTCCTCCTCTCTCTCTGCTAACTTGGGTAGTGAGGTGCCCACCTCCCCTACTCCAAACTTTGCTAGGGCAACACCTAGCTTACCCAAAGAGGTCACCCACCACTTGAGCAACCCCACCATGACCAATAGGGTCAGGGGGCTTACTTTGCTATTGGCCCTGGGGTCTGCCTCCCAGGCCAAGTACAGTGCTGCCAGGAAGGCTAGCACCCAGCAGAGGCTACTGACAGCTGTCAGTACCCAGAACCACACCCTAAGCTCTCCACTGACAGGTGGCTGAGCTGCTTTAGGGGCATCTTTGGGGTCCTGGCACCCCTCTTGCTGTCTAGAGTGGGGGGCTACCACCTCCTGTGGCAGACACCCTCCTTCCACTCTCCTTTCTGTCAGTGCAGGGGCAACACCTTGCATCTGGACAGCTACCTGACTACTCAGGACTTCCTTGGGGTCAGGTGAGGCCTCACCAGTGCCAACTCTGGGCTCCCCTCCTACTGGGGCAGAAGGCCTTTGGCTCCCTGGAACTCTCTTTAAGAGTGGCCTACCCTTCCTTTTCTTCTTTCCTTTTCTTGGGGACCCCTGTCTCCTAACTGTAGGGACTGACTCCCCAGGACTTTGGGTTGGGGGGGCGCCCTGGGCGACCACCCCATCTGTGACCAGACTCACCTCTGGGAGGTCATTGCCCAGGATACAATCTAGGGGAAGGTCAGCACTGACTACCACCCTAATCCAGTCAAGGATACCCTCCCTCTCTAGGGGCACTATGGCTACAGGTTTGGAGGTGACCTCCCCTGTGGCTATCCTGACTTTCTTTGTCTTTCCTGGGACATACATGTCTGGGGTCACTAACCGGTCACTCACTATAGTGTGACTGGCACCAGTGTCTCTCAGGCCAGTGGTAGGGATCCCATTCACTTGAATGTGGTGGAAGTGCCTACTCCCACCCTCAGGGATCACCAGCTTACCATCTGGTCCTGTCTCCCAGCACAATGCTAGGAGGACTTCATCATCTGAGGAGTCCTCCTCTATGGCTACACTGGACAGCCCAGTGCTAACCACCTTCTTTGGACAGGCTGCATCTCCTCTGAAGAGTCCTGTCTGCTGACAGTCAAAGCAAGCCCTACTGTCCAAGAGCTTTTTTAACCCTGGGTCTCCCTGTCTCTGATTGTCAGAGTGGGAGTGGGATTTACTCTCCTCCTTCTTAGGGTTCTGGGGTACAGAGGGAGTCTCTGTGGTGGGCTTACCACCTCCCTCCTTAGGTTTTTGGGGACCTGTCCCCCCCTTCTTGGAGTCTCCCCCCTGGGACTTGACAACCACCCTGGTTCTCAACCACTCATCAGCTGCCTCCCCTAGCTCTCTAGGGTTGGTCAGCTTAGAGTCCACTAGATGCTGGCGTAACCTTTCTTGGATACAATTGGTCAAGATGTGCTCTCTCATGATCAGATTGTATAACCCCTCATAAGTATTAACTTTGTTGCCAATAATCCAGCCCTCCAGTGCTTTTAGTGAGGTGTCTACAAAGTCAACCCAAGACTGGGTACTGACCTTCTGGGTGTCCCTGAACTTCATTCTATATTGCTCTGGGGTCAGACCAAACTTCTTGGCTAAGCACCTTTTCATACTAGGGTATGAATCTGCCTCCTCCCCCCTTAAGGTCAGAAGCCTATCCCTCCCTGAGTTGGGGACCAACTCCCACAAAAGGGAACCCCAGTATTGAGGCCTAACCCTTCTCATTTGGAGTGCCCTCTCAAAGGCCTCCAGCCACTTATCTATGTCATCCCCCTCTACATAAGCAGGGACCACCCCTTTGGGTAATCTGGGGCAAACTCCCCCACCCATGGACACCTCAGCTTCTTTATCGCTGCTTCCATCTCTTTTTTCTTTGTATGCCCACTTTTTCTTTTCTAGGGCCAGCTTCTCTGCTTCCAAAGCTATGTAGGCTAGCTGGGCTTCCAGCTCTCTTTCCCTGATGGATGGGTTCTCTCCTCCTGAAAGGACCCTCTTCCTACCACTAGCTTTGGGTCTGCCCCTAGTGACTGTATCCAGTGAGGACCGTTCCTCCTCTTCCTCACTTGGGGTCTGATGCCTTCCCTCCCCTGAGTGGTTAGAGTTAGCATCTTCCTCTTTTTCTTCCTCCTCTGGAGCTTCCTCTGTCTCTACCTCTTGTACCTCAGCCCATGCTGTCAGGGATTTAATCAGGATTTGCTTCCTGAGATCAGGGGTTGCAGGCAACCCTCTCTCAATACACAACCCCCTAAGCTGGACTACTGTCAGTGTGGGTAGGCTAGCCAGATCAAGCTCCATGGTTCCCTAGTTTTGTGTCAACAAAAACTTTTTGCAAAAATTGGTAACAAGAATTTAGAAAAATTACAAAAATTCAATAATTGAAATTAATCCAAATTAATTTAAAAAAAAAATTAAAATTAAAAATTAAAAACAATTTTTGCACTAGGACAATTTAAAGGATTTTTAATTTGTTTTATCTAAAACTATAACGTGATATTGAACACAAGTACAGGATCCCGTCGCTGCTTCCAATTATGTTGGAAAATGGGTTATTGGTAGGGCAGGTAGGTACCTACACCTAGCAACAAGCCACAAACCTCCACGTAAGTACAGTTAGGTCTCAATAAATTAATCCCAGCTCTACCCTTGGTAGCTTGGCATCGAGCGTCAAGGCTTAACTTAGGAGACAAAGTGTAAAGCATTCAAATATCACAAAACAGTAATTAAATAAAACACAGGAAACAGTTTAAAAATCCAAAACCAATTTATAAAAATAGCTTATATTTTTATCTTTAAAATGACACAAAAACGATTAAAATCGGTTCAGGGGAACCGGAGATATGAATTTTTAAAGTATTATTATTTTCTAGCGCTTAGAAACAAAAAGCGCCAATCGGGTCATCTGGTTGCACCAGGACCGGGGCAAAGTCAAACTTTCAGGCCGACCGCGATGGAGCCCTGCTCGGCTACAAGTCGCGGGAGGCCTCGGTTAAAAAGTTACCTTCTGACTTAGTCTTTATTTTGAAGTTTTTCTTCACCGGGACGAACCTGCCAGTTGAATCCGACCTCCTGGAGCCCTTGTCCGGATACGCGAAGTCGGTTTCCTCGGTGGTGATTTTTACCTTCGGACTTAGTCGTTTTTTCGAGATGAAAATCCTTCGACCGGGGTAAACCTGGATCTTGATCCGACGTCCGTGGAGCCCTTCTCGGATACGATGGCTGGAAGGTCCCGGTCAACTTTTTACGTTCGGACTTAGTCTCTTTTTTGGATGTTTTTCTTTACCGGGACGAACCACGAAGTCAGGCCGGGTCGCGGTTGAGGCAAGCCGGCTAGAATTTCCGCGTCGGGTCGGTCACTTTATGGAGCTTTTTTCCAAAATTTCTCCAATCTTTTCCAAACTTCTGGGGCTTCACCCAGATGTTCTTTTAAGGTTCTTTTGGGGTCCACAGCTCACCCCAAGGGTCCAGAAGTTCTGTGATGGTCCTTGGGAAGTGCGGACTTCAACTCCCAGAATGCACCTGGCGCAAACTCCTTTTTGGCCACTGGACAGTGGTCAGCTGGTCACTTTTTCAGGAGTTGGTGCAGGGGACTCTGGATAGCAATTTTTCACCTGTAGCAAACAGGGAGTCCCTCCTTGAACCAGTGGAAGCCAGGCAAAGTCCTTCTTGTGGTGAAGCCCAAGTGTGCAGCTGGTGCAGTCTTTCTGAGTGCAGGGTCCAGGTGCAGGCCAGGGGTCCAGCAGGGCAGTCCTTCTTCTCCTTGTAGTTCTTTCTTCTTGAAATTTGGTGGGGATCTGAGGCGTGGGTGCAGGTCTGCCAGTTTTATCCTTGCTCCTGGGTGAAAAGCAGGGGGGCCCTGGTTCTCCAATCAGGGACAGGGTCGTCCCCCTGTGATGACCACTTCCTGGGAAGTGTGGCAAAAATCCATCCCAGAAGGCAACAGTCTCTAAAAATCCAAAATGGATGAATCTGATTTTTGGAGGAGAGATCTGGCTGAGCCCACCCACTGGTGTGGCTAAAAATCATAAACACACCCCTCTCCTGCCCTCTCCTAATCTAATCAAGGGGGCACCTAGCTGTCTGGGGTTGCAGGATGTGGGGGTGTTGCTGGGTGCTCCAGATGTCCTTCTCTGCCTTTGAAGACCAGTTTGGCAGCCCTCCCCCTTCCTGCCTCACCATCTGCTGAGGGGAGATTCTCTCCCCCAAGCACATTCCTTTGTGTGAAGCCAGGCCACTTCACACCTCATTAAAGTGGCCTGGCAGAAGCTGCTGCAGGCTGGCCAATCAGAGCACAGCAGCAAAAACAATGCAGAGCTGAAATTGGCAACTTTTTAGGTAAAGTCTAAACTTTTTACCTGCACTAGTTATATTAAATCCAACAACTGGAAGTTGTGGGATTTATTATAACAATCAATTTGATACCAAATTCTTGGTATGTAACATTTAAGGAGACTTTAAAATTTAAAATAAAGTCTGCCCATTCTAGCCTATGAAGGCCATTTACTTCAATGAGGGAAAAACGAATTTGGCTGTTTTTACCTCACCAGGGCTTATAAATCTATTTTTATAAAGTCCCTGCTTATAGTTACATGGCACCCAGCCCTAGGGGCACATAGGGCACACCTTAGGGGTGACTTATATGTAAAAATAAGGTAGTTTAAGACTTTGGAAGTACCTTTAATTCCAAAGTCGAATTTGCATATAACTTTAATTTAAAAGCAGCCAGCAAGGCAGGCTTGCTTTTAAAATGACACTGGGCACCTCAGCAATGCACCTAGGTGTGCACCACCTATGCTGTGGTCCCTAAACCTACATGCCCTACCATATACTAGGGACTTATAGGTAGGTTAACTTAGCCAATTATAATTAGCCTAATTTGCATATCCATTTTATACAGAGCACAGGCCCTGGGACTGGTTAGCAGTACCCAGGGCACCATCAGAGTCAGGAAAACACCAGCATAAAGTGGAAAATGGGGGCAAAAAGTTAGGGGGCCTCTGCAATCAGCCCCAGTTTCTCACATACTACACATAACAAATCCTCTTTTTTATTAGAGATGGAAAGATTCCGCAGGGGCCAAAAACACAACAGAATGGCACAACCAATAGAGCATTTCTTTTTTATAAGAAAACGCCCAAACAGGTCGACAAAAAGAAAGCTCCTGCTTTCATAACAACATACACCTGTGCCAGTACAGAAGTTTTTAAGATTCTCAGGAATAACTGGCAGGTCTTACTATCTGACGAGACCCTCAAGAAAAATCTCAAAGACAGACCGGATATGATCCAACGCAGAGGTCGTATTTTGAGAGATAAACTATGTCACAGTTTTTTACCCAAGGCAATGAATGATAGCTGGTTACCCTCCCGCCATGGGGGTTTTACAAATGCGGTCACTGTAATGTGTGTGAATACACCGTAGATAAAACAAAAAATGTCTGCTACAACACAAAAATTACACACACTATTAAGCAATTTATGAACTGTAACACCAAGTTCATTGTATACTATATTATATGCCTATGTAAAAAAGTGTAAAAAGTGATTGCAAGATCATATTCGGGCGCTTAAAAATAACAACAGAGATTACCCGTTTGCAGTCCACTACAACTTAGAACATCCATCACAGGAAAGACTAGACATATGAACACATGGTATTGCCACCCTGGGCAGAGGCACAAGGGGTGGCAACGAGACTCTCCTTTTGAGACAACTGGAGAGCAGGTGGATAATCAGACTACGTACAGTGGAGGAAGGGTTACATTCTGACAAAGACTTACATGTCTTTCTGTAATCCACCTACTTAACAATACTGCATTGGGCTTACATATGTCACCACTATAATGAATTTAGGCACTTGCATATTCTATGATTTGTTCTGCTAATAGTGTGCCACGCACCATATCTGGGGGCATGTCTTTGTAGTTTCCTTATAATCATGTAGACTGTGTCAATTTGCAAATAACTTACCCAGTGTGACCTTGTAGGATCAGGACATTTGTTTCCTATTTGATTGTTAAACGAGTCTGTATAATATGCATTTCTTGTGTATAATGTCCGAAAGCTTGAACGTGTTGTTTTAACAACAAAACCTACAAAATGTGCATTTACACTTGTACCAGTGCATGCATTTATGATCACATAGCGTCTCTCTTCTACACAGTGTGCTCTAGTACACACTTGCATGATGAGTTTCTTGATCCACCTTAGTTACAATACACCTCTTTCCTCTCTCGTTTACCTTTATTGGCTCCGTGTCTCCTCGCACCCTTCGAAGATGGTGGAATCCATATTCCGATTCCGAGTCCGCTTTCCATTCCCATTGTTATTTCATTTTAAATAGCTGTGTGCCGGTATCTGCCTCAGCTGCAACACCGCACCCAGGTGAAATGATCGACAGTCCTGCTGCAGGTGAGGGGGCCCTTTTATATACGACTCATGGACGCTGCCACTCATGGACGCCGCACTAATTTTTTTAGCGGCCGTCGTACATGTTTGCCGTTTGACTCCTTCAATATGTAGTCGGCCAGGAGCCAGGGCGCTAGTTTCAATCCCCGCTTGGTCCGACCCGTTTTAAACGGTATCGTATCTGTTTATTACATATATTTATAAGATTAACATAAGTCTCCAACACATTCTTGTTATTATTTAATGTGCTCATAGTCTCTGGACACGCAGCTTTTCGTTTAAGGTACTACGCCTCGTTGAGGCTGCCGACTATCCCGGTTTCCCCACATTTGCTATAGCTCACTTCTGAGTCTTTAATTAGTGGGAGAACAACAAAATCATGTTTTTGGGTTCAAACTTACATTAATATCCCCCGTCTGCGACACATAAAAGTATTCTCACTGCATTGCCCAGGACCTTCAAACATTGTTTTTATAGTGACGTCCATCAACCATGTTATAACCACTTTTCGACATGGCTCTCTCTTCCCTGATCGTTTTCCACATTTGGCTCATTTTTTCTTTCATTGTATTCCAGACTTACCACGGTCTTTGGACTTTCCCACCATTCATGCCAAAACAATTGCGCTTTTAAACATCTTTGAACATCAGAGATTTTCAATATATCCATTACTTCCATATTTAAGGAGGTATGTCCATATTTCATCCAGTACTGCGTGTTGCCTGGACACACATAAGTATATCTCCACACATAACGGTGGTGTAAGGCACTAGTTTTTGGGCCACTCAACATAACATCCTCTTCTTTGAGATGCATGCATTTTTTACCCTTTCGGTGACGCCTTTGATTATAACTTTGCACTTTAATCTTTTCTATTTTTTTAACACAGAATTACTATTTCACTATGGGGACGCCCCACCTGGTATGGATACCGATATGAGGTACCTGCCCCCTTTTCTTTTCTTTTCTTTTCTTTTCTTTTCTTTGATGGGCTATATCTAAACTTGAATAATCAATGACACGGAGTATATCTTTTCTACATACTAAATTTTAAGTTTATTCACAGTTCACACTATAACTTAATCTGCTAATAATTTACCAACAAGCCTTGTGAATGATACATCCCATTTTTCACAGCCTTGAAAAAGTCAATGATGACGAAACATGTGTCGGCTGTTTCCTTGCAACTACGAAATCCATATTGATCTACAAACGATTTATCTAGCGTGACTTATTGGATCAGGATATTTGTCTCCTGAAACACCACAAAGTAATAAATGGATTTCACTACGATCCTGTGATGTGCCGTGGTTTTCTCTTTTCACACATGGACTGTGACCTTTCCTAGGTGACAGCTTTCACACCCTGTGGCTGGGTGCATAACCGCTTGAGCACTCCCTTTCTTCAGGAAGAGACTTTCTCATCATGAACTTTGTATTATAAGTAGTGAAAATTTTGGAAGTGCGCACCATTTACACACAGCCACGATTATCAATGTCATTATTTGGGATTATTATTGTCATGTAACTTATGTATTAATAGTTGTTAAAAAAACATGCACCCCACCCATGTTAGCTCAGTTAATGGTGCATGTTATATATCATATAATTAAATAAATTGTTCCAGAAAAAAATTAATTTATGGTGTGCCTCTCCAACTATACAAACATGTGCTTGTTGTGAGTACTGCAAGTCATGTTTCTTTCTTCTTTCCTCAGACCATCCAGCTCTGCCTGCAAGAGGCACAGTCCCAGAATCCTCCCAGGGTAAGGCAGCTGATCCTAACCAGCTGGATCTAGTGGCCCGACTGCACCTCTATAAGATGGAGGGCGTACCCAGGGCATTTTTCCAGCTAGTTATCCTCAAGGAGGAGGAGAAGCCAGTGGCAGCCACTGCCTCCAGTGTCCACCTGGCAGAGAGGATGCAGCACTTCTGCCACAGCCACTGCAGGCAGCCAAGCGTTGCATTCATCAACACAACTATCACCAAAGAAGCCTGCCCCCTGCCTGCTCCATAGAGGTCCTCCCATGCAAGGTAATTAAGAACCTAGAGGAGGTTAAGGCATGTCACGAAAACATATTGAAAAGACTGGATAAATTTGAGGGGCACACTTATTAGGGAAATAGGGTGTGAGCCCAGGTCAAGCATCAACCACAGACCTTAGTAGGGTGAGGACATGCCAACCCTAAATTAACCTGTGCTCAAACCTCTTGTAGATTGGCACAGACCAGTTAGTCTTAACTTAGAGGCAATGTGTTAAGTATTTGTGCAACACTTCAAACCGTAATAAAGTGAAAAACACAACACAAAAAGGATCCCGCAACAAGATGGAAAACTAGAAATATTTTTGATTAATAAAACAAGACTAAAATGACAAAGGTTCATTCAGTAGAACGGAACATATGCAATTTTAAAGATTCCAGTAAAAATAGCCTTAAAAAACACAGAGCACCAACGGTGGTAATTTTGTGGTCACAAGTTGAGGCAGACCATGATGGAGTGCAGGCCAGCTATAGGGACCCAGTTAGGCCTGCTGGACAAAGTACCTTAAATTGTGGTTTGCATTGTGAGGATCTGCGTTGAAGATGCGTCGCTCAGCTAAGGTGATGCATCGGTTCTGAGGTGAGGCAAGGCTGCAATGCGAGGTCCTTGGTCGTTGCAAAAGAGTCTGTCAACTGGGGCCTGTGGTGCATTGTTGTCAGGAATGCGTGTTGAGTCACTGTCTTAAGCATAAACTGGTGGGTACATGTTCTCTCTCTAAACAATGGAGAAGATCCTTGAAAAGGAATCTCAGAAGGCCATTCAAAAATGGCCACCACATTGTCAAATAAGAACAATGGTCTTCAGCATAAATTAACCCTTGCAAGAATTGGACATGATTTCGGAAGCGCGTGAGCTCCTTTCTGCAAACTTCAATAAGAGAATTGCTGACGAGAGTAGTATTTACTCAGTGCTCTCTGTTTCAGTAATTTTATTAGCCTTTGTATCCTAGCTCTCTTCAGTTCCGTAACGTTATTCTTATAGCGCACTCTTGTTTGCCAGTTCCACTTTTCAATACATTGCATTTAAGGAGATTAATGTTCCAGTATCATGCAGACTCTGTCAGTCTCAGCCTCCAGCGTTTGAAAGACAGTAGCAATCTTTCTCTACATAGGGGGTCATTACAACCCTGGTGGACGGTGTTAAAGGTGCGGTAATACCGCAAACAGGCCGGCGGACAAAAAAAGGGAATTATGACTGTTGCGGAAACCGCCAACATGGCCACTTTAACACTCTGACCGCCACAGTGGGACAGACAAGCAACAGACAGGCGGAAGACAATGTACCGCCCACAGTATCACAACCCGCCAATCTGCCACCTTTTCCGGGGCGGATTCACCGTGGATAAAAACACGGCGGAAACAGCTTTTGCAATGGGAAAACGCTCACCATCTACACATCCCACGAGGAAGGAGGACACCATAGAGCCAGAATTACAAATCCTACCTGCCCTTGTCTTCCTGCTCATTTATGAACACCAGCAACGGCGGCGCCGAAGACAACGGTGAGTACTGCACCTACGACATAGGGGAGGGGGAGGCAAAAGTCAGGGACACACACACGCAAAACACCCACCCCCACCCTTGCACATTATAACACACACAGCTATGCATGTCAAAACATCACAGTAACAACCCACAACCCCCCCGGAAGAATGCAAAGACCAAAGGAAATCAGTCAAAAAATTGTAATGTATCAAAATACAGGTACCAAATATATACAGATAAATATATACACATTCAAAAGTATATACATTACGAGAAGCAGTGCAGGTATGCACATATCAATGTCCGTGCACCACTGGGCCAAAAATGCATGGGCGAGGCCCACACACGATACCTGTCCACAAACGGAGAGAACACTGCTGGGGCATCAGATAGAAATACAACAGGCACCTCAGGGGGAAGGGAAGGGGGGGCACCTCAGCCGGATTACAGCACCACGCCAGATCCACGACGGGGCTCCATACCCATTGATGTATCCTGGGGAGTGCAAAGCCACAGTCTCTCAAGTCTATACAGTGGGTGGTTTGCCCACTGTTCCATCCTGGGGAGTGCAAAGCCACAGTCTCTCAAGTCTCTACAGTGGGTGGGTTGCCCACTGTACCATCCTGGGGAGTGCAAAGCCACAGTCTCTCAAGTGGATAACAGTCTCCAACGGTTCTGGAGGGGGAATGGTGCCCACACTGCATTTAGCTCCCCATGACGGTTCCTGTACCGTCACAGTCCCAGCTGTACATGGGATAACGATGCTTGATGTGGCAGTGTTTCCTTGTTCAGCGGTACTATTCCATGGCGGTCTCTGATCTGTTCACTGGTTCTCTGCCCTGTTCATCGGTGCTGTGCCCTGTTCAGCGGTCTTCACCATGGCGGTGATTCCCTTGTTCAGCGGGGCTTTGCCATGGCGGTCTCTGCCCTGTTCAGCGGTGCTGTGCCCTGTTCAGCGGTCTTCACCATGGCCGTGATTTCCTTGTTCAGCGGGGCTTTGCCATGGCGGTCTCTGATCTGTGCATTGGTGTGTGGCATGACGGTCCCTCATTTTCCAGCGGGGCTGTGGCAGCCGGGGCTCTCCTGGGCACTGACTCTGGCGGTGGTCTCCTGACCAGTGACAATACTTGTGCCCTCCTGGGCAATGACTCTGGCGGTTACTCTGGCGGTGGTCTCCTGACCAGTGACGATACTTGTGCGCTCCTGGGCACTGACTCTGGTGGTAACTCTGGCGGTGGGCTCCTGACCAGTGAAGATACTCGTGCCCTCCTGGGCAATGACTCTCGCGATGGTCTACTGACCAGTGAAGATACTCGTGCCCTCCTGGGCAATGACTCTGGCAGTAATTCTGGCGGTGGGCTCCTGACCAGTGACGATACTCGTGCTCTCCTGGGCAATGACTCTGGCAGTAATTCTGGCGGTGGTCTCCTGACCACTGACGATACTCGTGCCCTCCTGGGCAATGACTCTGGCGGTGGTCTCCTGACCAGTGACGACGGTGCTGGCGGTGGCGTCCCGGCCGCCGGGGAGGATGGTGCCCTTCTCCGCCGTGCTGCTCTCACCAGACTGTGCAGACTTACTCCGGCCCTTCACCACCTTTGGAGGAGTCACAGCTCCCCCTGGGACCCTTGTGACCAGTTTTGCCACCAGGAGTCTTCGACCTGTCCCGTTTGCCACTTTCCAACTTTGGGTGCTTTACAGGGGGTGGACTGGCAGTGCTTTGGCTCCGTATCACATTGCCTGCCCTGGTGGCCGGTTCACTCCACACACCTTGAACACGCACCACTGGTACAGGAGTCTTTTTGGCTGAGGTGCTACTATGGGACTTATGAATTGGAGAGGTGGGGATGGGGGCAAAGAGGTCAACGTTGCTGAGGGAGAGTTTCTGACGAACACTGGGATGGGTAGCTGGAGGGGCTCTGGGGGTTTGAGGAAGAGGAGGTGGTTGTAGGAGGTGTCACTTTAGGTGTTTTGGGTGCAGGTGCAGGTACTGGAGGCTGTCGTGAGGTGGATGGATGTTGGGTGTGTGGGTGCCCGCGTTTGTGTACTTTGGGAGGGGGCGTCACAGACACACTGGGAGAGGACACAGGGGACGTGTAAATGGGAGTGGGGGTGGTGAGTGCAGGTGAGCGTGGTGTGGTGCTGGGTGTTCTGGTGCGGGTCCTAGTGCCTGCAGATGTAGTGCATGCAGGTGAGAGTGTAGACGACACTGGGAGGGAGGAGGGAGACGATAAGGAGGGGCACACAGTGGAGGCAGTGGATGTTGCTGTGTCTGTATGTGTGTGATGCTTGTGTGAGTGCCTGTGGGATGTGTGGTGCCTATGTTTGCTTGAGCTACTTTTGTGTGTTGAGGTGTGTGCATGCTTGTCTGTTGGTGTGCTTGGGATAGGCTGGGGTACAGGGGATTGGGTCTGGGTGGAGGAAGTTGGAGGGAGGAGGCTAGACACAGGGACAATGGCTGAGGCCAGAGATTGCAGGGTTCGATGAAGAGCAGCCTGACCAGAATGAATGCCCTCCAGGAATACTTTACCATGTTGCAACTCCCTTTCTACACCCTGGATGGCATTCACAATGGTAGACTGCCCAACAGTGAGTGACCTGAGGAGGTCAATGGCCTCCTCACTGAGGGCAGCAGGGGTGACAGGGGCAGGGCCTGAGGTGCCTGGGGCGAAGGTGATGCCCACCCTCCTGGGTGAGCGGGCACGGGGCGAACGCTGAGGGGCTGCTGGGAGGGCGGTGCTGGTAGGGGAGGTGGCGGCTGTACCTGTAGAAGTGTGCGGCACAGATGGTGCCTCCACCACAAGGGAGCTCCCATCGGCGGACGAGTCCGTGTCGCTGTTTGGTGATCCGGTGCCCGACGTGATGCTCCCCTCGCCCTCCGTCCCACTGGTGCATTCTGAGTCCGTGGTGTGGCCCTCTATGGCCATGTGGGATGCAGCTCCCTCGTGCTCCGGTGCCACTGTACCTCCGCCTAATGATGCTAATCCACAAAAGAACATGGAGAGCAGAAAAAGGGGGGGACGACGACAGAAGAAAGACAGGTTGAGTGCATGGCATACCGCTAACGTTGGCGGACAATACAGACACAGCAGCCCCCTGCACTACGCCATGCTCCTGGCCTCTACAGATACAATTCCTGGGATCTGGCCTACATGGCTATGGTGGACATCTGCACACATGGATGCCACAGGGGCATGTATGCCTGTACTTGGCACTCTACTGCGGTGGGGTGGTGTGCCACATGGCCTGCATTACGGAGGGGCCTAGCCTATGGAAGTCGCCCTGGCCTAGGGAATCCCACAGCCCTCCTCCCACACCTAGACCCCTCAACTGCGAGCAAAGTCCCCAGAATGATTGTGTACTCACCCCCTTGTGTCTGCTGTGATGCCCTCAAGCGTCCATCCAACTCAGGGTAGGCCACCGCCAGGATCCGGAACATCAGGGGGGTCATGGTGCGATGGGCACCCCTCCCACGTTGGGAGGCCATCCCCAGCTGAGCCTCCGCTGTCTTCTTGCTCCAGCGGCGAATGTCCTCCCATCTTTTCCGGCAGTGGGTGCCCCGTCTCTGGTGGACCCCCTGGGTCCGTACGTCCTTGGCGATCGCACGCCAAATGTCCTTCTTCTGGTGGGCTCTGACCTACATGACATGCACAGGGGAAGAAGAGAAGTCATTAGCAAGAGCACCATCGAAGTGAGTGGCCCCCATCCCTGCCCTTGCCATGTGGCACATGCATTCACAGTCCTTCATGTTCACTGCACTCTGCCCCCTTCCCTCTTACAACCAGCACTCTCCACCCAGGCATAGCCCATACAACGTGCTCCCTGTGTACTTACCTGTTGGTCTGGAGGACCGTAGAGTAGCATGTACTGGGGAGGACCCCGTCCACGAGCTTCTCCAACTCCTGATCAGTGAAGGCAGGGGCCCTTTCTCCAGACGCAGCAGCCATGGTCTCTTCCAGACCAAGGTCACAGCAGCACTTGCAGTGTAGGTCCTCTCCTGTCGAAGATCAGGTATCAAGTGATTGAACAGATAGAAAATGGCAGTGACGTCCGCGGCGGTGACGTTTGCAGCGGTGCGTCTCATCACCGGCGGCGCACTTCATCATTGGCTCCTGGGACCCATGGGGTCCAATGTTAACCAATGCAGCTTGCGCCGCGGTCTTCACCCGCCTACCGCGACGGTGTACTACGCCAGCGCAGTTACCTCACATCCCACTGTCCCAGTTTAGAGGTCAGGCAGCCGCCATTTCAGGGGCCCACATGGCTTAATTTGCAACTGCTTCACACATACCTAGGCCTACAGTCGACACACATACAGGAAGATTTTTGTCTTAGGTGTTGTGTTCTGTGTATCTGTGGGTACATACCTGGGATTTTGTTGACTCTGTTGTCCTTCCTAGGCACCGTCAGCTTGGACATTTGAGAAGATGGCGGAATCCTCTGGTGTACCGACCGCTGGTGGACCTGTTGACAATGGAGGAGCGACATTTACTTATCACCTACAGGTTTGACCGTGCCACAATCCAGGAACTGTGTACCCAGTTGGAGCCAGACCTGATGTCACCAAATCGCCATCCCACAGGAATCCCCCCTCAAGTGCAGGTGCTGTCAGTGCTCCATTTCCTTGCAGGTGGATCGTTTCAGACAACAGTGGCCATGGCATCAGGGATGTCCCAGCCTATGTTTTCCAACGTGTTGTCCAGAGTGTTGTGTGCCCTGCTGAAACACGTAAGGAACTACATCGTTTTCCCTCAGGTGCAGGATTTGCCAACAGTGAAACGTGCCTTCTATGCCCTTGGACATATCCCCAACATCATAGGTGCTATTGATGGAACCCATGTAGCTCTGGTCCCCCCCCCACAGGAGTGAACAGGTGTACAGGAACCGGAAGAGTTATCATTCGATTAATGTACAGATGGTATGTTTGGCAGACCAGTACATCTTGCAGGTAAATGCTATGTTCCCTGGCTCAGTGCATGACGCCTACATCCTGCGCAATAGCAGCATCCCTTATATGATCGGTCAACTCCAGAGGCACTGTGTGTGGCTATTGGGGGACTCTGGCTACCCCAACCTGTCCTGGCTATTGACCCCAGTGAGGAATCCCAGGACCAGGGCAGAGGAACGCTACAATGAGGCCCATGGGCAGACTAGGAGGGTGATCGAACGCACCTTCGGCCTCCTGAAGGCCAGGTTCAGGTGCCTCCATATGACAGGTGGTTCCCTATTCTACTCACCAAGGAAGGTGTGCCAGATCATCATCGCCTGCTCGATGCTTCACAATCTTGCTTTGCGACGCCAGGTGCCTTTTCTGCAGGAGGATGGTCCAGATGGCTGTGTTGTGGCAGCTGTGGAGCCTGTAGAGCTTGTGGACAGTGATGAGGAGGACGCTGAGGAAGAAGACATAGACAACAGGGAGTCAGTCATACGGCAATAATTCCAGTGACACACAGGTGAGAACAGTTATCTTTTTACCATTACATTCACTTTCACAGTTCTACCTGTCTCCTGTCTGTCATTTCATAGCAGTATTTGTTCACTGAGTTGTACCTTTCCATTACGGTTTCACAGGTGTGGTTAGCAACGTGTGGCATCTTCTTGCATCCTTCAAGGACTTGTGATGTGTGACATAAGTATGTTGGCTATAAAAATGGAAAGCATGTTGACACGGTCATAGATTATACATATTTACCAAATCACAGACTGACTCCAGATTGTTTTGTGGTTCAAGGGTGTTTATTGCAGTGCTCAAAAATGGAGGGGGGTAGTGATATGGTGATGGGGGACGGTGGAGGAATGTCTATGGCAGAGTCCAGTCTATTAGCCTCACAGGTGCATTGCCCATATGGGCATAGGAAGTGGAGCTGGGGCAGTTCCAATCGGGAAAGGGTAACAAAGTGGGACAGGGGAAGGACAATCAGGGTGGTCTCATTTCCTGGCGGGGGTCTTGCCATCTTTCTCTGTCCTGTTCCTGGTTCTCAGTGACCGCTTGCGGGGTGGTTGTCCGTCTGCAGGGGGTGGGGTGCTGGTGTAGTGGTCCTGTGGCGGGGCGTCCTATCCACTAGCGCCGGCGGAGGTGGTGGGCAGTTCATCGTCCATGCTAGTGTCAGGGGCCCCTTGGAGTGCCACGGTGTCCCTCATGGTCTTTTGTATGTCCTTCAGCACCCCTACAATGGTGCCCAGGGCGGAGTTGATGGTTCTGAGCTCCTCCCTGAACCCCATATACAGTTCGTCCTGCAGGCGCTGGGTCTCCTGAAACTTGGCCAGGACCATCGCCTTTGTCTCCTGGGAGTGGTGGTATGCTCCCATGATGGAGGAGAGGGCCTCGTGGAGAGTGGGTTGCCTTGGCCTGTCCGCCCCCTGTCGCACAGCAGCCCTCCCAGTTCCCCTGTGTTCCTGTGCCTCCGTCCCCTGGACCGTGTGGCCACTACCACTTCCCCCAGGTCCCTGTTGTTGTCGGGGTGGTGGGTTATCCTGGGTTCCCTGTAGTGGTGGACACACAGCTGATTGACGTGTCCTGGGGACGGAGGTATGGGCCCGCTTGGTGGGTGCTGTGCCGGTGTTACCAGAGGGTGGAAGGTCAGTGCTGGGCTGTGCCTGTGTGAGGGGAACCGACTGTCCCGAGGCCCACGATGGTCCGGGCTGGTCATCAGGATACAGTAGGGCAGAGCTGCTATTGTCACTGTGGGCCTCTTCTGTGGGTGTAGTGGAGTTGTCTGGACCCTCCAGTGTGGTGACGTTCTGTAGTGGTCCTGCAGGGGTGTAAAAGCATGATTATTGCATGTGTGTGTGTCATGGTGTGCAATGGGTGGGTGACCGTCTACCCCAGTGCAAGCATTCGTGTGTGGGGGCTTGTGTCATGATGGTTAGGGGGTTGTTATGGGTATGTGCAGTGAGCATGCTTTAGTGATGGGTGACCATGCTTTGTTGTGTCATGCAGGGCTTGGTGTTGGGATGTGTGGTTTGTGTTATGAGTACATTAGTGAGGAGTTGGAGTGATAGGGGAGGGGGTGAGGGCGGGGGGTGTGATGGCATGCAGGTAGGGTGGGGGGTATAATAGTTGAGATTTAACTTACCAGTGTCCATTCCTCCACCGACTCCTCCGAGGCCCTCAGGATGCATAATGGTCAAGACTTGCTCCTCCCATGTTGTTAGTTGTGGGGGAGAAGGTGGGGGTCCGCCGCCAGTCTGCGGTACTGCGATGTTGTGCCTGGAGACCACTGAACGCACCTTCCCCCGTAGGTCGTTCCACCTCTTCCTGATGTCCTCCCGATTTCTTGGATGCTGTCCCACAGCATTGACCCTGTCCACGATTCTTTGCCATAGCTCCATCTTCCTTCCTATGGATGTGTGCTGCACCTTTGAGCCAAATAGCTGTGGCTCTACCTGTAGGATTTCCTCCACCATGACCCCGGAAAACCTGGGGTGTCTTTGGCGTGACATGAGGTGGTGTGGTTGATGTGTGGGGTGATGTAAGTGGTGATGAGTGTGGTGATGTGTAGTGGTGTGTGGTGTATTGTGCGTGTAATGTTGTGTGGGTGATGGTGTGGTGTGCCTCTGTGTGGTGGGGTTGTCTTTGCTGTGCTCTCTCTGTCGCCTTCGTCTCTAATTTTTGGTCATAAGGGTTTGTGGGTGATGTGGGTGTGTGTTTTATATTGCAATGGGTGTGTGGGAGTGGTGTGTGTATGTGCATCAGGTGTGTGTATTTTGAATTGTCCAATTTGGCAGTGTTTTGGAGATGTGTATTTTGAGCGCAGCGGTGTGTACCGCCAATGGAATACCTCGGTTGAAAGACCGCCACGTGGATTCGTGGGTCGTAATAGTATGGGCGTGTTTCTGTTGGCGTGATGGTGGAGGATTTGTTTTCGCCAGTTTATCACTGACCTTTGGTGTGGCGGTCTTGTGTGGGTGTCTGAATGTCGGCAGAGTCCGAGATGTGGGTCATAATAGCTGTGGCGGAATTCCGCGGCCGCGTCGGTGTTTTGGCGGTCTTCTGCACGGCGGTAAGCGCCTTTTACCAATGCTGCAATGACCCCCATAGTCTCTGCCTCCTGCATTCCTGAACAGAACAGTGTTTCCACTAGACTCAGTCCCCACCTCACGCGCTGCATGTCATCTAAATTGCTGTGTTTCAACTCGCACAAACGCTTTAAGATGTCAGTTCCGTGTCTTAGTTGTAACCACCTGTCTGACACTGTGAATATATTTCAGAATTTAAGTTCTAGGCAAAAGCGTTGGTTCCTCATTTCCCCCCCTCCTTCACAGGCCAACTCTCTTCTACTTTCCTTCCCTATTTACTTTTTCGGTGTATTTTCCAGATTCAGGAAGCCTTACTTAAATGGTAAGGAATCCAGTTATACAACTAAGGCCATTGTGTTAAAGACTTGTGAACAAGTTCTGGTGGTAAACTATTAGTTAAGAACACTTGATTATTTCAAAGTACTTCTTCAATTAGGGACTGATGTGAGAAGTTTGAACTACTAAGACTCTTATTGCACGGACATTACTTTTTATAATGACTCATTGCAATATTAATTGAAGAGGGGCAATATTCTCCTTGTATGTGCAGATGTTGAGTAACTAGAAGAGAACTAGGAAGAGTAACAGAAGTACTGAGGGAGCTATTGAGGAACTACCATCAGATGATCAGGAGTTGCCTCTTCTCTCAATCCCATTCCCCTTTCCCCCGCTAGTGTAACTTGTCCAGTTCACTGATGGGCGATATCAGTGGGTGGGCACTGGGAGCTCATGCCAGTTCTGCTTCTGTGGATATCATTGGCATTCTCACAGTCGTGCAGTTGCAAAATGCGTCAGAAGTGCTGCGAGGCTGCCATCAATGATGCAAGGGCCTGGGTGAAGAATGTGTTGCTCAGTGGTAGTTCCAAAGAGGCCCTAGGCTGTGAAGGCAATACGGGCCTTCCCGACGGGTCCAATCCATGGAGCAGTAGCCTTGCCTTGGTGCTGCTTGGGGTTGTATTGTGCTGCAGAGGAGTGGTATTGGTTCCACTGGGACCCTAAAGGCTGCAGAGCACCTCCGGTCCACGTCCATTGCTCAAGACCTAAGATGGCACCACTTGGCAGGGTAGACTCACAGGTAGCAGTGTCCAGGAGCTGCATTCATTGTTATTGCACCATTTGTCCCTGAGGCCCAAGTCAGAAGGTCAGTCAACTAGCCCTTGGACCTAGTCTGGGGTCCTGGGTTCAACAGGTCCAGTCCTTTTTACTGAGGGAGAGAGCGAAGCAAGCAGCAGGTCAGCATAGCAGGGCAGTAGTTTTTCAGAGCAGCAGTCAAGCATAGTGGCTGTCCTTTCAGCAGCACAGCAGTCCTTCCTCCTGGCAGAGTATCCTCAGGTTCAGAAGTGTACCAAAGAGTTGGTGTCTGAAGTTCAATATGTATACCTATTTGAAGTGCACAGGCTGCCAGCCCTCCCTGCCCTTGCTCCAGACGAACTAGTGAGTGTATGCAGCCCTCTGTGTGGAGGCAGGGCACAGCCTATTCAAGTGTAAGTAGGGCTGTGCTCAGCTCCGCCCTCCGATCCTGCCAGATATGGCCCAGGCACACCTAAGCTCTCTTCTGTGTGGCTGTCTAGAAGGAATACACCAAGCCCAACTATCAGTTACATCCAGTCATATGACAGTTTATTTTACTGTGATCCACAGTAAAAAAAAAAAACACTGGATAGTTTAATTCCTTTTTCAACAGTGGATGTCTCAATTTACAAAAACTGGATCATCAAGAAAATGGGTGAACTAGAAGATGAATGATTGCAAATTGGAGGCAACAGCAGAATTTAAGTTCTACCTTCAACCTCTGGAGATGACAGTATCTCACCCAGCCATATGCAAATCAATCTTGACCCTGCTCCTCCTGGGAACAGTCCAGCCTGAACTGCCAGGCCAGTTCCACCCTGGACTAGAAACAAGCATCCTGGGAGCAGTTTTGGGGTATCACCCCTCATCAGCCAGACTAGCTTGTCTGTCAGCTACACCCAGTCATGTGACCGTTTTTTATGGTGATCCACAGTTAAAATAAAAGCACTGGCTACTTGCGTTCCCTTTCAACAGTGGATGTCTCAATTTACAAAAACTGGATAATCAGGAAAAAGGGTGAACTAGAAGATGAATGATTGCAAATTGGAGTCAACAGCAGAACTGAAGTTCTACCTCCAACCTCTGGAGATGACAGTATTGGCCGAAAATTCAAGACGCATGCCACAACTACAACAGAAGCACCTGCCAGTGGTAACACAATGCAAAAAGAACAAGTGGTGGATGTAATGATGGACAATACCTAACATGTACCCCCAGTACAGAGATCTAGGACTAAATCCATATTTTGTTATACCCATGCCATTCACGTTTGGACCCAACCATATGCAAGTCAGTCTTGACCCTGCACCCCAGGGGAACAATCCAGCCCGAACTGCCAGGCCAGGGCCACACTGGACTGGAAACAAGCTTTCTTGGACCAGTTTTGGGGTATCACCCCTCATTAGCCAAGCAAGGGTAGGATGGGACCCAAGTCTGGCCATACTCCTTGGCCTGAGGAAGAAACATACATCCTTGTTTTATAGAGGTTTTAAGTACAATGTAAAAAACTCACTGGCACACATTCTAGAATTATCTGAGTTCTGCACAGAACCCATTGATCTGGTTCTTAAACTGGATCATAGACTCACTGAATGTAGGAGTGAGCGGCCACAAAATGACACAAGAGTAACAAGAAATAAGAAATGATAAGGCATCTGAATCAGTTCCCATGCAAATTAGAAGTATCAAGGAACTCTTATCATCAGAAGAGGACAGACGACGTAAGGCTATTCTTTGTCTTTATTCAGCCAAGTCTTGTGATTTTTCCCAAGATTGTACTGCCAAGCCCAAAAGGAAATAAGGTAGCTTGCATAGATACAGATGACACAGTGCAGGAAAACTAACACTCTCGAAGAAAGATGAGATTGCCTCTTCAAGAGTTATAGTTCCTCAGATATTTCAATATTTGACTAATGTTATCAGTCGAGTTCCAAGACACATAACCACTAGAATGACTTTCATTCTATCTCCACAAAAAAGACATAGGGGCTCATTATAACCCTAGCGGTAAAAACCACCTTCCGCCGCGGCGATGGCTGCCAAAAGACCGTCGCCGTGGCTACCAGCCATCAGCCAGATTATGACCACAGACAGATTTCTGCCAGAATGGTGGCGGACATCCAGCTGTGGCCATTCCAGCGGATGGCGGTAAGGTGGAGCTGCTGCCAGCAGCAGCGCCATGTCAGTAGACCGCCGCAGACCGTATCATGACCCATGATACGGCTTGGCGGTGTTCTGCTGGAGGACGCTGATGGCAGCTGCGCCCCGTCTCCTGCCGGAGGACCCCCTGACATCAGGTAAGTCGGGTGCTCTGACAGGGGAGAGGGTTGGGGGGTGTTGTGTGTGTGTGTGTGTGTGCGGGTGCATGTCTGTGCTTGCGTGTATGCGGGTGTGTGATGCATGTTGTATGTGTGTGCATGTATGGATGTGTGAGTGCATGTATGTTGTATTGTGTGATTGCGTGTGTGTTTGAATGTATGTCAGTGTGTGTGGATGTGTGTGAGAATGGAAGTATGAATGCGTGGATATATGGGTATGAGTGTGTGTATGCGTGTGTTCGTGTGTGCATGAAGGTGTGTGTGTATGTAGTGGGCGGTGTGGGGAGGAGGAGGGTGTGGGGAATCTGGGGTGGGGTGTAGAGAAGACCTCTATCAGTGACAGGGAAGGAATTCCCTGTCACTGATAGTGCCTACCACCATGGTTTTCGTGGCGGTAGACGGGGTTATAATCCTGCAGGCCGGCTAGTGACGACCGCCGGGCTGGAGACTGAAGTTTCCAGCCCGGCCGTCATTACCGCCATGGTGGTCTGCATGGTACATTGGCAGTTTGGCTTTAGCCAAATTGCCAATGTTTTTATATGGGGAAAAGTGCCTCCAGCCTGTTGGCAGTACTTTCCTCCATATTAACGCCGTCCCCCGGGGTCATAATGACCCCCATAATCTTCCTGTTCTTATTGACTCTGGGGCCAATGGAAATGTCCTTGATCTATCCCTGGCTGAAAAATTGGGTATCGCCAGAGTGACAAAATCAGAACCAGAACCTGTGAGAGCAGTTGATGATTTGTCTCTTTCCTCTGGACTGATACAGTTTAATACCACACTACTGACCTTGGTTAGGGATAACGGTCACACAGAACAAGTAATCTTGGATCTTATAGACACACCAACTTTTGATGTGATTCTAGGCAGCTCCTGGTTAGAGCATCCAACTCAAAGATAGATTGGGTCCTGAGTCTATAATCTTGGATTCCCCTTTTGTAGGACTGTCACGTAGGCTTTCATTATTCTAATGAGACTACTGGATTTTGAGCGGCAGAATCACCTGCGTTGTGGGGAGACTGAGGGGGTCATTCTGACCCTGGCGGTCATTGACCACCAGGGCCAACGACCACGGAAGCACCGCCAACAGGCTGGCAGTGCTTCCTGGCCAATTCTGACCGCGGCGGTAAAGCCGCGGTCAGAAAAGGGAAACCGGCGTTTTCCCGCCGGTTTTCCCCTGGCCAAAGGAATCCTCCATGGCGGTGCTGCAAGCAGCGCCGCCATGGGGATTTCGACCCCCTTCCCGCCAGCCTGTTCCTGGCGGTTTACACCGCCAGGAAGAGGCTGGTGGGAACGGGTGTCGTGGGGCCCCTGGGGGCCCCTGCACTGCCCATGCCACTGTGCCCAAATTGTAACATGGATAGGAAATAGTTCATCGATCATAGTGACAACATGATAGCGTTGTTTTATGCTTCACTCTTCTTGTCACAATTTTAATACTGTCATGTTGCGGCGTCCTGGTTATTGCAGCTCACGCTTTGCTATCTAAGATGCAGTTGTTTCATTAAACTCATTACTAAAACAAATACTGCCTCTGTTTGTCGTTTATATATGAGATCGAATTGTAAATAAGAGAACCGGATGCAACCTTAGTGACCACAACTTCCCTGAAAAGCCTAGTATGTCATGCCGTCGTCTGCCCAATCATCACCATCCTTTGGTAGAGATGAGGCACTGCTAGTTAGCCGGAGCAAAACCCGGATTAGAGCGACAGGTGTCACCCACAGTGGGTTAGACTCAGTCTCCCACACCGCGGACAATTCTGCTGCTCAAATTCCAGTAGTCTCATTAGAATAATGATAGCCTACGCGACACCATACGGTCACTAGAGTCAATTAACTAAATCCTACCTAGGCTATAATAGAGGACATTGTGTTACGCTCTAATTCTGCCCTTTAGGTTCCCCTGGGAAGACATCATCCCCCATACCTGAGCAAAGGCATGAAGTCTGCATAAGCAGCTGTAGTGAAGCGTTCAGCAATCAGCATACAGTCATGGCCCTCTGGCTGGAATCTCCCTCTAATGTGTAAGGGACAAGGAAGTGTGTTTATAATAAAAGAACTGATGTTCTGAGAAAATGTCCCTTCGTCTTAGCTCCATTTAGCTTCAAGGAATTAGCACTCATCCAATTTGCCACTTGCTGAAGGCAGAGCGGAAGTGCAACCACCGTCAAGTGGTCCTTTGAAGGCATAGGGGGTCATTATGAATTTGGTGGTATTTACCGCTGACCACCATGCTGGAGGCAGCCAAAAGACCTCCAGCACGGCAGTCGGCGGACCGTCGTATTATAACTGCTGGTGGCTCCCTGCCATATTATGGGCGAAAAAGTACCAGCAGCCATAGCGGCGGTCTAGTGACGGGTGTATCACCCACACCGCCACGCCAAAATAATGCTGCACGCTGTATTTTGAGTTAAAAAACGGCATGGCGGTATTCTGGTGGCAGGTCGGTTTTGGCGGTGAAACCACTGTGGACCCCGTACCCTCCTGGACGACCACCTCAAAGACCAAGTAGGGTGTTCGTCTGATAGGGGAGGGTGGGAGGGGGCCGGGGGTGTTGTGAGTGTTGTATTAGTGTGTGCATGTTTGTGAGTGTGCGTGTGTGTATGTGTGAATGAATGTGTTCATGATGAGTTTGTGTATGAATGAGTGTGCCTGTTTGTGTGAATAAATGCGTGTATGAATGAGTGTGCATGTTTGTATGTGTGAATGAATGATTGTATGGTGAGTGCGTGTATGAATGAGTGTGCATGTTTGTATGTGTGAATGAATGCGTGTATGGTGAGTACATGTATGAATGAGTGTGCGTGTTTGTATGTGTGAATGAGTGCGTGTATGCATGTGAGTGTGGTGTGTGCATGCAAGGAGGGGGATGAGTACGAGGACCGGGGGAGGGGGTCAGTGATGGGGTCGAGGGGGTGGGTGGGAAAAGTGATGGGGTTGGGAGTTAGTGATGGAGTCGGGGTGGGGGAAGGTCCTACAATTTGGGGGTGGGGGAGTCGTCTACTGGCAACCGGAATGTGAATTTTGTGGCAGTGTTGCCACCATGAAATCCCTGGCGGAAACACAACTCGTAATACCCCAGCGGTCATAGGTGGACTGCCGGGTCGGAGGAGATCTAACTTCAGCCCGGCGGTCCCACCGCCCTGGCGATACAGGCGGTGAACTCGCTGTGATGCAGCCTGTTCACTTCTGCGGTCAGAATTTGATGGTCCTGCACCACCAAAGTCGTAATGACCACTATAGATACTACAATTTGGGCATCGTCCGCATGTGAGAAAAGAGTAACGCCGAAGCTCTCAACAATGTCAGCTAGTGGCCTCACGTAGAGAATAAAAAGTAGGGGGCTCAAAATGGAGCCCTGAGGCACAAATGATGTGAGAGCATATAGCTTTGACCTACATTGATTGGTATGCACCTATCCTGTGTTGTTAGAGCTTACCCATGACATCAAGAGGGCAGAGATACAAAGGGGAACCAGATTTCAAGGCAGATAAAAAGACTAGTAGATGACTGATCTATGGGCTCGAAATGTGTTAGCATAGTCCTGATTTTAGAAGCGCCTCTTAGTTAATAAACCTCCATTGCAGTGGAGAAGGTGTCCTTAATAGCCTCAATTTTATTGACGAAAAGGTTAGCAAATTTATTGCACTGTAGTAGAGACAAAGGGATGATAGGGGACAGTTTGGATGAGTCAGCAAGTGACTTCACCACTTTAAACAGTGTCTTAGAACAATTTTGGGTTTCTACAATTTTCTCCATGAAGTGAGAGGCCTTGGCTTGCAGAAAGGTTTTTTGATAGGATCTTAAAGCATTCTTATAGATCAGCTTGTCACCTTGGGAGTAGGATTAATGCTACATTCTTTCTAACTGTTTATAAACTTTCTTCTCCTCATGTAAGGAGTCCGTAAACCCTGGCGCTGGGGGTAAGGATCTATGATGCCTCCTAATATTCTTGGGTATCAGCATATCAACAGCAGATCTTAGCCAGCTATCTTTTGAGCATCGCACTCTACTGAAGTTTTTAAGACGGGAGGAATCTTCTCTAACAGCGCATTCCACTTCTGGGGGTCAAGCTTAGCCCAAATCTACCATGGGAAATAGACTGCTTAGCCTTATAATGAAGTTGAGGGTCAATCGAAATTAAGCAGGGGATAGAGAAGGTATCAGACCATGTCAGCGGTATAGGCCTATCTGATTGAACAGTATTAAGAGTTTAAAAAATTGGCTCCAATCAATGCCCAGCTTTGTGAGTGGGAAAGCTAAAAGTCTTCAATTAAGGACGAGCCCAACCTATACGTTTTGTCCTTGGGGTGTAGATTTAGATCACCCAGCACCATAAAATTGGTACATTTAAGATCAGTGGAGGTCAGTCCCCGTATTAATGCAGAGTTCCAATTACTAGCCGCACTTGGAGGGCGATAAATTAAAGCACCAAACATTGTGAATTTCTCAGTTGGCGTCATAGTAAATAACAGAGCTTCACAGTTAGAGATGTCAAGCTTCTCTATTTTGCAAGGGAACTTATCTTAAGCTATGACAGCTATCCAACCCCCTTTCCCAATCTTCCAATCACGATGTAATATACAATACGCTGGCAGTAAAGCTGCTACTGTATCTGAACTGGAGGCCTCGTTTAACCAAGTTTCTGTGAGGAACATAGCATCCGGATGATCCAATAAAAAATAGAATAAATCTTGTTGTTTTACCAGGGACCAGCAGTTTAAATTGAAAAATTTTAAAGCCCCTGATGGGCATGCTTTCAAGGAACTCTTGCTGCCAGTAGGAGCCTTAGCAGGGTTCCTGCTAGAACCGCCAACTGTATTAATCAGGGTAGAAGAAAATTTAATTGCAGTACTGAGCGGAAATGAACAGTGGAGACATTCCTTCTCCCCACTTAAAACATTGAATGAATGCCTACTATCTTTCACTACCAGAAGACACAGGCCGAGCAAGGTGGAGGATGAATAAATATAGTTACCAGATGAAGGAGGGGCAGCATTCCAGGCACCTGAGCCCGTCAGGCATGGACTGGTTTGCCTTAGATGCACCTTCCATGCACCAGCAGCACGCCTGCTGTGCTCCTGCTGCACGCGGCCACCATGAAATAGGCAGACCAATGTCAGGAAAAAGATAGACAGGAAGCTGGAGTGCTAACTGCTCCAAACAAGTGGTCTAAAAGCAGTAAAATTCTTCCCCCAGCCCTTCTCCACTCACTGCCCAACACACAGCAGGATACAAGCCAAAATCTCAAACAAGCACAAAGCATAACATTTTAAAATTTAAAAAGCAGAAAATATATCTATTTGAAATGAGTTGTAGAGCACTAGTTCAAAAAATAAAATATTAGAAATCCACAAATAAGTGAAAGTAAGATGTGCGGTCAGCGCATACTGTATTTAATGCAGTTCCTGCCCACGCCGCAGCCACCATTAAATAGGTAGGTTGATGTAAGGAAAATGTTAGGCAGGAAGCTGGAGCGCTAACTACTCCAAACAAGTCCTCCCCAGACCCTTTCATTCCAACCCTCCAACACACAGCAGGATCCAAGCCGAAATCTCAAAAAAGCACAAACCATAAAATTTAACATTTTAAAAAGCATAAAATATTGCTATTTGAAATTAAAACTAGTTAGAAAAAAATATATCAGAACTCCACAAATATGAATCATGAAGATCATCTTCTTCAGTAATGAAGAGCGTAACAACAATTTTTTTCCTGGTGACTTCAACATTCATTGGAACAACTACAGTGACCCTCTGGTGAATAGTTTTAAATCCTTCCTCCAGGACATCAACTTTATCCAAATATGCAACAGTTCTACCAATAACAAGTGTGCCACCTTAGATGTAATCATCACAAAAGAAAACACCATTCAAATTGCATCCATCCTTCCTTGCAAATGGACTGGCCACCATTGCATCATCCTTTTCATATCAGAAAGAGGAGTTAGCTTTATGGGCCAACAAATGGGCCATAGATACCTGTTACATCAAACCATTCACGTTGCCAGCTATTGGTAACCACAACCTGCTCCCTTCCTCTAACACTGATGACACTCATAACCTTACTGATCACTACATCAACTCCATGACAAAAATCATGGGCATTATTTTGTCCAAACAACTAAAGAGAGTCCTGTTTAAAAGATCCTACCCTTGGTTCAACTACACACTTAATGAGGAAGGCAAATGCTTCAGACTCGGTGAAAGATCTTAAGGGGCACATTCCTTCTCTGACTAACCTCAAACTTCTACGACAAAGATGGAACACCTACAATAGGCACGTTTTAAATTCCAAATCAGTATTCTTTTAAAATCAACTTGATACAGCAATTAATCTTCCAAAAAATCTGTTTGAATTTGTTAAAAACCAATCGATCTGGAAAATCAATGCCCCATTCTCTGACAACAAAACCCTACCTAATTGAGAAACTTTTGTCTCCTTCTTTTCTGAGAAAACCATGCTAATCATCACTGATATCCAGAGCGCCTTGCAAGTCTTACCATATGCACCCCTCCACACACCTTCCCTCATGTTCAAGATAAATGCCCGACAACCTCTTCCCATAAAACTAAAAACAATGCCACCTTGTCCAGCTTTAAAACCTGGGATAAAAACAAAATCTCAAAACTTCTAACGTCTCTGAAATACTCCAACCAATTCAGAGATCCCCTTCTCTCCAAACTCCTCAATGAGTCGATTCAGCTCCTACTCACCTTTTGGGCTAGGATTATCAATGCCTCACTTACCCAAGGCTCCAGGCCTAAAATGTGGTCATGTTAATACTATCTTAAAAAAACAACTCTGACCAGTCTGATCCTAACAGCTACTGCCCTGTTTCCAACATCCCAACTTTGGCCAAACTATTAAAGAAATGTGTGCACCTACAGCTTTGCAATCACATCAAACAATTCCAGCTCCTTGACTAATGTCAATCTGGTATCAGACTAGGCTATGGCCCCGTAATTGCCCTGGTCCACATTGTTGATGATGCTCTATGCCCACTCGATCAGAATTAATCTTCCTTTATAATACTGCAGGACCTGACAGCGGCATTCAACATTGTCAAACATGAAACCCTTCTGAACTTATTAAAACTCGGGATGAGTCTCCCCAGTACTGTCCTACAATGGTCCTCCTAAATCCTTTAAAACAGATCTCAGCGGTTTCTAATCAACTACACTCTTTCTGATCAATGCCAGTTACGCTAGGCATCCCTCAAGGTTCTACTCTGTACCTGACACCGTTAATCCTGTACCTACCACATGTAGGCAGATGATACTCAACCCTACATGAATGTTACTACTCCTATTGAAATCAGCATCTTTAATAACACCTTGTGTAAATTCAACATTGGCTGACTCATAACCACCTCAAACTTAATAACCACAAAATAGAATTCCTTCCAATCTCATCGCCCAGTATTGCCCCTGGTATCAAAGACTGGCTTCCACATCTCACTGCCTTAAAATGTATCTCTCACATTATTGACTCAGCTAGATTCCTAGGAATAATCTTAGACAATGCCCTTTCCATGCAAAATCACAACAGTGAGCTAAACTTCAACTATATGCATTAAGGAAACTAAAACCTTTCCTTCCCATGACAGATCTCAAAACAGCAGTTCAAGCACCTGTAACATTTAAACTAGACTATGGTAGTGCTACCTTTGTGGGCCTTCCAAAAAGCAAACTTGCACCACTGAAGGCTACCTTAAACATGGCACCAAGGATCAACACTGGCTCAAAACAAAAAAAAATCATATCACCCCTGACCTCCAATTATTGAAATGGCTACCTTATGAGGCTGGGATCCATCTCAAAATTGCCTGTACGTCCCTCAAAGTTCTACACCACAACACCCCTTTTTTGTTATCTGTCCCTCAAACTGACCATATCTGGCAGAAAAAGATCTTCTAGAATCACAAGCTCTCTTCTACTTAAGCCATGAAAATTCAACAAAAAGAAAACCTACTATCAATCCTGTTCCAGAATTGCACCTACAATCTGAAACTCTCTTCTTCTGGAGACCAGGTGCAACCTTTTCACTTGCATTTTCCGGAAAGAAGTAAAACTTCTACTATCCAACAGATTTGTCTCACATTGAAGTCATACCTCCCTCTCCTTATTTGGGATGCCTACCTGCCTGTCTGATGTTCTATTATATCATGCATTTGCCACATCACCAAGATCCGAGCTGTTTTTCCATTTCTCAACCTTCTACACACTGTCTTCACACCTATTGGACTACACCCATGCCAGTACTTTATGAACGACTTAGTGAACAACTACTGTCTGTCTTCATATTATTTGTTTATGTAACTATGCCAATTTTATTTATGTACTTTTGTGTATATCTCTTATTTTTTCTATCATAACTACCTTTCATTATTATTATAAAGTGCTCTGTCACCCAAAAGAGTCTTGTACACGCGTTTAAAACTCTTCAAATAAAATAAATATAAAATAACTTCTAACACAAGAGGATTTTTCCCTAAATGGATAGCTCATTTACAAAAGGTAGTGTAATGTGAAAATCCTGAGATTATGCCAAATTATGTTACTCAGAGGCTGCAGGGGCACTTGCTGTGGTCCTGTGCTTGTGACAAGCTAAACAAACACTGTTTAGATCTATGGCTTCTTACACATGGGAAATACATCAAAATACCAGAGAATCTGATGAGTTTCAAGTGTGTAGGACCACAGGAGTCTACTTTTGGACCCAAGAATGATGAACTACAGTGGATAAAAATCATGCATAAAAAAATGATTTAGATGCATTTTCATTGTGATCAGGACTGTTGATGGTGGTGGAGTAAAATATATAGACATTCATGTTTATGTATCCATGTGATTTTTCCATAGCGTGAACCTATCTAAAAGGCAGTGGAGACCAATACATGGTTGAAGGCAAGAATAAAGTCAACAAGCAATTGGAAAGGATGGTGAGTTGTGGACATTTGATGCATTGTGATATAGGGCCAGATGTAGGTCCGAAAAAATTTGTGAGTCAGAAATAGCGACTCCATGCGAATCGCTATTTCCGACTCGCAAAACGATATTCCAGTAAAAATCACTATTCCAAATAGCGAGTTGCACAGGAGTCGCACCGCATTTTGCGAAGTCGCAATTTGCACGAACGGTGTGGTCCAGTGTCGCAAATTGCGACTGACTCGCAAATTGCCTGCAGGTGGAACAAAACATTTGAAATACCCACTTCCTGGTTCTGTGTGATGACATCAGAATCAGGAAGTAACCAAATGGAACAGGGAGGAGGGAGGAGCCCACCTAGCCCAAACTGCAGAGCCACACCCAGGTGAGAGGAGCAGCAGCAACAATGACTACACAGGAGAAGGAGACACCCAGTAGAGGCAGAAAACGCTAAATCAAGTTTTCTGACAAGGAGTTGGAGGTTCTGACTGAGGAGTTCTGCCTGCACCATGAACAATGATTTGGCAAGGCAGCAATGAGTGTCCCTGACACCCAAAAAAAGAAGATCTGGCAGGACATCCAGAACAACATCAATGCCATTGGTGTAAGCCACTGCACCCTTGATGAAATACGCAAAAGGTGGTATGACCTTCGCTCCAGGACCAAGGAGAGGGTGGCAGAGCGCATGAGGGAGATGCATGGCACTGGAGGAGGGTCATCTACTGTTCCACCCCCTACATCAATAGAAAGCATGGTGGAGACAACTCTGGAGTCGGAGGCTGTACTGGGCATTGGAGATGAAGACAGTTCGGCACCAGGAACATCAAAAAGTAAGTACCAAAATATATGCATTCACACCGCATATGCACTATGCACACAATCCCAGTACATATCAGCAGGCACCTCCAGACTAGCTCCATTCACAGTTTAGGAACCCATAGAATAGTGCATTATGGGCAATGTAGTACAGTAGTCCGAATATAGGCAGATGTTTATTTTGAGGCATCAAACATATGTGCGAGACTGACAGTGTATCCCCAATGTCCCACAGGTCTCCCACAAGGCTCCCCCCATCAGTGCCACTGTGCAGGGAGAGGAACATGGCACAGACCAACAGGAGGAGGCTGCTACATACACTGCAGGGGAGTGCAGGACAAGACCACCCGTGGAATTGGACAGGAGACCATGGACGATCCTGCGCTGGGTATGGAGGCAGCTGTTGAAACACCAGGGCCAATGCCTATGGAAAGGCAAACACATGCATCATGAGGCACAGTGCCTAGACGACGACGCAGATTAAAGTCTGTGTGCAGTGAGGATGTGTCAGATGTAGATTTTGTGGGAATTGAGGCATCCTTATTGAAGAGTCAGCACCTGCAAAATAGACAGATGAGGTTAGTGAACCGGAACCTCTCAAGACTGCAGACCACTGTCACACATGGGCTGGCAAATGTGGACAACCAGTTCACAACAATGAACACACATCTGGGTAACCTGATGACCTCCATTGACAATTTGGTCAGGGAAATGGTGGCTGACAGGGCACAGGCACAGCGCAGGGAGCGCAACAATACTGCCCGTTTAGACAGGCTTGGTGCATCCATAGGGCACCTGGCAACAAACACGACCTGCCTGTCAAGGCGCACTGTCAGCCTGCAAGTAGAACTGGGGCATTTTTCAGGAGATGTGGCATGTGGATTTGGCCGCATCAGCCACGTGGTGGATTTGCTGGGGACCAGACAGACTGCAAGGGGCATAGGGGATACCCCCCAGGACAGTGAGGAGGGCTCAACAGTGAGTAGTGTGTCTGCCACTGATGCACGTGTGTTGCGGAGTAGCAGTGCACGGCAGGGCTCAGGGGACCAAGCTGGAGTGAGCCATGGTGGCCGCAGTCATAGGAGGCCGTGAGCCACTGACACGTACTGGTACAGAGGCACATGAACATAATGTGTCCGATTTGACTGTTTTATTACCATACTGTAGCATAGTTCACAATGATATCAACATTATAGTTCTGCAATAAAAAGGCTTTGTTTGTTTGACTACACAACTGGGCTATGTATGTCTTACATTAGTGAGTGTGGCCACGGTTTCCACGTACCTGCCAAAGTAGTGGGTTGCAATGTGGTTCCGTCTCTGCCTGCCCTCCGTTGCGATGCTTCTATCCCCAGGCTGTCGGTGTGGTAGCACTTGCTCCTCATCTTCCGTATCTGTGTCTTCAGGGGTGAGATATAGCCCACGTCTGGTGGCAATGTTGTGTAGGACGGCACAGGTGGCAACTATCTTGCATGCTGTTTCTGGGGAATACTGGAGTGCTCCTCCACTTTTGTGGAGGCATCGCAATCTTGACTTCAACAAGCCAAACGTCCTCTCAACTGCAGTTCGGGTCCGCCAATGTGCAATGTTGTATCGCCTCTCGTTCTGATTGCCAAGTGTTAGGTATGGGGTGAGTATCCATGGTCTCAGGGCATATGCACTGTCATCTGTTTGACAAAAGAGGCAAATTTAGCAGGGCATCACAGGGTTACACAGTGACCTGTATGTAAGGCTTCAGAGTGTAGTCGCCAATACCTAATAAATATCCTTCTCTAAACTCCCCACGTTCTAGGCGTTAGTGTATCCCACTGTGCCTGAATATGTATGCATCATGTGTACTCCCTGGATATTTAGCCACAATGTCAGTAATTACATTATGGGCATCACATACCACCTGGATGTTTAGCGAGTGGGTACATTTCCTATTGTGGAACACATATTCCAGATTTGCTGGTGGGCAAATTGGTATATGTGTCCCGTCCACACACACTATTACATGGGGAAAGTTGGCAATTCTGCAGAAGTCCAACTTGGTGCTGTTCATTTCTGACTCATTTCTGGGAAGGTATATATATCTGAACATGTGTGCGAGTAGGGCATCTAGGAAACATCTGTAGAATCGTGAGAGTGCACTTTGGGATACCCCACCTGCCACAGCAATCACCCCCTGATACCTACCCGAGACCAAGAGGTGCAGTGAGCATAGCACTTCCACATGTGTGGGGATGGCCGTGCCGCGCATTGTCTGTCGTTCAAGCTGAGGTTTCAGCAGTTCAATTATCTCTAAGATAACAGCACTGCTCAGTCTGTATTTATCATAAATCTCCTCCTCAGTTTGTTGAAATAGTGTCTGCCTGGTTCAGTATATCCTCTCCTGTCTCTGCCTCCTCCTTCTCTGCTGGGCAGCCTGGTCTCTCCTCCTCCAGCCATTTTGTTTAGCCCAGATGCCGTCTGGGTCTCCTTTTATTCTTTGGTTCTGGTTACCACCTGCTCTGAATCAGTGGTAATTTGGGTGTGCAAAACGGGCTTTTTGTGACTAGTCGCAATTTGCGACTGGCTTTTGCATACGGTTTGCGACTCGCAAATTGCGACTTCCTAATTGCAGGTCGCAAAATCAGGTCGCTAATTTTGTGAGTCGGTAATGGGTCGCATCGCTATTTGGTGATCCGAAATGGGACTTGTACATCCCATTTAGCATTTTGCGTGGTCGCAAATAGCAATGCGACTCGCAATCCTTTGCTACATCTGGCCCATAGTGTTCTTCAAGAGTTGAGCTTACACCTCATTTCTAAATTGAAGAAGCACGGTCTTGATGGATACAAGGTTGTTGCTCCAGATGCTGGGTGCATAGTTGGAAAATCCCTGTTGTCTTGTCTTTTTCTTTTTTACACTCAGTTTGCATTCTGATGGTGTCATTCACTGTAGGTGTGCAGAGAACCCCCAGAGATAGTGAACTTGTCTGCAAGATAAGTGGGGGTCCTGGTTTTGTAAATTATGCAGTTGTTTAAGAAGATGCAGCAGGCTGGCAAGGTGAGTTCTATCATTGTGAGAGGTGATGTGATTATATTTCTTCAGGCCCTGAATGAGACATGCTGTGTCATGTAGTATGATACATGCTGCGGAGTGGAGTCTAGAACGCTATGAATTAGGGTGTACTGGACCCTATTTAGTTTTATTGGAAATCAGGAGTTTAGCTCAACCTTTAGCTTGCAGCCTTTAGCTTAACCTTTAGCTTGTGGACCCTATTTAGTTTCATTGGGAATAAGGAGTTTAGCTTAGACTTTAGCTTGCAGGTCTTGTAGTGACTTTTACCCTACTTAGATTGCTCTGATTCAGCAGCTTTATTTAATTATTTCTTCCAACTTGGCTGCTATGTTTATAGTTAGGAAGATGTTTATATTACACATTATCAGTGCCACTTCGTGAAGGCGTCACTATCAGTGTCAGAAACTAATGAATAAAAGTAGGTATTCACATCATGTACTTTCCCACTTACAGGTGACAGTAAATATAATGTGCTTTTCAGGGAATTGTTTGCATAATTCCCACCCCAAGCATTCCTTCTTTTCTAATGTTTGGGAACATACCTGTGTCAGGGGTCCTACTAGATCTGTATAAATACATCTCACACAGACAAGGCTTTCAGGGGGATTCCTACCAATGCCATCAACGCTATCTATGCTACATGTCACTTCGATCCAGACCCAGCCTTTATGTCGCCACGGAGTCTGATCTAGAGACCTCATTCCAAGGTAGCGAGGGCTGGGGGGACACTTCTCATGGACACAGTAATAGCAGATTAGGTTTACTACACCAAGCTCCCTTAAAGGTTAGAGATGAGCTTTTCCATGCCTTGGTATTGTGGCCTATTTCACAACTATTATACATGTCATGTTATTGCAAGATGGTGGGGGTCTTTGTATTCTTGACTCTCGTTTTCACAATTCTGTTTCTTGCATTGTTCATTATCCTTATAATTGCAGCTAATGCACTTTACAGTAGATCACAGTATTGTTAAATAAAACCTATTGTAAACTTGGTGGGTATCTGTGGTACTTACACTTGATATCTGGTCTAGGTATCCCCTTATCAGTGTAGTGTAGTCAGTGTCTAGAAGCCAGTATCTCTGGAGGTAGCTGTGGATGAGTAGCCAAGGCTTATCTAGGAGACATGCAAAGTTCATGCAATACTACTGTAGTCACACTTAGTACTCACACACATGAAAGAAACACTCCGAGGCATGTTTATACTTTTTCACGCAAAACTGCACTAACCCAGTTTTGCGTGAAAAGGTTTACCACCGGCTAGCGCCATTCCTGGAAGCCTGCCGGGCATCATATTTATGGAATGATGCTAGGCGGTAGTAAGGCCCAGTTTGCATCATTATAAATGACGCTAGCAGGTTGGGGGAGGCGTAGGGGAAACAGGAGGTTGTGTGCCAGATTATGGCGCTTGTCTGTTTAGAGGCAGAAAACATGCCATTTTCTGGCACACAACCCCCATTGACATGACTCCTTTCTTAGAAAAAACAGAAATCATGCCCCTCACCCCAATGGCCATGCCCAGGGGACAAATGTCCCCTGGGCATGGCCCTTGGGCACAGTGCCATGCAAGGGGGCCCATTTCAGGGCCTCCTATGGCAAAGAAATAATAATAAAACTTACCTATACTTCCCTCAACTTAACTGGGATGGGGTCCCCCATTCTCTGGTGCCCTCCTGGTGTGTGGGTGGGGGTGTTCCTGGGCCTCTGACCATGGAAATAGGCCCACAGGTCTCCTAACGCCTGCCCAGACTCAAGCGTTAAATATTCAAGGACGCCTGCTGCCGGTGTAACATTTCTTCATGGGAGGATAAATATGGCACTAGGGGCTTTGAGTCATTTTTTGGTCGGGAACGCCTACCTTGCACCTCATGGACGCAAGGTAGTTTCCCGCAACCAAAAAATGACTCTAACTCCAAAACTTTGGCGCTAATCAGGTCTAGCGGCAAAATACAAATATGGAGTTAAGTTTGTGACGAATTTGCGTAAGAAAACTGTATAGTATAAATATGCCCCTCAGCGTTACAAGAATAAAGGTACTTTTTTGGTGACACAAATGCCAAAAATATCATCAAGACTATTCTCCCTTAGAAGGTAAGTAATACATAAAAATATATGCACTAGTTCGCAAAAATAGGCATAAAAACAGTTTGAAAACAGTGCAATATAGTGAAATCCCTAAAGAGGATAATGGACCTAGGGGGAGCCAAACCATATACTAAAAAGTGGAATGTGAAAGTCGTCCTCCCACCTAGGTAAGTTGAGTGAGTAGTGGGGAGCTGGGAGCATTAGAAAAGCACAAAGGTAAGTACTAGAATATCCCCCACCACCCAGGAAAGCAGGAGTTAAACACTGTACTTTCCCAAAACCACCCACTTAGAAGAACAGAAAAATATTGCAAAGACGAAAAAGAGACTGCAAGACACCAACAGTAGAGTCCTGGACTAGAAGACTTGCGGAAGAAGGGGACCAAGTCCAAGAAGTACAGAAGAGTTCAGGAAGAGCAGGAGCCCCTACCCATTAAGCTGAAGGTGCAAGAAGAGAGTTGACGGTGAGAATGAAGAGTCATTGCTGCACCCTGGAAGACGGAGTCAAGTTCTTGGAAGATGCAAGTGGTTTCCCATGCCGGAAGGATTATTGCAGTCGAGATTGCGTCTTCGGATTCTGCCAACAAGCCTTGGTGCACGCAAAACTCGCTGTTGGCGGAAAGTGGTGCTCCTGGGGACCAGAATGGCCCAGGAAGACTCTACCCAGGATGGGGAGTCAGAAGGGACTCTCAGCAATTTAGAGAGCCCACAGAAGCCGAGGCAGCACGCACAGGAGTCCCACAGGATGGGGACAAAGAAGTTGAGGAAGGAGCTCATGCAGCACTACGAAAAGGAGCCCCACCCTGCAGGAGAACCACTCAGGAAGCTGTGCGTCACAGAAAGGAGTGCTGAGGGCTGGAGCTTCAAGATGCCTGAAGATCCCATGGAAAGGATGCCAACAAGCCGCGATGGACACAGGGGTACTGTCTTGCCTGGGAAGGAAAGGGCTTACCTCCACCAACCTTGGACAGCTGGACTCAGGGACCATCAGAACCACTTAAGTCCACCCTAAGGGGGTCATTCTGACCCTGGCGGCCGGCCAACAGGCTGACGGTGCTCCCACAAGCATTCTGACCGCGGCGGTTCAGCCGCGGTCAGAAGCGGCAAGTCGGCGGGCTCCCGCCGACTTACCGCTGCTCGGGGGAATCCTTCATGAGGATTCTGACCCCCCCTACCGCCATCCTGTTCATGGCGGGAAAGCCGCCATGAACAGGATGGCGGTAGGGGGGGTCGCGGGGCCCCCATAAGAGGGCCCCGCAAAGTATTTCAGTGTCTGCCTTGCAGACACTGAAATACGCAACGGGTGCCACTGCACCCGTCGCACCTTCCCACTCCGCCGGCTCGATTACGAGCCGGCATCCTCGTGGGAAGGGAGTTTTTCCCTGGGCTGGCGGGCGGCCAGAATCAGAATCACCCCCTAAGTGTTGCAGGATCCATGCAGCCCATCAGGAGAGGGGATCCACGTAGCCAGTGGTTGTTGCAGGTGGTACCTTCTGATGCAGGGGAGTGACTCCTTCACCACAAGGGAGATTCCTTCATCCTTCCTGTGCAGATTGAAGACTGGCAGAGGATGCACAACTGGGAAAATGTTGCAGTTGCAAGCAGGAGCCGGAGATACAATGTTGCAGGCAGAGTCATTCTTCCTTTGTTGCAGCTTGTAGGTGCCTGAAGCGTCTGGATTTAGTTTTTTCAGCCAGACGTTGAAGTAAAGTTGCAGAGGAGTCCTGCTGGAGTCTTGCAAAATGAATCTGAGGAAACACTCGAGAGAGACCCCAAATAGCTCTGAGAGGGGGACTGGTCACCTAGCTGAGTGACCACCTATCAGCAGAGGGCTCTGACGTCACCTGCCTGCACTGGCAACTCAGATGCTCCTAGAGTTCCCTGTCAACCTTGTTTCCAAAAGGACCAAGGACCAAGGACCCTCTGGAGGAGCTCTGAGCACCACCCCAGGGGTGGCAATGGACAGGGAAGTGCTCACTCCCCTTTCCTTTGTCCAGTTTCGTGCCAGAGCAGGGACTGGGGGTCCTTGAACTGTTGTATACTGGTTTATGTAAGGAAGGCACCAAATGTGCCCTTCAAAGCATTATCAGTGACTTGGGGAGCCTACCACTCCCAAGCCTGTAACACATATTTCCAAAGGGAGAGGGTGTAACACCCCTCTACCAAAGGAAATCCTTTGTTCTGCCTTCCTGGGCTTGAGCAGATCAAGCAACAGGAAAACAGAAACCTGCCTGTGAGGTGGCAGCAGCTGGGGCTGCCTGGACAACCTCAGAGGACTGAAATGGCAATATTGGGGGTCCTCTAAGATGCCCCCAGAGTGCATGGAATCATACAACCAAAGCTTGCAAAGGCCTTGGGGTATGATTCCAACATGTTTGATACCAAACATGACCATATCCTGAGTTACCATTATGTAGCTGGACATAGGTATTGACCTATGTCCAGTACAAGCATAAAATGGTGCCCCACACTCACGAAGTACGGAAAAATGGGCCTGGACTACATGGGGACACCTCTACTAGTGCAGGGGTGACTTCACACACAGGTACTTTGCACCCTGCCCTCTGATCTGGAAGGCTTTCCATAGGGGTGACTTATAAGTGACCTGTTGTAGTGAAAAATGGCAGTGAAAGGGTGCCTTCACCTTTTCACGCAGACTGCACTGCATGTCCTGCAGACACTTTGCATGGGCTCCCTATGGGTGGCAAAATATACGCTGCAGCCCATAGGGATCCCCTGGAACCCCAATGCCCTGGGTATCTGGGTACCATATACTAGGGACTTATAAGGGGCCACCAGTATGCCAAATGTGGAGTGAATACAGAGCATAATCACTGGGGTCCTGGTTATCAGGATTCCAGTGAACACAGTCAAACATACTGCAAACAGTTAAGCATACTGACAAACAGCATTGACTACAAGAGGCACTCATACACAGAATTCTAAAGTCAATACTCATCAATTTGTTATAGATTACAATAAGGCAGTACTCATAAGTAGATAATCCATCAATCATAAATCAGTTTATATATTGCTACAAGAAAAAAGAAAGAAGAATGATATTCCTCCTGTATGTCAGTGTCCTTAATATACAATCAATGTCCAAATCCAAAAAGACCGAATAATCAAATTTCGTTGCTCCCAGCTTCTTATATATTCCAAGATCAAAGTTCAGATTTCTTCAATCCAAATAAATCATATTCCTTAACGGTATCTTGTAGTTTGTGTTAATTCCACTCCTTGTTCAGATTCACAGCCAGCCAACACGTGTTTCGTCAGGGAATTTCCCAATGACTTCATCAGGGCAATATTATATAGGTCCATGATACATATCTGAGGTATTCTTTATTACATTTTATTATAATGGCGCCCTACCACACGTAATACAACCCATGAGATTAGGTCCTTTAGGTAATGACGGACCTTCCTGGCCTATGTTTGCCACATACACACCACAACCCAGTGTTCCTAACATGCAGGCAGATGACCTGTGGAATCTTTACTGTGAGTTAGTGACATTATACAGACGATTTCTTCAATTCGCAATGTGAACTTTGAATGCAAACCCAGCTCATCCTGTACCACCAGCACCTGCTGGATACCAATTGGCTACTACTGGGATTAACCCACAAAAAGTACATTCTATCATGGGCAGGATGCCCACGGAATGAGAGAAGATCCTGTTCTGTATAGCCAAAAAACCTAAACAGCTGGAAGCTGTGTTTCTCCAGACGGGACCACAGGAGAAACATAGAATTCTCACAATGTGCTTGCCCTTCGGAATGACTGTGCCACATGGATTAACACTACCACACATGGTACCCTGACACTTGCCAATTTACTGGAAGTGTTAAAGCAAATTTAAAATGAACAAGGGGTTGCTCCAGACCTGGACTTAGGGATGAAATTAATGCTTAACTTTGACACAGTCTTCTCAATAAATACTCATTAATATTAAAGGGAAAGCGGTACCACTTGACTATATGCCCGTGGCTCCGAGACGTTCCACATTTGAGCTACACAAATTTTCTCTGATACCTATACGAGTATAGGACGGGATAGTTTGGTATCCAAGCTGAAAAAGCCTGAAATACACAGTACCACCCCTATGGAAGGTACCAAACAAACACAGGAGAGTTCTAAAAAGAGCTGGGATAAACAAAAACAAATTAAGGACAGACAAAGTCAGAGAGCAGACTCTCGACACCCAGAGAACTCCGAAAGGAGATATAGGCCCTCATTCCAACCCTGGCGGTCTCTGACCGCCAGGGCGGAGGGCAGCTGAAGCACCGCCAACAGGCTGGCGGTGCTTCCAGGGCTATTCTGACCGCGGCGGTAAAGCCGCGGTCAGAAAAGGGGAACTGGCGGTTTCCCGCCGGTTTTCCCCTGGCCCAGGGAATCCTCCATGGCGGCGCTGCTTGCAGCGCCGCCATAGGGGTTCCGACCCCCTTCCCGCCAGCCTGTTTCTGGCGGTTTTCACCGCCAGAACCAGGATGGCGGGAACGGGTGTCGTGGGGCCCCCGGGGGCCCCTGCACTGCCCATGCCACTGGCATGGGCAGTGCAGGGGCCCCCTAACAGGGCCACATACAGATTTTCACTGTCTGCCTTGCAGACAGTGAAAATCGCGACGGGTGCCACTGCACCCGTCGCTCCCTTGCAACTCCGCCGGCTCCATTCGGAGCCGGCATCCTCGTTGCAGGGGCTTTCCCAATGGGCCGGCGGGCGGCCTTTTGGCGGTCGCCCGCCGGCCCAGCGGGAAAGCCAGAATGGCATCCGCGGTCTCTTGACCGTGGAGCGGCCATTCGGCGGTAACCGCATGGCGGGCGGCGCGGTCAGAATGACCGCCATAATCTCAGAAATAGAGAAAATAGAAAATCTCCTGACAGATGTACTGATTCACATCCCTCTCATTCCTTTCAGGATGCACTGGATGGACGTAGTGAGAGAGTGGGCCGGTCAGAGCAACGTCCTGACTACATGAAACAGAAGAAAGACTCACCACGGTCTTCAGACAAAAAGAAGAGAAGTCCCCACAACAAAAGCCACAAGTTAAAAAGAAAAAGGTGGCAACACAAGAGGACAGCCAGTCTTTAGCCTGCACAGGAAGAGCGAAGGAATTTCCCTTGGGGTGAAGGAGTCACATCAGTGCTTCAGCAGGCACCCTCTGCATCGACGACCGGTGGGGTGGAACCCTTCTCCAGTGGAGCTGCATGGATACTGCAACACGGGTGGTGGTCTGAAGTGGTCCAGATGGTCCCCTCGTCCAGCTGTGCAAGTTTGGTGAAGGTAATAGCTTGCTTCCCCACGCCACGCAGTACCCCCATGCAATGCATGTTTTGTAGCTACCAAGGCTTGGTTGCATCCTTCCACGAAGTTTCACATGCATCTTCAAGCCTAGGCCCCCAGCACACGATCCTGCAATGGAACAGCTTCCTGAATGGTTCTCCAGTGAGGTGGGGAGCCTTTTCTGTGTTGCTGTGTGGGCCTCCTTTGCAAATCCTTTGTCCTCATGCTGTGGGACTCCTGAGTGAACTGCCTTTTCTGTTGTGGGCTCTCTATGGCACGGAGAGCCCCCTTCAACTCCCCCACATGTGTAGAGTCTACCTGGTCCTTCCTGGGCCCAGGCAGCACCATTTTCTTCTAACTGTGAGACTCCTGTGTTCCACGGCTTGTGGGTCGACTTCAGCAATGCAAACCAGACTGTAATCATCCATCTAGCATGGGACGTCAACTGCACCAACCAGGAACCCAAATCTGTCTTCCTGGGTGACATCCTGACTGTTCTTCCTCACCAGTGGTTCCTCTTTTGCACCTTCTTCCAGGTTAGCAGGGGCTCCTGTTGATCCTGGACTCTTCTGTGCTTCTTGGACTTGGTCCCCTTCTTCCAAAGGAAGCTGCAAAAAAACAAGCCTCAAGTACACACAGGAAACATCTGGAAAATGTAGGTTTAAGTTTGCGAAACGGAAACAGTGAGAAGGACATTCCAGAATCCATAACCTTCTCAAGAGGGAAACCTTGCGCAACCACTGACCACACATTTATAAACAACTCTGCTGTACTCCTGGAGCAGTATTTCCAAATCAAATGCAGAGCAGAGAGCGATCACTTCCCACAGACATTGGAACTTGCACTCAAAATAGACACCCTGCAAATTTCAAATGATTTAATCACACCCGAGTCACGTTCAATCTCAAAAGAATAAAATGGTGTCAACAAGGTCCTTTAAAGGAGAATGACATTAGCTGTCAGGCAAGAAAAGGAGTCAGCATCTAAAGGCGACTGGGGCGAAGACTGGGTGAAGCTAAAGCATCCGCCCCAAAAAAGGGCCAAGCCCGGCAGCTCTGGTTCAACAAGGCTCTGCACACTCAGAAAACCCAAATCATGCAATAGTCCAGGAAACTGGCAAAAGCAACACTCCAGAAAAAGCATGGAGAAAAACTTTGCCTGTGGGCCATGACAAAAAAGTACTGTATCGACTGCTGGACAGAAAAGAAAACCTTTCTAGAAAAGGCATGGTCAGAACTACTGTGGGCAAGCAAAAGGCCAAACAGCAAGCATTTCTGGAGCCTTGTGAACGAACTGGCACTTGGCATAAACAGACATCACAACTCTGGAATCGATTCTGCCTCATGGGAAGGCCATATTTGTTACCTGTACGGCCTAACAGCCGGTGAAAACTCGCCAAGTAAGCCTTTAGGCAAAGAGGGGGGTGCACAATTATACATTGAAAACAACCAACCCCCACATCAACAAGCAAAGGGGAAGCTCCCGGACAGTGTGGAGAAGGTAGCCCATGATCAAATTTGGGAGCCAGAACAACTAGCCGTTCTGATCAAGGAAATTAGGTCAGAAGGGGCTGCAGGACCGAATTGGCTACCGAACACAATCTTCAAAAGTGACCCTGAATACTGGGCACAGTATTTTTCGCCACTCTTCAATTCTATCAATCAATCAATCAATCAAAAAAATGTGTAGAGCGCGCTACTCACCTGTGAGGGTCTCAAGGCGCTGGGGGGAGATTGAAAAGGGGGGGGGCAGGGAGGGTCACTGATCGAACAACCATGTCTTGAGGTTCTTTCTGAAGAGCAGGAGGTCTTCGGTTTTGCGAAGGTTGGTGGGGAGGGAGTTCCAGGTTTTGGGGGCGAGGTAGGAGAAGGACCTGCCTCCTGTGGTGGTGCGTTGGATGCAGGGGACTTTGGCAAGGGCGAGGTCGGCGGATCGGAGGTTGCGTGTGGGAGTGTGGAAGTTCAATCTTTCGTTGAGGTAGGTTGAGCCGGTGTTGTGGAGGTATTTGTGTATGTGGATGAGGATCTTGAAAGTGATTCTCTTGTCTATGGGGAACCAATGAAAGGATTTTAGGTGCGGTGAGATTCGTTCGTGGCTGGGGAGGCCAAGGACGAGGCGTGCGGCTGTGTTCTGAATTCTCTGGAGTTTGCGTTTGAGTGTGGTGCCGGCGTAGAGGGCGTTTCCGTAGTCCAGTCTGCTGCTGATGAGTGCGTGGGTGACTGTCTTCCTGGTCTCTGGGGGAATCCATTTGAAGGATTTTTTTAGAGTGCGGAGTGTGTGGAAGCAGGAGGAGGTTAGAGCATTGATTTGCTGTGTCATGGAGAGGGAGTGGTCCAGGATGATGCTGAGGTTGCATGCTTGGTTTGCGGGGGTGGGTGCGGGACCTAGGGAAATGGGCCACCAGGAGTCGTCCCATGTGGTTTTGTTGGGGCCGAAGATGGTGATCTCGGATTTGTTGGAGTTGAGCTTGAGGTGGTTAGTGGTCATCCAGTTGGCGGTGTCGAGGAGAGCAGCATGTGGGTTGGTTTTGGTGGTGGTGGGGTTGCAGGTGAGGGAGAGGATGAGTTGGGTGTCGTCTGCATAGGAGAGGATAGTGATTCTGTGTGCTCGGAGGATGTTGGCTAGGGGGATCATGTAGATGTTGAAGAGTGTGGGGCAGAGGGAGGACCCCTGGGGGACTCCGCAGGTGATCTTGGTAGTGTTGGAGTGGAAGGGCGGAAGGCGGACTCTCTGGGTCCAGTCGGTGAGGAAGAAGGTGAGCCAGTCTAAGGCTTCGTGGCGAGTTCCTATGTTGTGGAGGCGTGTGCGGAGTGTGTGGTGGCAGACGGTGTCAAAGGCTGAGGAGAGGTCTAGGAGGATGAGTGCGACGGTCTCGCCTTTGTCGACTTTGGTCCTGATGTCGCCAGTGCATGCGATGAGGGCGGTCTCCGTGCTGTGGTTCTTGCGGAACCCGGATTGTGTGAGGTCAAGAGTATTGTTTGTTTCGAGGAAGTGGGATAGGCGGGCGTTGACATGTTTCTCGGCAACCTTGGCAGGGAAAGGGAGGAGGGAGATGGGGCGGTAGTTGGAGAGGATCTCCGGGTCGGCTTGGGGTTTTTTGAGGAGAGCGGTGATTTCCGCATGCTTCCAGGGGTCTGGGTAGGTAGCGGAGTCGAAGGAGGAGTTGATTATGTTGCAGAGTATGGGGGCGATGGTTGGGCTGGCTTTGTTGTAGATGCAATGTGGGCAGGGGTCGGAGCGGATGAGATCATGTTTTTTTTCGGTTTCTTCGTGTGTGGTGGTGGTCCAGGTGGAGAGTGTGGTGGGGGTTAGGTTGGGTGAGTGAGGGGTGTGTGTGGTATGAAACTGTTGTGGATGTTCAGCATTTTGTGGAGGAAGTGGTTGGAAAGGGCGTGGCATAGGGGCTGTGTGTGTGAGGGGTCTATGTTGCTGGCTTTGGGTTTGGCAAGTTCATTAATGATGGTGAAGAGTTCTTTGCTGTTTTGGGAGTTGTTGTCAAGGCGTGTCTTGTAGTGATCTCTTTTGGCGGTGCGTATGAGTTGGTGATGGGTGCAAATGGTGGTTTTGAGGGTGGAGAAGTTGGTAGTAGAGGGTTCTAGACGCCATACTTTCTCAGCTTGGCGACATTTGCGTTTGGAGTCTTGGAGTTCAGGGGTGAACCATGGGGCGTTCTTGATGTTGCGGGTGGCGATGTGATTTCTGAGGGGGGCTAGTGTGTCTTCGCAGGTAGTGATCCATTTGGAGAGGTTGTGTGCTTCTGTGTTGGGGTCGTTGGTGTGGGGGGGGTTGTGGGCCAGTTGGGAGTTTAGTCGTTCTGTGGGGATCTTGTCCACATGTGGTAGGGTGTGGTGTGTTGATGGTAGTGTGTGGGGGTTTTGGTGAAGGAGAAGTGGACGCAGTGGTGGTCAGTCCAGAGGAGTTCGGTGGTGTGGGTGTAGGCTATATGTTGGCTTGCGGTAAACATTGCGTCGAGCGTGTGTCCTGCTGAGTGGGTGGGCGCGGTGACCAGTTGTTTGAGTCCGAGATTGGTGAGGTTGTTTATGAGGGAGGTAGAGTTGTGGTCTTATAAGTTTTCTAAGTGAAAATTGAAATCACCGAGGAGGATGGAGTCTGTGAGGTGAGGGCGTGTGAGCTGATGGTGTCGGCGATTGTGTTGCAGAAGGTGGGGCGTGGTCCTGATGGTCTGTAGATTAATGTACCTCTGAGGGTGGAGTTGTTGATGTGGATCAGGAAGTGCATGTGTTCTGTGTTGTTGATAGTGTCTTTGGAGCTGGTGGTGACTTTGATGGTGTCCCTGTGTAGGATAGCGATGCCACCACCTGGCCTGTCGAGGCGGTCTTTTCGTTGGAGTTTGTATCCCTTGGGGTTGGTGATGGCTGTGTCGGGTTCTGAGGAGGGGTTGGTCCAGGTTTCTGTGAGGAAGGTGATGTCAGGTGAGTGTGATGTGATGAGGTCCCAGAGTTCTATGGCATGTTTGTGAACGGAGCGGGTGTTGAGGAGCAGGCAGTTGAGGCGGTTGTGGTGGGTGGTGTTGGAGTGGTGCATGAGGGTGTTGTTGTGGGGTGTGTTCTGGTTGTGGGCTGGTGTGCGGCGGGGTTGGTTGGTGGGGGCAGAGTAGGTGAGTCTATGATTGGTGTGTGGTGTGAGGGATGAGGAGCAGGAGAAATGACAGGTGTGGCAGGTGAAGGGGCCATGAGTGTGTGTGGGGCTAGATGGGGTGCATGGGGGCGGGGGCCCAAGTTGAGAGAGTGGAGGGTGAGGGGGGAGTAGGTGTGTCTGAGAGGGCCAGGGGGCTGGCGCTGGGCGCGGACGGGTGCAGACGCGCTTGCCTTTGGCGCGCCCGCTGTGCGGCCGCGCCGCGTCTGCCATAAAAGGAGGGGAGGGTGGGAGTGGCAGCTGGGAAGAGGGGGGGCTCTTCAAATTTGAAGGCTGGGGGGTGGGGCCGCAGGGGACGCAGCGGCGGGAAAAGGGTTTTGAAGAGAAGAAAAGACAGTGAGGAGGAGGGGGGAGGCGGGAGAGGCTGCAGGGGACGCAGCGGCGACTAGATGGAAAAGAAAGCAGGGAGTGGTAGGTGGCGCGGATGGCGGAGCGGGGAGCGACCTGCCTGCAGAAGCAGGGTCAAGGGTTGCTCAAACCCAACAGATCCCGGAATCATGGAGAGGCAGCATTATAAACACAATCTACAAAAGTGGCAGCTCTGCCTTCGAGTAACAGGCTAATAGCTCTGATCGACGTGGAAGCCAAATTGTATGCATCTTGCCTGTTACAGCATCTCCAAATCTGGGCAGAGGAAAATAATCTACTCCCAAGTTCTCAAACAGGCTTCAGGGCGGGCATGGGCACATTAACAAATCTAATCGCTCTCTCACTTATTGAGGAAAAGGCCGTACACAGGAAGTCGAATCTTTATGCTTGCTTCATTGATCTTAAGTCATCCTTCAACTGGGTCCCTAGGGGGTGGTCTGGTCCAAGCTGGCCAAATGGGGGATCCCTGACAACCTGCTAAGTGCCATTATCAACATTTACACCGACACCTGGGTGCAGGTTAAAATCGGAGATGGCACTAGACTCACAAAGGAAATACCTACACAGATCAGCCTAAAGCAAGGCTGTGTTCTGGCTCTGCTACTGTTTAATGTATACTTGGCAGATCTTGACAGTGCGCTAGTGCTAGCAAACAGCCTTCTGCCAACCTTAGGCTCAGAGAAAGTCGGGTGCCTCCAATATGCCGATGACATCCTATTAATGAGCCACACACCAAGGGGTCTACAACAGAGTCTTACAGCACTTAAAACGTTTATGGACCTGCAAGGCCTAGAAATCAACATGGCCAAAACAAAAATGATGTGCCTCCTTGGAGCAAATTGCAATTCTTTCAACTGGTTTCTGGGAGGAAAACAAATTTAAGTACTGCAGTCAAATAAATACTTAGGAGTTCACCTTGAGCCCCTATTGAAATGGAAGCGCCATGTGCTCTTGATCAAGGCGAAGGTTAACCCACTATTATACAGATTCAAGCTTCTTAAGAAGAAGTTGAACTGCCCAAATCTCGTTCATCTCTTAAAGGTTATGTCAACCCAGCTGCTCCCAGCCGTTGCCTACGGGACCGAAACTCTTCAGGTCCTGGAAATCGCTATTTTAAATGCTAATCAAGCAAAAGTATACAAGACTGTTTTTAATATCCCAAAAAGTGTTTCTTCCATGGACCTGGTCAGACTGGAGATGGGCCTAAAAAAGGGAGCCTTTCTCAAAGCATCCTGGAGACTACGGTCTGCGGAGAACACCTCCATAACTCATTTCTGCTGGCAAGAAGTGCAGGTGCAACAAAACAATAACAGAAAAGGAACTTGGGGTAGCTACTTAAACCAAGTCATCCAAAGTTTGGGCATGGAAGAAGCATGGAACCTCAACATGGGCAAATCCACATTCAATAGAGTCATTAACAGTTCTGTGCCCTTATTATCACTCACCTCAGACAAGTTGACCAAAAGACGGCACCCATTAGCAGTTTTGGGGTCCTTTCCAATTCTGTTCCCTCAAGGATATTTAGCCGAACAATTTTCCTTTCAATTAAAATATCAATTTTTGCTATACAAAATAGGGTTCTTTGACACCAAAGACGTTCTTCCATCCTGGAAAGATCAGTTTCCTGATGAACTCTGCCGCCTATGCGGCTACAACCAAGAATCCCTGCTGCACGTCTTTTGCACATGCCCGACATTGGTTTTGGAAAGAAAAAAGTTACTAAAACAGCAGTTTTTAATTCATAACATTCGCTCATGCACACCGGCTGTAATAACTTGGCTCAAGGGTGAGTCAATCCCTGTCTGTTGCCTGGGGTGAAGCTCCTGCAACAGTTCCGGAAGAAATTGACCAAGGCCCACCAGGAACAATTGTTTCATAAATCGAAGGTTGATAATTCGCAAACGATGCCCAAGAGATTGAAAACGTATACCCAGGAATTATCTTTTCTTATGGCATTGTAGATAAATCGTTTTCTTTCTGAAACTGGTCAGGCCGGCCTCCAATGAACGCAATTAATTCCCCTATTTTTTTTTTATTGTTTTTATACTGTTTTGAGAACTTAGCCTTTGTATCTGACAATTTGTTTGAACATAGTGCTGTCCAAGATAGGTATTTTTATTCTTTGTGGTGTATTAAAATAGTTTTTATTAATCGAGCAATAAAGTAAAGCAAATTCCAGTTATCAATCACTGCCCCTGTGGTAGGACGTGCGTTGATGGGAGTTTTTAGCCACCTTTGGTTCACCAAGAAAGTGGACTCCGATAGGGGTACCTACTTACTAGCTACATAAATGAAGTCTCTGTGGAAGGAGTGCGGGGTAACCTATAAGTTTACCACTCCTTACCATCCCCAAATCACCTTAAAGGGCATGATCATGGACCTGTCAGAGCTCTTGAGGCATAAGTGGGACATCCTCTTGCCATGCTTTCTGTTCACCTACAGGGAGGTGCCACAAAAGGGTCTTGGAGTTGCCCTTTTATGTTGCTTAAAGGCCACCCTGTCAGGGGACCTTTGACTCCTGCTAGGTGAAGGAGGCTGGCCTGGCTTGTAGTGGGTACCAAGGGGTACTTACACTCTGTACCAGGTCCAGTTATCCCTTATTAGTGTAGAAGAGGTGTTTCTAGCAGCTTAGGCTGATAGAAGGTAGCTATAGCAGAGCAGCTTAGGCTGAACTAGGAGACATGCAAAGCTCCTAATATACCACTGGTGCCATATGCACAATATCATAAGAAAACACAATACACAGATATACTAAAAATAAAGGTACTTTATTTTTATGACAATATGCCAAAAGTATCTCAGTGAGTACCCTCAGTATGAGGATACCAAATATACACAAGATATATGTACACAATACCAAAAATATGCAGTAATAGCAAAAGGAAGTAATGCAAGCAGTGTAAAGTTACAATAGATCGCAATAGGAGCACATAGGTATAGGGGCAACACAAACCATATACTCCAAAAGTGGAATGCGAACCACAAATGGACCCCAAACCTATGTGAGCTTGTAGAGGGTCACTGGGACTGTAAGAAAACAGTGAGGGTTAGAAACATAGCCTACCCCAAGACCCTGTAAGGTAGGTGTAAAGTGCACCTACAACCCCCAGAGAGCACAGAAGTCGTGATAGAGGGATTTTGCAAGGAAAACCAACACCAGCGAAGCAACAACAGTGGATTTCCGGACCTGAGTACCTGTGAAACAAGGGGACCAAGTCCAAGAGTCGCGACAGTGTAGAGATTGGGCAGATGACCAGGAAATGCCAGCTGAGGGTGCAAGGAAGCTGCCACCAGATGGAAGAAGCCTGGGGCCAGAGGTAGCAAAGGATTTGCGCGTCGCAAACGGCGATTTTGCGCAAATGCCTCTTTGCCATGCAGAAATGCATATTGCGAGTCAGGACCGACTCGCAATATGCATTTCAGAATCGCAAATAGGAAGGGGTGTTCCCTTCCTATTTGCGATTCGGAGTGGTATGCAATACCATTTGCGACCGCATATGCGGTCGCAAATGGTGTCGCAGTTACCATCCACTTCAAGTGGATGGTAGCCCACTCGCAAATTGGAAGGGGTCCCCATGGGACCCCTTCCAGTTTGTGAATGGACCCAAAACAATTTTTTCAGGGCAGGTAGTGGTCCAAGGGACCACTGCCTGCCCTGAAAAAATACCGAAACTAAAGGTTTCGTTTTTTTTTTAAGTGCAGCTCGTTTTCCTTTAAGGAAAACGGGCTACACTTAAAAAAAAAAAAAAACTGCTTTATTTAAAAGCAGCCACAAACATGGAGGTCTGCTGACTACAGCAGGCCTCCATGTTTGCGAGTGCCTAGACTCGCTATGGGGCCGCAATTTGCGACCCACCTCATTAATATTAATGAGGTGGGTCATTGCGACCCCATAGCGAGTCGCAGACGGTGTCTGAGACACCGTTCTGCATTGCAAATTGCGACTTGCAATTTGCGAGTCGGAAGGACTCGCAAATTGCAAGTCGCAATTTGAAATTCTCCTGCATCTGGCCCTTGGTGTTTTATAAGAACAAAGAGGACTAGGAACTTCCCCTTTGGAGGATGGATGTCCCACGTCGTGAAGAAGCTTGCAGAGGTGTTCCCATGCAGAAAGACCACAAACAAGCCTTGCTAGCTGCAAGGGGTTGCGTGTAGGGTTTTTGCATGCTGCTGTGGCCCAGGAGGGACCAGGATGTCGCCACTTGGATGAGAAGACAGAGGGGGCACTCAGCAAGTCAGGGAGCCCTCACAGAAGCAGGCAGCACCCGCAGAAGTACCAGAACAGGCACTTAGAAGAGAAGTGAACCAGAGTCCACCCGAAGTCAGAAAAGGGAGTCCCACGACGCCGGAGGACAACTCAGAAGGTTGTGCACTGCAGGTTAGAGTGCCGGGGACCCAGGCTTGGCTGTGCACAAAGGAACTCATGGAAGAGTGCACAGGAGCCGGAGCAGCTGCAAATCACGCGGTACCCAGCAATGCAGTGTAGCGTGGGGAGGCAAGGACTTACCTCCACCAAACTTGGACTGAAGAGTCACTGGACTGTGGGAGTCACTTGGACAGAGTTGCTGAGTTCCAGGGACCACGCTCATCATGCTGAGAGGGGACCCAGAGGACCGGTGATGCAGTCTTTTGTTGCCTGCGGTTGCAGGGGGAAGATTCCGTTGACCCACGGGAGATTTCTTCAGAGCTCCTGGTGCAAGAAGGAGGCAGGCTACCACCAGAGCATGCACCACCAGGAAACAGGCAAGCTCTTGCATTCGGTATCTGAAGAATTCCCCAAAGCAAAGACCCTAAATAGCCAGAAAAGGAGGTTTGGCTACCTAGGAAGGAGGATAGGCTAGTAAGAAAGGTAAGAGCCTATCAGAAGGAGTCTCTGACGTCACCTGCTGGCACTGGCCACTCAGAGCAGTCCAATGTGCCAGCAACACCTCTGGTTCCAAGATGGCAGAGGTCTGGGGCACACTGGAGGAGCTCTGGGCACCTCCCCTGGGAGGTGCAGGTCAGGGGAGTGGTCACTCCCCTTTCCTTTGTCCAGTTTCGCTCCAGAGCAGGGCTGGGGGATCCCTTAACCGGTGTGGACTGGCTTATGCAGAGATGGGCAGCATCTGTGCCCATCAAAGCATTTCTAGAGTCTACTCCTCCCCAGCCTTCACACCCATTTCCAAAGGGAGAGGGTGTCACACCCTCTCTCAGAGAAAATCCTTTGTTCTTCCTTCCTGGGCCAGGGCTGCCTGGACCACAGGGGGGCAGAAACCTGCCTGAGGTGTTGGCAGCAGCAGCAGCTGCAGTGCAAACCCTGAAAAGGCAGTTTGGCAGTACCCAGGTTCTGGGTACTGGGGGATCATGGAATTGTCTCTCCAATGCCAGAATGGCATTGGGGTGACAATTCCATGATCTTAGACATGTTACATGGCCAGCTTCACAATGGTAATTCCGAATATGGCCATGTAACATATCTAAGATCATGGAATTGTCCTCCCATGTCAAATCTGGTATTGGGGTACCAATCCCATGCATCCCCTAGGATCCACTATGGACCCCGGGTACTGCCAAACCATCTTGCTGGGGTTTTCTCTGCAGCTACTGCTGCTGCCGCCCCACAGACCGGGTTCGGCCCTCCTGGGGTCTGGGCAGCCCAGTCCCAGGAAGGCAGAACAAAGGATTTCCTCTGAGAAAGGGTGCTACACCCTCTCCCTTTGAAAATAGGTGTTGAAGGCTGGGGAGGGGTAGCCTCTCCCAGCCTCTGGAAATGCTTTGAAGGGCACAGATGGTGCCCTCCTTGCATAAGCCAGTCTACACCGGTTCAGGGAACACCCCCAGTCCCTGCTCTGGTGCGAAACTGGACAAAAGAAAGGGGAGTGACCACTCCCCTGTCCATCACCACCCCAGGGGTGGTGCCCAGAGCTCCTCCAGTGTGTCTCAGACCTCTGCCATCTTGAATACAGAGGTGTGATGGCACACTGGATTTTACATGCAGCATCGCTGGGCGTCAAACATCAACACAACCCGGCGCGAATCAGAGTTTCCGTCTGGAAATCGCTGCATCGCTCTCTTGCAGGAGAGAAAAACAATGCATCGCTGGCCCGACCGGAGAAGAAATGAGTCACGGTCTCACTTGCGAGTGAGAAATTGACACATCTCTGGCTTTTCCGACACACGCTCACCCGTGCGGCTTCATTTTTGAAGCAAACAAGGTACTTTGTGTAACAACAACGTTTCCATTGTTTTCAATGGAGTAGGACTCTTATTATTTTAAAAATGCAGAACTTTACTTGTGTATGTTGGACTTTTGTTGTTTTGGTCTTATTTGATTTAGATAAAGATTGCCTGTTTTCTAAACTGGTGTGATATCTATTTTGTAGTGATTTCACTGTATTACTGTGTGTGTTGTTACTAATACTTTACACATTGTCTCTTAGAATAAGCCTGATTGCTTGTGCCAAGCTACCAAGGGGGTGAGCAGACCACAATCTGAGTGTCATTGGCTTTAGAAACAAATGAAATCCTGAATGACTTGATCTGCGAGGCAAGGGGGGGTCACATACAAATTAAACAGGGTAGATCTCAGCAACGAGCCCTGAGGAACCCCACAGGGCAGAAAGAATGGCTCAGAAGTGATTTTGCCTTGGGGCACCCTTTACACACGACCAGACAGGAAGGAACAAAGCAGAGATTGTGCTGTCCCTTTGATTCCAAATTTACATAGCCGGTCAACCAAGAGGCCATGGTTGACCGTATACAAAGCTGCGGACAGATCAAGGTGGATAAGAGCTGCTCTTCCTCCTCTGTCCAATGTGGCTCTGATTTGTTCAGTACCTGTGATCAAGGCTGACTCAGTACTATGGCCGCTCCTAAACCTGAATTAGGCATCATTCAAATGATTGCTTCTTTGTATGAAGGAGGTCAGTGGCTGGTTCATAGGTTTCTCAACGGTTTTAGCCGGCAAAGAGAGACAAGACATAGGGGGGTAGTTGTTAATGTCAGATTTGCTTTTTTAATAGAGGTAGAATTGAAGCAGGCTTCCAAATTTTGGAAAATGAGCCAGATTTAAACATTTGATAAAAAATGTCAAAAAAGTAGCGACTGAGTTAGGTACCAACTGGAGGATAGGGATCCAGCAGAGAGCCTGATTTGGTGGTAAGAATGGCATGGCATGTTTTAATTGATCCACAGTAAGCAATGTAAATTCTTCCAAGAATGAGGATGATGGGACAGTTAGTATACTACTATTATCCATAGCAGTTTTTGTTTGAGTAGAGGCAAACTTGTCAAAATGATTACCCTCGTCTGCCTTACTAACAGGTGTAGAACTAAATCTCGTAATAGTCTGGAAAAGTTCTTTACTGGAATTCTTAGCCTGTTCAATTTGCTTGGTAAAATAAGAGGATTTTTCAGTCAACAATTGGTTCTTATATTCTTCGATACACTGTTTGTATTTTTGTCTCTCTAAGGGATTTCAATCCTTCCTCCAAATCCATTCATGCCTACGTCAGCCCTGTTTAAGGGCTCTAAGGTTTCCACTGAACCAAAGTGCAAAGGCCTTATTCCTATTACTAGTTCTGATTTTAGGAGGTGCTAGAATATTTACAGCAGATTTCAACCATGGAAATAGTCCTCTGTCATCTTTTCTGGGTTATTTGCAGGATCTGGTAAAGGGGTTCTTAGTAATGAGTTAAGATCGGAGGATTGAATTTGATGCCAAGAATGAGAGATGTATGGTTTACTTGCAGACTTATGTGCCCAGGCCTTAGTAAGAGTTGAAATATCAAACCGTCTTATGATCAGACCACAATACTGTCAAGGTAGAAGTGTTACAAATGCTAGGGTTGTTGCTGATCTATGTAGATATAAAGACTCTCACCATCTTGAAAATAAATAGAATACAACACAGTTGTGAAATAGGCCTAGTACCCTAGCATGGAAAACCTAACCCTGACCTAAAAAGAGTGCTAGGTGTGATAAACCTACCGTATTTTCTGGCGTATAAGACGACTGGGCGTATAAGACGACCCCCTACTTTTCCTGTTAAAATATAGGGTTTGGGCTATACTCGCCGTATAAGACTACCCCTCTTCAAAACGCACACCAAATAAAAATTAAAAAACATCAGATTTGATTTTAATATGGTAATTTTAATTCAAATGCTTATGACATGCAGGTACGTAGTAGGAAAACTGTCACTTATAAACATAAGGCTGTTTGTCATCAAACATGTAAACATGAAACAGTGCAAGTGGATTAAACTTTTCCTAATTCACTCTAAAGCTGAAAGGAAGGATAAGACAATAAACCCATGGGAACTGCCATGCTGTTTGTTTTCTAAGCTGTCAACCAAACTGGAACTGATGATGATAGGAGGAAGATAAAGAAACAGAGAGAGAGAGCAAGTGCCGAGCAAGATCCTAGGGAGTCAGCAACGCCCATCATAACTCCAAGCTATTTTTACAGGACTTGCTGGCTTGACAGTTTCTCTTTAAAAGCCTTCAAAATCCTCCTGTTCGTCATCTGATATCATAAATAAATCAATTACATCTTGTGGGAGACATTTGTAAGGCAGTCATCGTATGGATCTAATTCCGTATCAGATGGTGTGGTCTCAGCTTCGGCTTTCTCTTCATCTTGCCACAAGTAGTCGACCTCCATACCATCTAATGAATTTGATATGCCACACTTCTTGAAAGACTTGATTACTGTTTCTGCATCAATATCATTCCAGGCTTTTATGACAAACTTGCACAAAACATCCAACTGTGGAGCACGCATGTTTCCTCCTTTTGTGAATGACTTTTTGCCGCTAACCATCCACTCATTCCACTGTTCTCGAATGCGATCTTTAAATGGCTTGTTTAGGCACACATCCAGTGGCTGTACCAACGATGTCAATCCTGCAGCCAGCCTTTGCTTGGTGCTGGGAGTTAAATGAGCCCTGAACATATCCCACACCAGTAGACTACGTTTTTGAATAAGTCCACCTGGTCGCCTGCTCCATACATTATCAAGCCATAGCTTTACCCCTTCTTCATCCATCCAGCCTTTTTCATGTACATGTACAAAACAACCAACAGGAAACTTGAGTTTCGGCATTGTTTTTCTTTTAAAAATAATCATTGGTCTCAGTTTGGCACCATCAGCTGTGCATGCTAGTACCACTGTAAAACTGGACTTCTCATGTCCTGTTGTTTTAATTAAAATTGTTTTTTTCACCTTTTGGATGGACAGTTCTATTTCCAACCATATCAAAATTAATTGGATTTTCATCCATATTTCCGATACTACTTAACGCATAGCCATGTTTATTGCGCTGTTGTATTACATATCGATGGAAACTATTTACTTTGGCTTCAAGATCTGCAGGTAATTTTTGTGCAATTTTCGTCTTTTGCCTCAGTACCAGATTATGCCTTTCAAAGAATCTAGTACACCAGGATACAGTGGCCTTAAATCTGTTGCTGTGATCTGGGTTAGATTTGGCCCACTGAAGGGCAAACAAACGTATTTGATTTTGTGTCACTATATAACCACTTTGGCGATGCTCATTCACCATGTCTGCTACATGTTTTCCGAGTTCTGGGCAATGTGGGGTGCCTCTTCTTAATGCACACTTACCCCTTGGCATACTCCTTAATGCTTTTTCATTTGCTTTCCAGTCCCGAACCATCTTTTCTGTTTCTCCGTATTGTCTTGCAGCAGCACAGTTATTATGTTCCATGGCAAAGTTTACAACTTTAAGTTTGAAACCGGCTTCATATTTCTTTCTTCTTGCTGGTGGAGCCAGGATGGGGTCTTGTCTGTTAGCCATTTGTATACTGTACTGTATGTACTGGTGCTGTACTGTATGAACTGGTACAGATACTGGTACTGGTTCTGTGCTGTACTGTACTGTATTCACCACCACATGTATCTGCTCACCAGATAGACTGCCTTCCTTCAGAATCACCAAGTATACAACAACCAGCCAATCAGAGAATGAATTTACATTTAAGATTGTTGAAACTGCAGTACAACCAAAGTTAAATACGGTCAAAATATATATTTTTTTATAATATTGTCATATCCCAATCCAAAATGGCCGTTACTATATGGTAATTCCCTAATATGTGCCATGCGCGAGAAGAAAGAAAGAGAAAACAAATCTTGTTTCTATGGTACCGTAATAGCGCGATTTGAATAGCCTGGGGCACGCGCAGGAACACGCGCCTGCCCAGACAATTGCCAGCGAGGATTTCGGCATACGGTAAGACCATGTCCACAAGTACGGTAACTGAATCTTTGTGGGACGCGGAGCCCATCATATGCTTGGAATTCATTTCCAAATGCAGCGTACGGTGGCTCAGCTCAGCTGAAGTTTCAGCACGCCGTATACCGGCGTATAAGACGACCCCTGACTTTTGAGGAGATTTTTAGGGGTTAAAAAGTCGTCTTATACGCCGGAAAATACGGTAATCTGCCAGTGCCATGTCCATGGAAAGCGCCCCCAGCCCTTGTTACCTTGGAATGAGGTGTTGTGTCAGACTCCGTGTGGGCACGAAGGCAGGGCCTGCATCAAAGTGACCTGTAGATAGTGTTGATGGCATTGGTAGGAATCCCTCTGATGTCCTTGGCTGAGTGAGATGTATTTTTACAGATCTGGAAGAACCCCTGATGTAGGTGTGTTCCCAAACAATAGATAAGAAGGCTGCTTGGTCGGCAATCATGTAAACAGTTCCCTGAAAAGTACATTCTAGGGACTGTTGCACATGAATGGGAAAGTACCGGAACATCATCTTAACTATAAACATGGCAGCCATGTTGGAAGAAATAAATAATTAAAGGTGCTAAAACAAAGCAGTCTAAGTAGGTTAAAAGTCACTAGGTGACGGGGGCACAGACCTGCAAGCCTAAAGGCTAAGCTGAGCTGCTGATTCCGTATAAAATCAATAGGGTCCCCACAGTATGCCTTGCTAGATGAGTTGGATCTACAACTATTTGAGAGAAACTAGGCATGCAAATAACTTGTCCATTAGTTGTTCAGTTTTGTAGGCTTTAACATTTTCTAGATGAAAATTAAAGTCACACAGTACTAAGAAACAGTTTTTTAAGGAAAAGGATTCCAAGAGAGATTCCAGTGCTGACGTGATGGGCTCTATAGGTCCAGGTTGAAGATATACCAGGAGACCGGTAGAGTAATTTTTAGTTAGTTAGTTCAAATTTAAAGCTTTACATTCAGTGAAGGGGACCAGGAGAAAATAGCTGCCATAGTGCCATTACTGCAAGACATCTGCCTTTTTTGTGATTTTTATCTAGTCTCTAAATGCTGTAACCGGCGGGACTGCCACTGCCAGGTCAGGGTCAGATGACGAGTCCGGCCACATTTCTGTGATAAATGCAATATTGAATTGGTATGTATCTAAGAAAGATGCAAATTCAAATTGAAGTTTAACTAAGGACGTAGCATTGATTAACCTGCCCTGATTTTTGACTCAGAGGCTTGTCGTATCCTTTACTTATGGCCTTCTGCCTTGAAATGTCTGGTGTAGCTGAGAATGATGGATTAATATCACTGATTTTACATTGACAAAGTTGGCAAACAAGCTTGGGAGGTCTGTTCTTGGATAATAGATTATTCTTGGGACAGTTACTGAACACACTTGGCATGTTTAGTACCATCAGCTCCTTCCTGGAATAGAACTTACCCATTTCTGCTTGGGGGTCAAACAGCCAGGGGCACGGGCGCTAGGGCAGTCTAGGTGCAGACGGGCTTACCTTTGTCATGCCAGAAGTGCAACCTCTGCACATATCCACTGTGAGGATGAGCTGTGTTGTAGTTTTTTTAAACATTGGAGGAGTGTACCGAGGGGGCGTGGCCCAATTTGGTGCTTTGCAGAGCAATAACAGCAAAACAATTATGAAATCTATGTGGCGGTAAAAGAGAGAATCAGCTCGATTAGAATAAGCAAGCATACCTTGTGCAGTGGCATTCAGATCTCCAGAAGAGATGAGGTGATTACGCTAGAAAACCAGCCTCTAACAGAGCAGGTCCCGGCAGGATGGATGATGAGAGCGGGGCAGGTGCAAGGGAGCAGCAATTTTAAGGACCAATGTGTATTTTAATAAGTGAGTTAAACTTCCACCCTAGAGAGTTCTGATGGCTGACAGCATAAAGGATTGACAAATTTAAACCTGACTCATCACATCAACCCATTCATAGATACAGCGGTGATCATTGGTTGTCTATGAAGGGCGAATGTATACAGTCCACAAAGCCAAACACTGAAGTGGCAGACACACCTCCCTATAGACAGGGCCAATTAAATTAGGTCATCCTTTAGCCAATGCATTTGTCACTAAATCATTCATTTGGAGTATATTTTGCAGTTTTTAACAAAACAAAAATGCTTCTAGCTTGACCTGATCAAAAGGTACTATAAATGATGTGATATGTGTTGCCATGCAATGTAAGGCACTTTGCAAAGGTGAACGTGTCTGTCAACTTTCAATTGCAGATTTCTGTGTATGAGTTTTAAACTAATACTAGTTGTTGGAAAATGGGTTCTTGGTAAGGGCAGGTAAGTACCTACACTTAGCACTAACCTCCAGTTAGCTCTCAGTAAATGAAACCTAGCTCAACCCCTGGTAGCTTGGCAACGAGCGACAAGGCTTAACTTAGGAAACAAAGCGTAAAGCATTCAAATATCACAAAACAGTAATTAAATAAAACACAGGAAACAGTTTAAAAATCCAAAATCAATTTATAAAAATAGATTAAATTTCTATCTTTAAAATGTCACCAAAATGAATAAAATCAGATAAGGGGAACCGGAGGTATGAATTTTTAAAGAATTAATGCTTTCTAGCGCATAGAAGCAACTAGCGCTCAAAGGGTTAAAAAAAGTCACACTGGAAAGGAACAAAGTCCAAAATTCAGGCCACCCACGAGGTAACACTGTCACACTTACTTTCAGAAGTGTTTGATTCAGGAAAGTGTTCCACAGCACCAGCCAAGGGTTCAGAGGCTCTGGTGTGCCTCTTGGGGTCTGGGACTACAACTCCCACAATGTACCTCTTCAACTTATGGAGTTGCTCCAAACGTCTCCAAACTTCTGGATCTTCTTCTAGAGGTCCTTTTTGTGTCCTTGAAGTATCCACAACTTGATCCGAGGTTCCAGAAGCTCTGAGTTGCTCCTTGGGAGTTGGGACTACAATTCCCAGAATGCACCTGGTCAGAATCCTCAAATGGCCACTGGACACTGGTCAGCTGGGCTCTACTTGCAGGACTTGATGCAGGGGACTCTGGGCAGCTCCTTTGTACCTGTAGCAAACAGGGAGTCCCTTCATGATGCAGTAGAAAACAGGTAAAGTCCTTTTAGTGGTGAAGCCCAAGTGTGCAGCTGGTGCAGTCCTCCAGAGTGCAGTGTCCCGGTGCAGGTCAGAGGTCCAGCAGGGCAGTCCTTCTTCTCCTGTAGTTCTTCCTTGTTAGAATCTGATAGGGATCTGAGAAGTGGGTGCAGGTCTGCCAGTTTTATCCCTGCTCCTGTGTGAAAAACAGGGGGGTCGTGGTTCTCCAAACAGGGGCAGGGTCCTTCCCCCTGTGATGACCACTACCTGGGAAGTGTGGCAAAAACCAGTCCCAGGGAGCAACATTCCTCAAAAATCCATCATGGCTGAAAGTGATTTTTGGAGGTTACATCTGGCTGAGCCCACCCACTGGTGTGGCTAAAAATCCTAAACACACCCCTCTCCTGCGTTCTCCTAATCTAATCAAGGGGGCACCTAATTGTCTGTGTTTGCAGGATGTGAGGGTGTTGCTGGGTTGCTCCAAATGTCCTTCTCTGCCTTTGAAGACAAGTTAGGCAGCCCTCCCCCTTTCTGCTTCACCATCGCCTGAGGGGAGATCTCCTTCCCCAGGCACATCTCTTTGTGTGAGGCCAGGCCACTTCACACCTCATCAAAGCAGCCTGGCCAGGCTGCCGGAGGCTGGCCAATCATAGCAAAGCAGCAAAAACACTGCAGGGCTGAAGTTGGCAACTTTTCAGTTAAAGTTTAAAACTCTTTACCTGAGCAAGTTATATTAAATCCCACAACTGGAAGTTGTAGGATTTATTATAACAATTATTTTGATACCAAACTTCTGGTATCTGTTACTTAAGGGGATTTTTTAAATTAAAATAAAGTCTTCCCTTTCTAGCCTATGGAGGCCATTCACTACAATGAGGGAAAAACAAATGTGTGTGTTTTACCTTACCAGGGCTTATAAAACTATTTTTATAAGATCCCTGCTTATAGTTACGTGGCACCCAGCCCTAGGGACACATAGGGCACCCCTTTGGGGTGACTTATATGTAAAAAATAAGGTAGTTTAAGACTTTGGAACTACTTTTAACCCCTTAGCTGCTGGGCCTTTCCCCCCCCCCAGTGCTGAGCCCTTTTTTGGCTATTTGGGGTAGTTTGCGCTTAGGGCTTCATAACTTTTTGTCCACATAAGCTAACCACGCCAAATTTGCGTCCCTTTTTTCCAACATCCTAGGGATTCTAATGGTACCCAGAGTTGGTGGTTTCCCCTGGAGGAGACCAAGAAAATAGCCAAAATACAGTGAAAATTTAGTTTTTTCCAAAAAAATGGGAAAAAAGGGCTGCCGAAGAAGGCTTGTGGTTTTTTCCCTGAAAATGCCATCAACAAAGGGTTTCTGGTGCTGAAATCACTATCTTCCCACCTTTCAGGAACGGGCAGACTTGAATCAGAAAACCAAATTTTTCAACACAAATTTGGCATTTTACTGGGACATACCCCATTTCTACTATATTTGGGGGCATATTTATACTCTGTTTGCACCGAATTAGTGTCATTTTGTTTTACTCTAATTCGGTGCAAAACTAACTCCATATTTATACTTTGGTGCTAGACCCCTCTAGCACCAAATTTATGGAGTTAAAGTAATTTTTTGAAAGTGGAGACCTACTTTGCCTTAATGAGATGCAAGGTAGGCGTTCCCGTGCAAAAAATGACTCTATGGCCTTAACGCCATATTTAGGGGCATATTTATACTCTGCGGCCTATTTATACTCTGTTTGCACCAAATTAGTGTCATTTTTTTTTACTCTAATTCGGTGCAAAACTAACTCCATATTTATACTTTGGTGCTAGACCCATCTTGCACCAAGGCCCTGATTTAAACTTTTTTTGCACTGCATTAACGTCATTTTATGACACAAAAGTGGCCAAACTTACAAAATATTGGCCCTTATTTATACTTTTTGCTGCAAAACTGCACTAACTCAGTTTTGCACCAAAAAGTTTAGCACCGGCTTGCACCATTTCTGTGCACCAGCCGGGCACCATATTTATGGAATGGTGCAAGCCGGTGCAAAGGGTAGGCTAGAGTTTTAAAAAATGACTTTATTCGGGTGGGGCTGGCAGTATAGAAGAAGAGGGTTTAGCACTAAAAAATGGCTTTAGGCAGGTTAGAGTAAAAAAAATGACTCTAACCAGATTAGCGTAAATTTATGGTGCTAAACCTACCATGCCACATGACTCCTGCCTTAGAAAAGGCAGGAGTCATGCCCACCACCCCAGTGGCCAGCACAGAGGACAGGGGTCCCCTGGGCATGGCCATTGCATCCGGTGCCATGTATGGGGGTCCATTTCAGGGCCCCCTATGGCACTTTCAAAAATAAAATGCACTTACCTGTACGTACCTGGGATGGGGTCCCCCATCCTCGCAGTCCCTCTAGTGTGGGTGCGGGTTCACCTAGGGCCTAGGGAGGGCACCTCTGGGATTATTCCATGGTGTTCCACCATGGAAATAGGGTCACAGGTCCCCTAACACCTGTCCTGACCCAGGTCTTAAAAAATGGGGCAAAGCAAGCTTTGCCCCATTTTTTGACCCCTCCTCCCTCCCTTGCACCATTTTTACATGGGAGTATAAATATGGTGTTAAGGCCATAGAGTCATTTTTTTCAACGGGAACGCCTACCTTGCATCTCATTAAGGCAAGGTAGGATTCCACTTCCAAAAAAATGACTTTAACTCCATAAATTTGGTGCTAGACGGGTCTAGCACCAAAGTATAAATATGGAGTTAGTTTTGCACTGAATTAGAGTTTTAAAAAAATGATGCTAATTCAGTGCAAACAGAGTATAAGTATGCCCCTTAGCGTCAAAAAATGATGTTAATCTGGTCAGAATAATTTATTTTGACTCAAAACTGCCTAACGTCATTTTTTTTTAAGCTAGCCTACCCTTTGCACCGGCTTGCACCATTCCATAAATATGGTGCCCAGCTGGTGCTAAAAAATGGTGCAAGCCGGTGCAAAACTTTTTGGGGCAAAACTGCCTTAGTGCAGTTTTGCACCAAAAAGTATAAATAAGGCCCTTGGTGCTTTCAGCCTCCTTCCAGTTAGTGACAGGAATGGGTGTGAAACCAATGCTGGATCCCGGAATGCTAAACATTTCTGAAAACTAGACAACATTCTGAATTCAGCAAGGGGTCATTTGTGTAGATCCTACAAGGTTTTCCTACAGAAAATAACAGCTGAAATAAAGAAATATTGAAATTGAGCTGAAAACAACAGCCATTTTTCTTTATGTTTTACTCTGTAACTTTTTCCTGCGATGTCAGATTTCTGAAAGCAATATACCGTTTTGTCTGCTGGACTCTTCTGGTTGCGGGGATATAAAGGGCTTGTAGGTTCATCAAGAACCCTAGGTACCCAGAGCCAATAAATGAGCTGCACCCTGCAGTTGGTTTTCATTCTATACTGGGTATACAGCAATTCATTTGCTGAAATATGAAGAGTGAAAAAGAGGTATCAAGAAAACCTTTGCATTTCCAAAATGGGATCAAGATAAGGTTTTGAGGAGCAGTGGTTATTTGCACATCGCTGAATTTTGAGGTGCCCATACTAGCATGTGAATTGCAGGGCATTTCTCAAATAGACGTCTTTTTTACACACTCTCTTATATTTGGAAGAAAAAAATGTAGAGAAAGATAAGGGGCAATAACACTTGTTTTGCTATTCTGTGTTCCCCCAAGTCTCCCGATAAAAATGATACCTCACTTGTGTGGGTAGGCCTAGTGCCCGCGACAGGAAATGCCCCAAAACACAACATGGACACATCCTATTTTTTTTATAGAAAACACAGCTGTTTTTTCCAAAGTGCCTACCTGTAGATTTTGGCCTCTAGCTCAGCCGGCACATAGGGAAACCTACCAAACCTGTGCATTTCTGAAAACTAGAGACCTAGGGGAATCCAAGGAGGGGTGACTTGCGGGGCTCGGACCAGGTTCTGTTACCCAGAATCCTTTGCAAACCTCAAAAAGTGGTTAAAAAAACAAGTTTTCCTCACATTTCGGTGACAGAAAGTTCTGGAATCTGAGAGGAGCCACAAATTTCCTTCCACCCGGCGTTCCCTTAAGTCTCCCGATAAAAATGATACCTCACTTGTGTGGGTAGGCCTAGCGCCCGCGACAGGAAATGCCCCAAAACAGAACGTGGACACATCACATTTTTTCAAAGAAAACAGTGCCTACCTGTGGATTTTGGCCTCTAGCTCAGCCGGCACCTGGGGAAACCTAGCAAACCAACACATTTTTGAAAACTAGAAACCCAGGGGAATCCAAGATGAGGTGACTTGTGGGGCTCGGACCAGGTTCTGTTACCCAGAATCCTTTGCAAACCTCAAAATGTGGCTAAAATACCACATTTTCCTCACATTTCGGTGACAGAAAGTTCTGCAATCTGAGAGGAGCCACAAATTTCCTTCCACCCAGCGTTCCCCCAAGTCTCCCGATAAATATGATACCTCACTTGTGTGGTTAGGCCTGGTGCCTGCGACAGGAATAGATCACACAACGGTCAATGTTGGTCCTTACGTGAGGCAGCTGTTGACCCTGGGGTGATCCATTCCTGACACAGGCACTAGGTGTAGGCACTCAAGTGGGGTAGTGTTTTTATCAGGACAGGTGAGGAGTCACTGGGTGGTAGGAATGTTGTGGATCCCAGCATATTCCTGTACTTTGTGTGACAGAAATGCGAGTTTTTTTTCAACATTTCAGCTTTGCAGGGTATTCTGGGTAAGAAAACTTTGGGGAATCCACACAAGTCACACCTCTGTGGACTCCCCCGAATGTCTAGTTTCCAGAAATGTTTGGGTTTAGTGTGTTTCTCTATATGGCCGCCGAATCCAGGACCAAAAACACAGGTGCCTGCCTTACAAAACCAGTTTGTTTTGCCATAGACAATTTTGATGTCTCCACAATATGATTTGGGTGGTGGAATTTAGGGCTGAACTAAATTGGTGAGCTCCCAAGAGAGCACTCTCTCTCTGCTTGCCGCCGCATTCACCTGCTCTCTGGGTTGGCCTAACCCACTATTACCCAGTTGCACGAACAGCTTGCGAAGGGACAGCAGGACTGCCCTCATCACCTCCCTCATAATGTACTGGAAGAGGAGTTTTCGAATGGGACTCCTCTGACTGAAAAATCACTCCCACAGTCTGCGCCATTGTCCTATCCCTCAGATGCTGTCTCAGTATCTGATGTCTCAGTCTCTGATCCTATGTCAGAGCGGTCCTCTATAACCCGAGTGCAGGCAGCAGTCATCCATCAAGATGCCATCTCTGCTATTGGCTAAACTGTTGCTCTAAAACACTAGCCTACGTAGACAGTCACAAAATCGATGGTGTGTGTGAGATACGTGCAACAGTAGAGGCCACCTTACCTGCGCTTCTTCCCTCAATCAGCACGTACTTTCAAGACACTCAAAAAACACCTTGTCACATACCATTCGTCACAGTCTTTAGCACCTCCTGCGCCCAGTCCAACAATCATTATTGGTGCTCCCACTCCCTCCTCCTCGGATTCCCTCATTACCACCCAGCAAAAGTGCCCTTCATCTCTCCATAGACTTTACTAATGTACTCAGCTATTTACATAAAATACAGATGTGCTCTTTGCAGTGGGCATATAAACCTTCTGCGCTTCTTTATGGCACTAAAACTGCCACTAGACAAGTCGGACCCTTTTCCCCCCCAGGGAAACCACACACATATTGACAAAAGTGATGTATATATGACAGCCAACCACCTGAAACTCAACTCAAGCAAAACCGAAATAATCCTCTTTGGCCCTCACCAAAAAAATCTGGGACCCCCCATGGTGGCCCACCACGCTAGGCCCTGCACCCACCCCCGCCAACTACGCACGCAACCTCAGCATCATCCTAGACTCCTCCCTCTCTATGACCCAACAAATCAACGCTCTTACCTCCTCATGCTTCAACAAACTCTGTATACTGAAAAACATTCAAATGGATCCCCACAGAGACCAGAAAAACTGTCACTCACGCACTCATCAGCAGCAGGCTTGATTACAGAAACGCCCTCTACGCCGGCACCACTCTAAAACTCAAGTGCAAACTACACGCATCCAGAACTCAGCAGCACGACTCATCCTCGACCTCCGCCGACACGAACACATCTCTCCACACCTCAAATCCCTCCACTGGCTCCCCATTGACAAAAGGATCACCTTCAAGATCCTCATCCTCGCACACAAATCACTCCACAACACAGGCCCTGCCTACCTCAACGAGAGTCACCTTCCACACCCCCACACGAAACGTCCGTTCAGCTGACCTCTCTCTCGCCTCTGTCCCCCGCATCAAACACACCACCACCGGGGGCAGATCCTTCTCCTACATTGCACCCAAAACATGGAACGCACTCACAACCCACATTCGCAAGACCCAAAACCTACTTCTTTTCAGGAAGGGCCTCAAAACCTGGCTTTTTGAACAGTGAACCTCCTAGCCCCTTTCCCTCCCCCCGTCCCCCCCCCAGCGCCTTGAGACCCTCACAGGTGAGTAGCGCGCTTTATAAATCTCTTTGATACAGATCTACCTATATATATATATATATATATATAGAAATATATATATATATCTACATAGATATATCTATAGATATATCCATGTACCTAGATATATCTATCTACATAGATATATATATATAGATATATACATATATTTTTTTTTAGTTGTTGGATGGTTTCCTTGGGGGCCAAAATGGCCCCCAGGGAAACCCTACAACATCTAAAAAAAAAATTGCCCCCACAGGGGGTCACCCTGCCCACGGGCGACCCCCTGTCATTTCATTTTTTTTTTTTTTTTTTTAAATCCCCTGGGGGGGGGGCGCGATCGCGCACCCCCCCTAACTTTTTTTTTTTTGAAGAAAATTATGCCGGGGGGGGCGCCCGTTTTCCAGGGGGGGGCGCCCCCCAAAAGTGAAATCCCTGGTGTCTATTGGGGTTTCCTGGCCCCCGATCGCAGCTGTGCTGCGATCGGGGGCCAGGAAACCGTTTCAGAAGGCCTCGTAAGAAAGGGGAGACTCTCCCCTTTCTTACGAGGCCTTCTGAAACTGTTTCTGGCCCCCGATCGCAGCACTGCTGCGATCGGGGGCCAGAAACAGTTTCAGAAGGCCTCGTAAGAAAGGGGAGAGTCTCCCCTTTCTTACGAGGCCTTTTCAAAATGTTTCCTGACCCCCCCGATCGCAGCTGTGCTGCGATCGGGGGAGCCAGGAAACCTGAAAGTGTTTCCTGGCACCCGATCGCAGCACAGCTGCGACCGGGGGCCAGGAAACACTTTCAGGAAGGCCTCGTAAGAAAGGGGAGACTCTCCCCTTTCTTACGAGGCCTTCCCAAACGTGTAAAAGGCCGTTTTCCCCATGAAAGCAGGAAGCGGCCGCAAGGCTGCTTCCTGCTTTCATGGGGAAAACACCTTTGCAACGTCAGCGCGCCTCGCGGCGCGCTGACGTCACAAAGGGGCGGGTGGGGGGCGGGGGGAGACACGGTAGCTTCCGTGTCTCCCGGGGGGAGTAAAAAAAATAAAAATAAATCCTCGGGTGCGACGCACCCGAGGATTTATTAATGCCCTTCCTGGTGTCGGCCACTGGTCGTGACCCGCACCAGGGAGGGTGTGTGGGCGTCGGCCAGTGGCCGACGCCCGCACTTAAGAGGTTAATTCCAAAGTCGAATTTGCAGGGTGGTATGTAGAGGGGAGCTGGGAGTACTAGAAAACCCAAGAGGTAAGTACTAGAACCAACCCCAGACCCCAGAAAAGTAGGAGTAAAGTTAGGGAACTTTACTCTAGAAAACACAAAAATGACAATCAGGGTTATGCAAGAACCAGAGGAGACTGCAAGACACCAACACTGGATTCCTGGACCTGAGGACATGTGGAAGAAGGGGACCAAGTCCAAGAAGCACAGAAGAGTCCAGGATCAACAGGATCCCCTGCTAACCTGGAAGAGGGTGCAAAAGAGGAACCACTGGTGCAGAAGAAAAGTCAGGATTGCACCCAAGAAGACTGGTTTGGGTTCCTGGTTGTTGCAGCTGACGTCCCATTCCGGATGAATAATTGCAGTCTTGTTTGCATCATCGAAGTCGCCCCATGAGCCGTGGAACACAGAATTCTCACGGTTAGAAGAAAATGGTGCTGCCCGTACCCAGGAAGGACCAGGTGCACTCTATCCATGTGGGGGAGTCAAAGGGGGCTCTCCACATCCTAGAGAGCCCACAACGGACCAGGCAGCCCACCCAGGAGCCCCACAGCATGGGGACAAAGGATTTCAAAAGAGGCCCACGCAGCAACACAGAAAAGGGTCCTGAGCCGCCGGAGTACCACTCAGGAAGCTGTGCGTTGCAGGATCGTGTGCTGGGGACCCAGGTTTGAAGATGCACATGAAACTTTGTAGAGGGATGCAACCAAACCTTGGTAGCTGTAAAACACATTGAAAATTAGAAAAAAAAGATATTTAAAGTATTTTCATTTTGAAAGTGTGTACTATTAAATAATAATGTATTGTTAATATACTTTTATTGGTATGGGTATAGCTGCGTGGAGTGGGAAGGCAAGCTCTTACTTCCACAAAACTTGCACAGATGTACATGGGACCCATCTGAAACACTTCTGTCCACCACTCATGTTGCAGGATCCAAGCAGCTCCACTGGAGAGGGGTTCCACGCCCTTGGTCATCAATGCAGAGGGTGCCTGCTGAAGCAGGGGGTGACTCCTTCAACCCCAAGGGAGACTCCTTTGTTCTTCCTGTTAAGATTGAAGACTGGCTGTCCTTTGTGGATGCACAACTGGGAAGCAGTTGCATTTACTGGCAGGAGCTGAAGATACAATGTTGCAGAAGTCTATTTTGTTGCAGGCTTGTAGAGTTCCTGGAGCGTCCAGATGCAGTTTCTTTGGTCAGAAGTTGAAGTCGAGGATGCAGAGGATTTCTGCTGGAGTCTTGCAATCTGAATCTGAAGAAACACCAAGGAGAGAGACCCTAAATAGCCCTGAGAGGGAGAATTCTCAATGAAGTCAGTGTCCACCTATTAGGGGAGTGCCTGACGTCACCTGCCTGGCCTGGCCACTCGGATGCTCCCGGAGTGTCCTGCCCATCTGGAAATCAAGATGGCAGAACTCAGGAACACTCTGGAGGAGCTCTGGGCACCACCACTGTGGAGGTGATGGACAGGGGAGTGGTCACTCCCCTTTCCTTTGTCCAGTTTCATGCCAGAGCTGGGACTGGGGGTCCCTGAACTGGTGTAGACTGGCTTATGCAAGGAGGGCACCAAATGTGCCCTTCAAAGCAAAGCCAGAGGCTGGGGAGGCTACCCTCCCAAGCCGGTAACACCTGTTTCCAAAGAGAGAGGGTGTAGCATCCCTCTCCCAAAATCCTTTGTTCTGCCTTCCTGGATTTGATCAGATCAAGTAGCAGGAGGGCAGGAACCTGTCTGTGAAGTGGCAGCAGCTGGGGCTGCCTAGAAAACCTCAGAAGGCTGGTATGGCAGTACTTGGGGCCCACTGTGGAGCCCCAGAGTGGATGGAATCATAAAGAAAATGCTTGGGTTAGCATTGGGGTCTGATTCCCACATGTTTGATACCAAACATGGCCATATTTGGAGTTACCATTGTGAAGGTGGATATAGGTAGTGACCTATGTACTGTGGACACTTAGAATGGCATCCCCGCACTCAAGAAGTCCGGGAAAATGGTCATGGACAATGTGGGGGCACCTCTGCTAGTGCAGAGGTGCCCTCACACTCAGTTAGTTTGCATCCAGCCTTCAGGAATGCAAGGCCTGTCATATGGGTGACTTACAAGTGACTTGGTGCAGTGTAATGGCAGTGAAAGGGTGCTTGAACCATTTCACGCAGGCTGCAATGGCAGTCCTGCAGAAGCTTTTGCATGGGCTCCCTATGGGTGGCAAAACACATTTTGAAGCCCATAGGGTTCCCCAATGCCCTAGGTACCTAGGTACCATATACTAGGGACTTATAAGGGGTGACCAGTATACCAATTGTGAGTGAAATACTGAGTTAACAGTATGCAGTAACCAAATTTAGAGGAGAGACAGCATAATCACTGGGGTGCTGATTAGCAGGATCCCAGTGAACACAGTCAAACACACGGACAACAGGCAGAAATTGGGGGTAACATACCAATAAGATGGTACTTTCCTACACTGTGGCTGGCACTCCATTACCTGCCCAACACGACAGCCATGGGTGGCCGAGTAATCCAGGGCTACCAGACAGAAGCAAGGAAGCTGCGGTGGAGGACTATCCACTTCTCTCCCAGATGACATTGATCTTCAAGATAGAGTGGGCTGGCCGACAACTCAAACATCGCTGGGCAGACATTGTAAGCAGAGAGCAGGACCTTCTGGACCACATTAGGATTGAGGTAGGAGAAACTGTGGGTGACTACACCATCTATGTGGTTGACTCCTTTTAGAATCGCAGGTACAGGTCTGTTGGTCATAGGGCCTCCTTTACCAAGTTAAGGAAGAGGGCAGGGTTGTGAGTACTGTGTTGGCAGCACTGCACCATTAAATTAGACAAAGGGCTTATTCCTGTCCTTGTCCCCTGGATTTTGCCACCATATTCTAATGTACACCAATGCTGACACAACTGTGTCATGGTAGAAGGGTACATGGTTACCAGGAATGTGTGTCCATATCCACTAAGTGCCTAACTACTGTTGTAGTTTGCATAGTCATGTACATTTGACTTAAAACATTGCACTGCAGTAAAGGGAGGTATGGCTGAGTGTCATGTGAATCATGTATGTGGAGAGTGACATTACAATTGACACATCTTGAAAAATGTTGCAGTTGGAAGTCATCTGTATTTACCTAACAATGTAGCTGTGACATGTATGTCAGGTTCCAGCACATATGTGCACATGTCAGCCTGGCCTACCAATGTATATCATTGAGACATGTATGATGACATAATTGAATATTCATCAACATAGATATACTAGGGTCATTGGCAAATGATGTCTAATGTGCAATAGTTGTCCATAGTGTTCACTGTGCAACATTCACAGTGTCATGTCTCATGTTCCCTCTCTCAGGTGGACCCCAACTATACACTATTGGAGAGGTGTCAAGCTTCAATGACCCCGATGCAACCAGTGAGTCACAATCTGTATGTGTAATGTGTTGTGTGTGCTGTTGTATGTATTGCCATGTACCACGTACATGTATGCTATTACAAACATAGTTGGCTAAACATGGATATGGACTGTATGGTTGCAGTTGTGTCTAGGATATGCATGCTATGAAATGAAAACATCGGTGGCAACATGTGTAGCAACAGCCATAGAAATGTTGGCCATAGTACATGAGTCCCATAACAGTTATGACAGTATGGACATATGGCTGAGGTTTATTGCCCAACACCTGTGTGCAGGGTTGCAAGATATTGACTATACATGTCACTGATCTGTGTGCCACATGCAGAACTAAGTAACTAAGGTTATGGTCTGATGCATAACCATGTGAATAGTCCCCTTGGCAGGTCAGTGGTCAACATACCACACTTGATATGCCAAACGTAATACCCATTATCTGAGTCGTAGTTTGCAACATTTCTAACCGATGTCATCCTCACATACCTTGGCATGTATTTTTGGCTAGAGGGATAACCATACTCCATTGGTATACAACATGCCATAACTCAAAGCATCATCTACTAGTGGTTATCCAGATGGTGTCCATGATGTGATGTAAAAGCAAAAGACTCACAATGTACAGCATTAGCCAGTGCTGTTCAAAGATCCCTGTGCAGGTGAGATGAAGGACATGCATGCACCTACATATGAGATGATGGTGCTGAATGATGGTATGCAGCATGCTAAGCATAGTTTAGGACACATATACAACAAATGGCCATCATAGTGTAAAGAAACAAGGTACTATGCATTAAGTCATGGCACAGCTCATCAGGTACTGACTTGTGTCAATATGAGAGTAATGTAATCATCCTCTGTGTGACATGACTGACTGCACCACCCTACAATTTCCTATATAATGCCTGTCATATCCAGATTTGCATTTAGCAATGTGTCATGACATCTGTCCTTGCTGACTGTGGTGAGACCACATTTAGCTTGCAGTTCTTGCTCAGATGAGTTTGTCACATGTCAACGGATCTGAGGTCACTTGTGCAAGCATTAGGGTGATTGATCAACAAACCACCATGATGAGTATGGTGTTGCATGCGCACATTGCTGATGTGAATGACAATCTTAGTCAATGGTGACATGGTCCTTCAGTGATTTTCCAAGATGGTTCAATGTTATTGTACAACAATAGCTAGTCTCGATACCATTGACATGGGCAACGTAGAGTTGACGGTTGGTGTGTAGATGTGTGTCTTCCCAGCCTTTCAAGATGTTATGGTGATTTGTGTTGGCCAAAGTGTTACAACTGCAGATGGTGTATTCATTGCATGCATGTTGTTCATTTGCCAAAAATACAATTGTCTGACATGTCCAATTCATGTTGCAGCTGCCAACATGACTGCATCCCAGTGGTGACCATTTGAGAAGAGGGCAGAGAGGTACCGGAGGATGCAGCGGCAATATGGCAGCGGCCATGCATTGGGGGCACGGAAAGCCTTCCTTCAAGGGGGTCCAGTCAAAGAACGCTTCACCACCACCCACGCAGTAGCAAGGCCTGTGGCTACAGGCAGTGTCACTTCTCCTGGAGCAGGACCTTCTACCTCAACACCATGAATGAGTACCCAGACCACTACTGTGGCTGCACCAACCTATGTTGAACCTCCATAAGTGCAGGAATTTAGAACAGAGTTGGCGGACCAAACATATTGTATTGCCCGGATGGAGCACCAAAATAGCCAGATATTGTTGTTGCTCCCTGAACTAAAGGCACACATAATGAAGCGCTGAGAGGACATTTTGAAATAGACAAAGCACATCCCTTCCCTTTGTAAATATGCTTGTATGTAGTTGGGGTATCTAGTTAGCTAAGGTTTGGTAAATTAGTGTAGTGTAGATTATCTTGTAGAGTTTTTCCTCAGAGGTGGGGGGTTTAGGGTATCTCCTTTATTTTTTTGGTTGGGGACGGGATGATGTTTAGGGTATGTGTACCAAAATAAATAAAAAAACAACAAAAATATGCAAAAAATGTATAATTGTTTAGGTTCTATGTTTAGTTAGTCAATATCTAGCTTTAGTTACTGTTGTCCTTGTCGATAGATGTACATTAAGAGGGCCGGTGGGTTGATGCTTATCATGTGGCATCATATGTTTAGAATAAGTAGAGATAAGTTAAGTTACCTTTATGAATAAGTTAGGCTGAGCTAGGGTAGTATAGGTTAGTTTAGGTAGCTTAGTTAGTTTGGGTTTTTAGATTTAGTATTGTAGTTAAATAAATGTTTTTTCTATTCCTAATCTATGGTCTCTATTCTGATTTACTGTATAGGTGGTGGCATGTATGCACAGGTCATGTTAGGCACATACCTTTGCAAGTAGTAGTTAGTTCACATGTGTGACTAAGTGTATCAGTTATGGCCAAGTTCCTGTCAGGTTGGCAATGGTCTCAGATCAGCAACTCCAGACATCTTTCAGCTATGCACGTGACACTCTGGATGTGCATGGATACACATCCCAAATGGGTATTCATAGAGCATTTCTCTGAATTGTTAAGTAATGTGACCTGCATTGTCATTATGTTGTTGTAATTGCACTCCCCCTACATCTAGATTTTGTGATTGAGACACTCATGACTGTCCCTCACACTCTTACACATGCATCATTTATTTGTCACATCTATGGTTTTCCTGTTACTACCGTCCTTGCTCGGCCCGGCCACTTGAGAAGTGTTTGCTTTCAGCTATCACAATACATGCATGATCACTGTCAAAAGCCATGCTAGGGATGCCCACGTACAACTTGCTAGTTCACATAGCTATTGGTCACCTCAATCATGTTGCAGTCAGTGGGAGTCATTACAACATTGGCAGTAAAAGCCGCTTACCGATGTGCAGAAGACCGCCAATACACCGCCGCGGCCGCGGAAAGCCGCCACAGCTATTATGACCCACATCTCGGAATCCGCCGAAATTCAGACACCCACACAAGTCCGCCACACCAAAGGTCAGTGATAAACTGGCGAAAACAAAACCTCCACCGTCACGCCAACAGAAACACGCCCATGCTATCACAACCCATGAATCCACGCGGCGGTCTTTCAACCGCGGTATTCCATTGGCGGTACACACCGCCGCGCTCAAAATACACACACATCTCCAAAACACCGCCACATTGGACAATTCCAAATACACACACCTGATACACATACAAACACCACTCCCACACAATCAATACTATATAAAACACACACCCACATCACCTACAAACCGCTACGACCCAAAATTACTGACGAAGGCCAGAGAGACTGCATAGCATAGACAACCCCACCACACAGAGGCACACAACACCATCACCCACACTACTTCCACACACAAAACACCACACACCACTACACATCACCACAATCATCACCACATACACCACCCCACACATCACCTACACCACCCCATGGCACGGCAAAGACACCCCAGGTTCTCCGAGGAGGAGCTCAGGGTCATGGTGGAGGAAATCGTACGGGTAGAGCCACAGCTATTTGGAGCACAGGTGCAGCACACCTCCATAGCTAGGAAGATGGAGCTATGGCGAAGAATAGTCAACAGGGTCAACGCTGTGGGACAGCACCCAAGAAATAGGGACGACATCAGGAAGAGGTGGAACGACCTACAGGGGAAGGTGCGTTCCGTGGTCTCAAGACACAACATCGCGGTACAGCGGACTGGCGGCAGACCACCACCTCCTCCCCCACAACTAACAACATGGGAGGTGCAGGTCTTGACCATTATGCATCCTGAGGGCCTCGGAGGAGTCGGTGGAGGAATAGACTCTGGTAAGTCAAATCTTAACTATCATATCCCCCACCCTACCTGCATGCTATCACAGACCCCCACCCTCACCCCCTCCCCTATCACTCCAACTCCTCACTAATGTACTAATAACACAAACCACACATCCCAACACTAAGCCCTGCATGACACAACAAAGCATGGACACCCCTCAATAAAGCATGCCCACTGCACATACCCATAACACCCCCCCAACCATCATCACACAAGCCCCCATACAGGAATGCTAGCACTGGGTTACACACTCACCCACCCATTGCCCACCATAACACACACAGATGCAATAATCATGCCTTTACACCCCTGCAAGACCACTACCCAACGTCACCAGACAGGAGGGTCCAGACATCTCTACCCCACCCACAGAAGAGGCCCACAGTAATGACAGCAGCTCTGGCCAACTGGATCCATATGACCAGCCTGGACCATCGTGGGCCTCGGGACAGTCGGGTCCCCTCGCACAGGCACAGCCCAACACAGACCTTCCACCCTCTGGAAACACCAGCACAGCACCCACCCAGCGGGCCCATACCTCCGTACCCAGGACAGGTCAATCAGCTGTGTGTTCACCACTACAGGGAACCCAGGATAACCCACCACCCCAACAACAACAGGGACCTGGGGGCAGTGGTAGTGGGCACACAGTCCAGGGGATGGAGGCACAGGAACACAGGGGAACTGGGAGGGCTGCTGTGCGACAGGGGGCGGACAGGCCAAGGGAACCCACTCTCCACGAGGCCCTCTCCTCCATCATGGGAGCATACCACCACTCCCAGGATATGACGGCTACGGTCCTGGCCAAGTTTCTGGAGACCCAGCGCATGCAGGAGGAACAGTATTTGGGCTTCAGGGAGGAACTCAGAACCATTAGCTCCGCCCTGGGCACCATCGTAGGGGTGCTGAAGGACATACTCAACACCAGGAGGGACACCATGGCACTCCAAGGGGCCCCTGACACCAGCATGTACGATGAACTGCCAACCACCTCCGCCGGCGCTAGTGGACAGGACGCCCCGACACAGGACCACCACACCAGCACCCCACCCCCTGCAGATGGAGAACCACCCCGCAAGCGGTCCCTGAGATCCAGGAACAGGACAGAGCACGATGGCAAGACCCCGCCAAGAAATGAGACCACCCTGATTGTCATCCCACTGTCCCACTTTGTAACCCTGTCCATATTGGAACTGCCCCAGCTCCACTTCCTATGCCCATATGGGCAGTGCACCAGTGAGACTAATAGACTGGACTCTGCCATGGACATTCCTCCACCATCACCCCTCACCATTTTACCACCCCCTCCAATATTTAGCACTTCAATAAACACCCTTGAAGCACAAAACAATCTCGAGTCAGTCTGTGATTTTGAAAATGTGTATTAGCTATGACAGTGACAAAATCCGTTCTGAAATGTAATGTCAACATACCTATGTCACACAACACAAGTCCATGAAGAATGCAAGCAGATGACACACGTTGGTAACCACACCTGTGAAACCTTAATGGAAATGTACAACTCAGTTACCAAATACTGCATGAAATTGACAGACAGGATAGAGGTAGAAGTGTGAAAGTACTTGTAGTAGGCAAGAAAGTGTTCTCACCTGTGTGTCACTGGAAATATTGCTGGATGACTGAGTCCCTATTGTCAATGTCTTCTTCCTCTGCTTCCTCCTCATCACTGTCCACAGGCTCCACAGCTGCCACAACACCGTCATCTGGACCATCCTCCTGCAGAAAAGGCACCTGGTGTCGCAAAGCAAGATTGTGAAGCATACAGCAGGCGATGATGATCTGGCACACCTTCCTTGGTGAGTAGAATAGGGAACCACCTTTCATATGGAGGAACCTGAACCTGGCCTTCAGGAGGCCGAAGGTGCGTTCGATCACCCTCCTAGTCTGCCCATGTGCCTCATTGTAGCGTTCTTCTGCCCTGGTCCGGGATTCCTCACTGGGGTCAGTAGCCATGACAGGTTGGGGTAACCAGAATCACCTGATAGCCACACCCGGTGAATCTGGAGTTGACCCATCACATAAGGGATGCTGCTATTCCACAGGATGTAGGCGTCATGCACTGAGCTAGGGAACATAGCATTTACCTGAGAGATGTACTGGTCTGCCAAACATACCATCTGTACATTCATCGAATGATAACTCTTCCGGTTCCTGTACACCTGTTCACTCCTGTGGGGGGGACCAAAGCCACATGGGTCCCATCAATGGCACCTATGATGTTAGGGATATGTCCAAGGGCATAGAAGTCACCTTTAACAGTAGCCAAATCCTCCACCTGAGGGAAAACGATGTAGCTCCTCATGTGTTTCAGCAGGGCAGACAACACTCTGGACAATACGTTGGAAAACATAGGCTGGGACATCCCTGATACCATGGCCACTGTTGTTTGAAAAGACCCACTTGCTAGGAAATGGAGCACTGATAGCACCTGCACTTGAGGGGGGATCCCTGTGGGATAGCGGATAGCTGACATCAGGTCAGGCTCCAACTGGGTACACAGTTCCTGGATTGTGGCACGGTCAAACCTGTAGGCGATGATTAAATGTCGCTCCTCCATTGTCAACAGGTCCACCAGCGGTCGGTACACCGGAGGATTCTGCCATCTTCTCACATGTCCCAGCTGACGGTGCCTATGAAGGACAACAGCGACCACAGAGTCAAGCAACTCAGAGGTATGTAGCCACAGCTACACAGCACACTAAACATAGTCCAAAAAGTTGTCTGTATGTGTGTTGAGTCCAGGCCTAGGTATGTGTGACGCAGTTGAAAATGAAGCCATGTGGGCCCCTGAAATGGCGGCTGCCTGACCTCTAAACTGGGACAGTGGGATGTGAGGTAACTGCACTGGCGTTGTACACCGTCGCAGTAGGCGGTCGAAGACCGCTGCGCAATGCTGCATTGGTTAACATTGGACCCTATGGGTCCCAGGAGCCAATGACGAAGTGCGCCGGCGGGGATGATACGCACCGCCGCGGACGTCACTGCCGCGGACGTGACTGCCATTTTCTATCTGTTGAATCACTCGATACCTGATCTTCGATAGGAGAGGACCTATACTGCAAGGGCTGCTGTGACCTCGGTCTGGAAGAGACAATGGCTCGTGCGTCTGGGGAAAGGGCCCCTGCCTTCACTGCACAGGAGTTGGAGAAGCTCGTGGATGGGGTCCTCCCCCAGTACACGCTACTCTACGGTCCTCCAGACAAACAGGTAAGTACACAGGGAGCAAGTTGTATGGGCTATGCCTAGGTGGAGAGGGCTGGTTGTAAGAAGGAAGGGGGCAGAGTTCTGCGAGCATGAAGGACTGTGAATGCATGTGCCACATGGCAATGGTAGGGATGTGGGCCACTCACTTGACGGTGCAGTTGGTAATGACTTCTCTTCTTCCCCTGGACATGTCATGTAGGTCAGCGCCCACCAGAAGAAGGATATTTGGTGTGCCATCGCCAAGGACGTCCGGACCCTGGGGGTCCACCAGAGACGGAGCACCCACTGCCGTAAAAGATGGGAAGACATTCGCCGCTGGAGCAAGAAGACGGCGGAGGCTCAGCTGGGGATGGCCTCCCAACGTGGGAGGGGTGCCCGTCACTCCATGACCCCCCTGATGTTCCAGATCCTGGCGGTGGCCTACCCTGAGTTGGATGGGCGCTTGAGGGCATCACAGCAGACACAAGGGAGTGAGTACAACCTCATTCAGCAGACTTTGTGTGCAGTGAAGGTGTCTGGGTGGGGGAGGAGGGCTGTGGGTTTCCCTAGGCCAGGGCGAGTTCCGTAGGCTAGGCCCCTCCGTAATGCAGGCCATGTGGCTCTCCACCCCACCTCTGTAGAGTGACAAGTACAGGTATACATGCCCATGTGTCATCTATGTGTGCTCATGTCCACCATAGCCATGTAGGCCATATCCCAGGAACTGCATCAGTAGAGCCCAACAGCGCGGCGTAGTGCAGGGGGCTGCTGTGTCTGTATTGTCTGCCAACGGTAGCGGTAAGCCATGCACTCAACCTGTCTTTCTTCTGTCGTCGTCCCCCCCTTTTTGTGCTCTCCCTGTTCTTTTGTGCATCAGCATCATCAGGCGGAGGTACAGTGGCACCGGAGCAGGAGGGAGCTGCATCCCACATGGCCATGGAGGGCCACACCACGGACTCTGAATACACCAGTGGGACGGAGGGCGAGGGGAGCTTCACGGCGGGGACAGGATCAGCAACCAGCGACACGGACTCGTCCTCCGATGGGAGCTCCCTTGTAGTGGCGGCAAAATCTGTGCCCCCCACTTCTACAGGTACAGCCGCCACCTCCCCTACCAGCACCGCCCTCCCAGCAGCCCCTCAGCCTTCGCCCGGTGCCCGCTCACCCAGGAGGGTGGGCATCATCTTCGCCCCAGGCACCTCAGCCCCTGCCCCCGTCACCTCTGCTGCCCTCAGTGAGGAGGCCATTGACCTCCTCAGGTCACTCACTGTTGGGCAGTCTACCATAGTGAATGCCATCCAGGGTGTAGAAAGAGAGTTGCAACACAGTAATACATTCCTGGAGGGCATTCATTCTGGCGAGGCTGCCCTTCATCGAACCCTGCAATCTCTGGCCTCAGCACTGATGGCAGCCATTGTCCCTGTCTCTAGCCTCCACCCTCCAACTTCCTCCACCCAGACCCAATCCCCTGTACCCCAGCCTATCCCAAGCACACCATCAGACCAGCCTGCACACATGTCAACACACAAGGGAAGCTCAGGCAAACATAAGCACCACACATCCCACAGGCACTCACGCAAGCATCACACACATACAGACACACCAACATCCACTCCCTCCACTGTGTCCCCCTCCTCGTCGTCTCCCTCCTCCCTCCTAGTGTCGTCTACACTCTCACCTGCATGCACTACCACTACAGCCACTAGGTCCCGCACCAGCACACCCACCACCACACCCCGCTCACCTGCACTCACCACCCCACTACCATTTACACGTCCCCTGTGTCCTCTCCCAGTGTGTCTGTGACGCCCCCTCCCAAAGTACACAAACGCGGGCACACACCCACACAACATCCATCCACCTCACAACAGCCTCCAGCGCATGCACCTGCACCCAAATCAACAAAACTTACACGTCCTAAAACCACCTCCTCTTTCTCCACTCCCGACCCCCACCAGCTACCCGTCCCAGTGTTCATAAGAAACTTTTCCTGAGCAACCTTGACCTCTTTCCCACCCCACCCCTCCAATTCATAGGTCCCGTACTAGCACCTCAGCCAAAAAATCTCTGGTACCAGTGGTGCCTGTTAGAGGTATGTGGAGTGCACGGGGCACCAGGGCAGCCAGTGTGACACAGAGCCACAGCACAGCCAGTCCCCCCGCTGTGAAGCACCAGAAGTTGGACAGTGCCCGACGGGATGGGGGAAGACTCCAGCCGGCCAAGCCGCTCACAAGGGTCCCGGGGGGACTACCCACTCAGCTGTGACTCCTCCCAAGGTGGGGAAGGGGTAGAAGTAAGCGCCAAAGTCTGGGAAGAGCAGCACGGCGGAGAAGCCCGCCATCATCCCCGCTGCCCAGGAGGCCACTGCCAGCCCCATCGTCACTGGCCAGGAGGCCACCGCCAGAGTCAGTGCCCAGGAGGGCCCCGGCAGCCACAGCCCCGCTGGGCAATGAGGGACTGCCATGGCAAACACCGCTGCACATGTCAGAGACAGCAAAGTCAAGCACCCCTGAACAGGGCAAAGACCGCCATGGCATGCACCGCTGAACAGGTCAGAGACAGCAAAGTCAAGCACTGCTGAACAGGGCAAGCACTGCTGAACAGGGCAAGCACTGCTGAACAGGGCAAAGAACACCATGGCATGCACCGGTGGACAGGTCAGAGACAGCAAAGTCAAGCACCGCTGAACAGGGCAAGCACCGCTGAACAGGGCAAAGACCGCCATGGCAAGCACCGCTGAACAGGGCAAGCACCGCAAACTCAAGCACCGCTAGCCCATGTGCGGAACTGGGACCATCACGGGGAGAGTGATGCACTCTGGGCACCAGTCCCCCTCCAGAACCAGTGGAGAACAGCATCCACTCCGTCTGTCCTTAACAGGATGAAGCACTCTGGGCACCAGTCCCCCTCCAGAACCAGTGGAGAACAGCATCCACTCCATCTGTCCTTAACAGGATGAAGCACTCTGGGCACCAGTCCCCCTCCAGAACCAGTGGAGAATAGCTTCCACTCCGTCTGTCCTTAACTGTATGAAGCACTCTGGGCACCAGTCCCCCTCCAGAACCAGTGGAGGACAGCATCCACTCCGTCTGTCCTTAACAGGATGAAGCACTCTGGGCACCAGTCCCCCTCCAGAACCAGTGGAGACTGTTATCGACTTGAGAGACTATGGCTTTGCACTCCCCAGGATTGAACAGTGGGCAAGCCACCCACTGTAGAGACTCGAGAGACTGTGGCTTTGCACTCCCCAGGATGCAGCAGTGGGAAAGCCACCCACTGTAGAGACTTGAGAGACTGTGGCTTTGCACTCCCCAGGATTGAACAGTGGGCACCCCACCCACTGTAGAGACTTGAGAGACTGTGGCTTTGCACTCCCCAGGATTGAACAGTGGGCAACCCACCCACTGTAGAGACTTGAGAGACTGTGGCTTTGCACTCCCCAGGATACATCAATGGGCATAGAGCCCCCTCGTGGATCTGGCGTGGTGCTGTCATCCGGCTGAGGTGCCCCCCCTTCCCCCTGAGGTGCCTGTTGTATTTCTATCTGATGCCCCAGCAGTGTTCTCTCCGTTTTGCTCAGGTATCGCGTGTGGGCCTCGCCCATGCATTTTGGGCCCAGTGGTCCACGGACATTGAATGGTGCATTCCCTGCACTACTAATCGTGATGTATATTTTGTTGAATGTGTATATATATATGTATATAATTGGTTACTGTATTTTTATATATTACAATGGTTGAACTCATTTCCTTTTGTCTTTGCATTCTTCCGGGGGGGTTGTTACTGTAATGTTTTGATATGCATTGGTGTGTGTGTTGTAGTGGGTGAGGGTCGGGGTGGGGGTGTTGCGTGTGTGTGTCCGTGACTTTTGCCTCCCCCCTCCCCTATGTCGTAGGTGCAGTACTCACTGTTGTCTTCTGCGCCGGCGTTGATGATGATCAGACAGGAGCAGGAAGTCTATTGCAGGGAGTATTTGGAGTTCAGGCTCCATGGTGTCGTCGTTCCTCATGGAGTGTGTAGAGGTGAGCGTTTTCCCATTGAAATGGCTGTTTCCGCCGTGTTTTTATCCATGGTGAATCCGCCCCGGAAAAGGTGGCGGATTGGTAGGTTGTGATACTGTGGGCGGTACTTTGTCTCTCGCCTGTCTGTTGGCGGTGACCGCCGCGCTGTTTGTCTGTACCGCCGTGGCGGTCGGAGTGTTAAAGTGGCTGTCTTTGTTGGCGGTTTCCGCCACGGTCATAATTCCCATTTTTTTTCCGCCGGCCTGTTTGTGGTCTTACTGCCGCTTTAACACCGTCCGCCAGGGTTGTAACGACCACCAGTGTGTGTGACTTTGTATATTTCACAAATTCACACATAGGCAAGTCATTAAAGGGCATATTGACAAGTCCCCAAGTGCCGCCAGAGCATCTCTTTGTGGGATATCCAGTGGCAGTGTGCCCTTTCACTAATTTTTAAGGAGGCATAAAGCCACTTTGGGTAGCTTAACACTGCATTGTATACCTCGTTCCCCCTCAACAAGGTTTTCTGCGGCAGAGGGACAATCAATGAATGTTCCTGTGGGCTTACCTATGCAATACCCATTGTATTTGGCACTGCCCTAGATTCACAATGGAATATAGACCTGAGGCAGTGCCAAAACAATGACGTCAGCCCATGGGTGTGGCTTGCATTGGCACAACAGGGAGACAGACAAATCTTTCACCTGGTTTTTGCCTATTGTTTGTGTGCTACATTTTGCCACTTACATAGTGGGAGCAGGTATGTGCAGGGAGGAAGACTTTTTGCATATAAACATCCAATCCCTGCGATGCAGACACCCTTGCAATATGGTGCAAGAGTGCCTGCATTGGCACTAGACAGCTGCATCAGGGCTAGAGCTAGCGAAATACATTGTTGCACAGTACTTACGTGAGTTTAGAGTAAAGATGGTTCAGCTACATTGCTTGAGGCACCACGCTGCCTCATTTTTTGGTACATAGGCCCCTCATTGTATAGGCTACACACAAAGGATAAAGTTCACACAGTTACTGCTTCAGACACGGATTCAAGACAAATGACATTTAAAGTTAATTTATTTGCATGTAAAATTATGTTAATGGTGGTCTGTACAGCAGATTGACCCCAAACTATTGGAAGTCCAGACAGAGTACAAGGGTGGGGGCAATATGTCATTAGACATGTGTAGGAGAGCTGCGACTCCCGGCAACCCCTAAATGACGTCCATGGGTGTGATCTGTGGAAATGTATGTACATAATTAATGTAAATAAATGGTTTATGATTGTTCACAATATTTTTGAAACTGTGATTCATATGTCTGTGACATGTTGTTGCATAGGTTCTCAATACACTAATGAGACTACTGGATTTGGGCAGCAGAATCACCTGAATTGTGGATAACTGAGTCCAATCCACACCATGTGACACCTGTCGACCTAATCTGGGGTTTTCTGGCTAACTAGCAGTGCCTCATCTCCACCCAAGAGCATGGATGATTGTGGCAACCGGACGCATGACATATATGACTCCTCAGGGGAATCATGGCCGGTCAGATCACATCCTTTTCTCTCAGTTACATTAGTCTCATACATGCAAGGACAACAGAGGAAGAACACAATTCAATAAGATGTCATGAAGTAACTGCATCTTAGATAATATAACATGTATTTCAATAACTAGGGCGATAAAGCAGAATAAAAGCAAAATTGTGACAAGGAGAGTGAAACACAAGAACAGTCCTACCATACTGTCACTGAGAATTGTATGTATATGATTCCTACCTATGCTATGTTAGAGCACAGAGTAATAAGCCCTAATCCACCCTTCAGTTTCCCCCCCTGGGAAGACATCATCCCTCATACCTGAGCAAAGAAGCCTGTTGTCTAAGTAGACATCATCCCCAAATTGGCCAGGGATCAGGTAGTCTGAGCAAGCAGCTGTGGTGAAGCAATCGGAAAATCAGCATGCAGTCGTAGTCATCTGGCTGGAATCTCCCTCTAACGTGTTTGGGACAGGGAAGTGTTTTTATAATAAAACAGCTGATGTTCTGGGAAAAGGTCCCCACGTAAAAATGTGTATCTTTTTGTGAATATAGGAGACAGAGCGTACCACTTTTGCCGGCAACCCTATCTGGCTGCAGCCTTGAGAAAAGCACAAAATGAAATAAATGTTGTGCTAAGAACGTAATGCTTTTCTAGGCAAAAAAACAACTAGATAGAGAAAAATAACATAGCAAATGTGGCTATTGCAAAAAAACTAAGGCGATGCTGAATAAAATGTAGCTGGGACAAAGTACATATTGGCAGGCTTAGTTTGCTAAACAAAATGTGTATAAAACTATAGCTAAAATAGCTATACAACAATGTAAATAATGTACAGATATGTGTAGGGTAGTCATCGGCACACAGTGCAGCATGTATCATAAGTTTACTGCCACTTCCATCATGTGTTGCCAAGGTACAGCAAACATGGAGTTTTGTTTGGTGAGATGTACTTGTGTAATTACAAATAATATGTCATGTTAAGTGATTAGAGGGGAAATGACTTACCCTGGCAGGAGCCTACAGGATTGGAGGTGCTAATGTCTGACACTCCCACCTCACTTTCTTGTTACAGTGTCCCCTCGATCAGTGATTCCATTAGAGTGTGAGGGGCCCCACCACCTGTGCCATGAACCTCAGCCATTTCGGGCCACCTTCTCTTTGGTGCATGATCTTAAGTCATACCAGTGTTTCCTGATCTTTTTTATGGTCCTCTGAGTGACATCAAAGTAATTCACCTTCCCTAGGATGCTGGTCCACATCTTGTTCTTCTGGGCCTCAGGAGCAGTGAATGATGCCTTTCCAAAGAGCTGGACATTGTCGTACTCTTTTTTTAGTTAGCACCTCTAACTCCTTTTTCACAGAATTTCACCTTGCACTTTTTGCTCCTAGAATCCTTGTCTCCATCTTCCTTGAACATGGTGCTGTTCAAGAATAGGTATTCGACTGCCAGTGGTGAGACAGGCACACTTCTTCCTTTCAGCACATTTCTAGACTTCTAGGTTGTGGCCCCACCCTGTATTTCATAACTTCCTGGTCTGGTATCATCATTCTACGCCCAGAATGCAACTTTTGCTAATTTGCGATGTCCTATTAGAAAATTGCAATTTTGCGATTTCCAAGATTTCCTAATTGCGATTGCAAATGTTTAGAAATCACTATTAGTAGAACCCCCTATTACATACATCTCATTTGGCTATTCCCTAATAGCGATTTCTACAGATTTGCTATTTTGAAATCCCAAGCCCTTTTTTTTACACATGGGCCATTAACTTTAAGGGCCACATTTATGAAACCCTTACATAGCCCTTGCGTTATGCAAAGAGACACAAGGCAATACAAAGGTGTAGGTTACATTGATCAAGCGATGCAAGAACCTTCCTTCATTGTTTGTAGGCACTTGCCTAGTTCAAGAGCTGAACCATACTGTCCTTAGCAATGTAGGAACACACCTATGCAGGTAGGCATTCCCAAGCAAAGTCTAATGCAGCCCTATGCAATGTAATTTATTAATATACCACTTTATGACACATCATCACACAGTGTAACGCAATGATGGAAATCTAGCAGAATGCTATGCATCGTTAACACAGGTGTAGGCAGTGATGAAAGAGCATCAGTATAAGAAGACCTCAATCACAGAACTCTCTGGCAAGCTCATCTACGCCATGGAGTTAATTATTTTGTGATTGGGAATTGGTGTGGAATAACAACAGAGAAGGAGGAGAGAGTACATATTCTAACAAAGGATAACTCTTAATAATCTCAGGAAGAAGGATTAGTTATACAGACTGAAGAAGAGCATCCTAAAGTTGCTGGATAAGATTTCTCCAAGTCTTCAACCATAAACTAGACAGACTAGTGCCATTCCGCTGCATGTCAAATTAATGGCAGTACTACATATGTTGGTCTCTGGCTCATTCCAGAATACATCTGCAATGCTGGTTTGCACTTCACAGGGTGCTTTGTCTGCATTCCTGCCATCTGTGCTGGATGCCATCATCACACTAGCATCACAGTACCTGACATTTCCCAAAACTAGCCAACAACAACTAGCCCCCACCAAGGATTTTATGGCATTGCAGGATTTCCTCATGTCGTTGGTACTATAGACTGCACCCATGTTTAATTGGTGCCAACAGCGGATACTTTGCTTATTTACAGAAATTGCAAGCACAGTTATCCAATTAATGTTCAGGTACCTGTGGAATAAAATGGGTTTTTGACAAATGTTCTGGCAAAGTATCCTGGGAGTTCCTATGATGTCTATATATTAAGGCACAGTACCATCAATGAGCATTTTGAGAATGGCAGATATCGAAATGTCCTACTCATTGATAAGGTATGCAAAAGAGAAAACTTTGACTTCTCCGTATTTTTAAATATGTATGATATCTAACAGTGATATGTCTAAATTAGTAAAATGTAAACATAGGGGCTCATTGTTATTTTGTTTTCATGCTACTCAACTGAGCAATACAACTAGGTGTGCTGTGCTATTCTGGTACTGCACTGCATGATAGCGAGTGTGCAGGATTGTGCAAAATCTATTTAGATATGGTACATTCTGGCCCTCTCTTAGTACTGGCTCACTAAGTGTAGCTTGCACTGTGTTGTAAGGGTGACTGTGTTGCAGGCAGACTGTCTGTAGGAAGGGAAATCTTCTTGCATCAAATATGCCTTTCACTCTTTATCCTTTTGCTAAGTGTTCTGCACAATGCATGTGAATGACCATGATCCATCTACAGTACCAATAACGTCTATAGATATAATCTAATTACACATATAGCTGCAGGCTTGTGGGAATATGAACACATATATTACAGCCAGCATAAAGTTTGGCTTTGGCGGGGTGAGAAGTCATAATTCATTCCCATTTCAGCTAGTGTGAATACAAGGCAAAAATAAATTTAAACTACCCACATATTAAGGCCTCAAAATAGATGCATGGTTACAATAATTCACATACCCAGGTAACAATTAGTCATAACTAGTGTGTCATTTCAAGACATGTATTGCTAAAAATAAATAAACATATACATACTGACACATTAACGAAGTGTTGTGGAAATGTTTTAATATGTGTGAATGTTCATCAAGTAACAATATTTTACTATACATAATTTTTTGTCAAACCTAATTTGTAAATGTGCCATAAGACATATAGGGGGTCATTACAACCCTGGCGGACGGTGTTAAAGCGGCGGTAAGACCGCAAACAGTCTGGCGGTAAAAGTTTTGGAGTTATGACCGTGGCGGAAACCGCAAACAAAGACAGCCACTTTAACACTCCGACCGCCACGGTGGTACAGACAAGCAGCGCGGCGGTCACCGCCAACAGACAGGCAGAAGACAATGTACCGCCCATAGTATCACAACCCGCCAATCCGCCACCTTTTCCGGGGCGGATTCTCCGTGGATAAAAACACGGCAGAAACAGTTTCTGCAATGGGAAAACGCTCACCTGAACACATCCCACGAGGAAGGAGGACTCCATGGAGTCTGAACTCCAAATCCTACCGGCCCTTCTCTTCCTACTCATCTACGAAGACCAACGCATGCGCCAGCGACGACAACGGTGAATACTGCACCTATGACATAGGGGAGGCAAAAGTTAGGGGGACACACACACAACACCCCCATCCCCACCCCACACTCGCATATTACAACACACACACCAAAGCATTTACAAAAATAACATCAACAACCCACAACCCCCCCGGAAGAAAGCAAAGACAAAACGAAATCAGTCCAAACCTTGTAATGTATCAATATACATGTCTCAAAAATATACAGATATATTAGCTAACCATACAAAAGTATATACATTTCGAGAAGTAGTGCAGATATGCACATATAAATGTCCGTGCACCACTAGTCCAAAAATGCATGGGCGAGGCCCACAAAAGATACCTGTCCACACACAGAGAGAACACTGCCGGGGCATCAGATAGAAATACAACAGGCACCTCAGGGGGAAGGGAAGGGCGGGGCACCTCAGCCGGAGGAGTGCAAAGCCAGATCTACGACGGGGCTCCATGCCCACTGTACCATCCTGGGGAGTGCAAAGCCACAGTCTCTCAAGTCTCTACAGTGGGTGGCTTGCCCACTGTTCCTTCCTGGGGAGTGCAAAGCCACAGTCTCTCAAGTCTCTACAGTGGGTGGATTGCCCACTGTTCCATCCTGGGGAGTGCAAAGCCACAGTCTCTCAAGTCTCTACAGTGGGTGGCTTGCCCACTGTTCCTTCCTGGGGAGTGCAAAGCCACAGTCTCTCAAGTCTCTACAGTCGGTGGCTTGCCCACTGTTCCTTCTTGGGGAGTGCAAAGCCACAGTTTCCAAAGTAGATAACAGCCTCCACTGGTTCAGGAGGAGGACTGGTGCCCAGACTGGATTAGTCTCCCCGTGGAAGTTCCTGTACCGTCCCTGGCCCACCCGCACATGGGATAACGATGCTTGATTTGGCGGACATTTCATACTTCCCTGGTGCATGCCCTCTTCAGCGGTGCTTTGCCATGGCGGTGTCTGGACTCTTCAGCAGTGCTTCGCCATGGCGGTCTCTGGAGTGTTCAGCAATGCTTTGCCATGGCGGTGTCTGGACTGTTCAGCGGTGCTTTGCCATGCCGGTTCTGGACTGGGCATTGGTGTGTGGCATGACGTTCTCTGGACTGGGCATTGGTGTGTGGCATGACGTTCCCTCATTGCCCAGCGGGGCTGTGGCAGCCGGGCCCCTCCTGGGCACTGACTTCGGCGGTGGTCTCCTGACCAGTGACGGTACTTGGGCCCTCCTGGGCACTGACTCTGGCGGTGACGGTGGTCTCCTGACCAGTGACGGTACTTGGGCCCTCCTGGGCACTGACTCTGGCGGTGGTCTCCTGACCAGTGACGGTACTTGGGCCCTCCTGGGCACTGACTCTGGCGGTGGTCTCCTGACCAGTGACGATACTTGGGCCCTCCTGGGCACTGACTCTCGCTGTGGTCTCCTGACCAGTGACGGTACTTGGGCCCTCCTGGGCACTGACTCTGGCTGTGGCGGTGGTCTCCTGACCAGTGACGGTACTTGGGCCCTCCTGGGCACTGACTCTGGCGGTGGTCTCCTGACCAGTGACGATACTTGGGCCCTCCTGGGCACTGACTCTGGCGGTGGTCTCCTGACCAGTGACGGTACTTGGGCCCTCCTGGGCACTGACTCTGGCGGTGGTCTCCTGACCGGTGACGATACTTGGGCCCTCCTGGGCAATGACTCTGGCGGTGGTCTCCTGACCAGTGACGACGGTGCTGGCGGTGGCGTCCCGACCGGCGGTAAGGATGCCCCCTTCTCCGCCGTGCTGCTCACACTAGGCTGTGCAGACTTCCTCTGGCCCTTCCCCACCTTTGGAGGAGTCACAGCTGACTCTGCCATCCAGCTGGAACCCCTGTGAGTTGTTTTGCCACCAGGAGTCTTCACAGGGTCCAGTCGGCCACTTTCCAATTTCAGAGCCTTTACAGGGGGAGGGCTGCCAGTGCCTTGGCTCCGGGTCACACTGCCAGTCCTGGTGGCCGGTGCACTCCACACACAGTGAACAGGCACCACTGGTATTGGAGGCTTTTTGGCTGAGGTGCTACGACGGGACTGATGAAGTGGAGGGGGGGGGCAAAAAGGTCAACTTTACACAGGGACAGTTTCTGACGAACACTGGGATGGGTAGTTGGAGGGGGTCTGGGAGTGGAGGAAGAGGAGGTGGTTGTAGGAGGTGTCACTTTAGGTGTTTTGGGTGCAGGTGCAGGTACTGGAGGCTGTCATGAGGTGGATGGATTTTGGGTGTGTGGGTGCCCGCGTTTGTGTACTTTGGGAGGGGGCGTAACAGACACACTGGGAGAGGACACAGGGGACGTGTAAATGGGAGTGGAGGTGGTGAGTGCAGGTAGCGGGTGTGGTGCTGGGTGTTCTGGTGCGAGTCCTGGTGCCTGTAGATGTAGTGCATGCAGGTGTGAGTGTAGACGAGACTGGGAGAGAGGAGGGAGACGACGAGGAGGGGGACACAGTGGAGGCAGTGGATGTTGCTGTGTCTGCACGTGGGTGATGCTTGCGTGTGTGCCTGTGGGTTGTGTGCTGCCTATGTTTGCCTGAGCTACTTATGGGTGTAGAGGTGTGTGCATGCTGGTGTGATGATGTGCTTGGGATAGGCTGGGGTACAGGGGATTGGGTCTGGGTGGAGGAGGTTGGAGGGGGCAGGCTAGACACAGGGACAATGGCTTCCATCAGTGCTGAGGCCAGAGATTGCAGGGTTCGCTGAAGGGAAGCCTGACCAGAATGAATGCCCTCCAGGAATGCATTACCGTGTTGCAACTCCCTTTCTACACCCTGGATGGCATTCACAATGGTAGACTGCCCAACAGTGAGTGACCTGAGGAGGTTAATGGCCTCCTCACTGAGGGCAGAAGGGGTGACTGGGGCAGGGCCTGAGGTGCCTGGGGTGAAGGTGATGCCCACCCTCCTGGGTGAGCGGGCATGGGGCGAACGCTGAGGGGCTGCTGGGAGGGCGGTGCTGGTAGGGGAGGTGGCGGCTGTACCCGTAGAAGTGGGGCGCACAGATGGTGCCGCCACCACAAGGGAGCTCCCATCGTCGGACGAGTCCGTGTCGCTGGTTGGTGATCCGGTGCCCGCCGTGAAGCTCCCCTCGCCCTCCGTCCCACTGGTGCATTCAGAGTCCCTGGTGTGGCCCTCCAAGGCCATGTGGGATGCAGCTCCCTCGTGCGTGCTCCGGTGCCACTGTACCTCTGCCTGATGATGCTGATGCACAGAAGAACATGGAGAGCACAAAAAGGGGGGGGAGACAGAAGAAAGACAGGTTGAGTGCATGGCATACCGCGACCATTGGTGGACAATTCAGACACAGCAGCCCCCTTCACTACGCTGTGCTCCTGGCCTCTACAGATGCTATTCCTGGGATCTGGCCTACATGGCTATGGTGGACCTCTGCACACATGGATGCCACAGGGGCATCTATACCTGTACTTGGCACTCTACTGCGGCAGGGTAGGAAGCCACATGGCCTGCATTACAGAGGGGCCTAGCCTACCTATGTCTGCCTGGCCTAGGTACACCCACAGGACTCCTCCCCCACCCAGATCCCTCCACTGCGCGCCAAGTCCGCAGAATGATGTTGTACTCACCCCCTTGTGTCTGCTGTGATGCCCTCAAGCGCCCATCCAACTCAGGGTAGGCCACCGCCAGGATCCGGAACATCAGGGGGGTCATGGGGCGACGGGCACCCCTCCCACGTTGGGAGGCCATCCCCAGCTGAGCCTCCGCCGTCTTCTTGCTCCAGCGGCGAATGTCCTCCCATCGTTTACGGCAGTGGGTGCCCCGTCTATGGTGGACCCCCAGGGTCCAGACGTCCTTGGCGATGGCACGCCAGATGTCCTTCTTCTGGTGGGCGCTGACCTACATGACAGGCACAAGGGAAGAAGAGAAGTCATTAACAACCGCACCGTCAATGTGCGTGGCCCCCCTCCCTACCCTAGCCATGTGGCACATTCATTCACATGCATTAATGTTCCCTGAACTCTGCCCCCTTCCCTCTTCCAACCAGCCCTCTCCACCCAGGCCTAGCCCATACAACGTGCTCCCAGTGTACTTACCTGTTGGTCTGGAGGACCTTAGAGTAGCGTGTACTGGGGGAGGACCCCGTCTACCAGTTTCTCCAACTCCTGAGCAGTGAAGGCAGGGGCCATTTCCCCAGACGGAGCAGCCATTGTCGCTTCCAGACCGAGGTCACAGCAGCACTTGCAGTGTAGGTCCTCTCCTGTCGAAGATCAGGTATCTAGTGATAGAACAGATAGAAAATGGCGGTGACGTCCGTGGCGGTGCATATCATCACCGCCGGCGCACTTCCTCATTGGCTCCTGGGACCCATAGGGTCCAATGTAAACCAATGCAGCATTGCGCCGCGGTTTACAACCGCCTACCGCAACGGTGTGCAACGCCAACGCAGTTACCCCACAATCCCATTGTCCCAGTTTAGAGGTCAGGCAGCCGCCATTTCAGGGGCCCACATGGCTCCATTTACTTCTGCGTCACACATAGCTAGGTCCACACTCAACACACATACAGGAAGGGTTATGTGTTTGGTGTTGTGTTCTGTGTAATGGGGGTACATACCTGGAAAAAAGTTGACTCGATCCTCGCTGTTGTCCTTCCTAGGCGCCGTCAGCTGGGACAATTGAGAAGATGGCGGAATCCTCCGGTGTACCGACCGCTGGTGGACCTGTTGACAATGGAGGAGCGACATTTAATCGTGACCTACAGGTTTGACCGTGCCACTATCCAGGAACTATGTACCCAGTTGGAGCCAGACCTGATGTCACCAATCCGCCATCCCACTGGAATCCCCCCTGACGTGCAGGTGCTGTCAGTGCTCCATTTCCTTGCAAGTGGGTCTTTTCAAACAACTGTAGCCATGGCATCAGGGATGTCCCAGCCTATGTTTTCCAACGTGCTGTCCAGAGTGTTGTCTGCCCTGCTGAAACACGTAAGGAGATACATCATATTCCCTGAGGTGGAAGACTTGCCTACAGTGAAAGGTGACTTCTATGCCCTTGGACATATCCCCAATGTCATAGGTGCCATTGATGGGACCCATGTGGCTTTGGTCCCCCCCCACAGAAGTGAACAGGTGTACAGGAACCGGAAGAGTTATCATTCCATGAATGTACAGATGGTCTGTCTGGCAGACCAGTACATCTCGCAGGTAAATGCAATGTTCCCTGGCTCAGTGCATGACGCCTACATCCTGTGGAATAGCAGCATCCCTGATGTAATGGGTCAACTCCAGAGGCACCGTGTGTGGCTATTAGGGGACTCTGGTTACCCCAACCTTTCCTGGCTATTGACCCCAATGAGGAATCCCAGGACCAGGGCAGAGGAACGCCACAATGAGGCCCATGGGCGGACTAGGAGGGTGATCGAACGCACCTTCGGCCTCCTGAAGGCCAGGGTCAGGTGCCTCCATATCACAGGTGGTTCCCTATTCTACTCACCGAAGAAGGTGTGCCAGATCATCATCGCCTGCTCGATGCTTCACAATTTTGCTTTGCGACGCCAGGTGCCTTTTCTGCAGGAGGATGGTCCAGATGACGGTGTTGTGCCAGCTGTGGAGCCTGTGGACAGTGCTGAGGAGGAAGCTGAGGAAGAAGACAACGACAACAGGGAGTCAGTCATACAGCAATATTTCCAGTGACACACAGGTGAGAACATTTTCTTTTTTAACATGACATTCACTGTCACACGTCTTACTCTATCCAGTGTGTAATTGAATGGGATTATTTGGTAACTGAGTTGTTCCTTTCCATTACGGTTTCACAGGTGTGGTTACCAACGTATGTCATCTGCATGCATCCTTCAAGGACTTGTGATGTGTGACATTGGTATGGTGCCTTAACAATAGAAAAAGCATTTTGACACTGTCATTGATCATACATTTTACTGAATCATAGACTGATTCCAGAATGTTTTGTGGTTCAAGGGTGTTAATTTAAGTGCTCAAAAATGGGAGGGTTGTAAAATGGTGATGGGTGATGGTGGAGGAATGTCCATGGCAGAGTCCAGTCTTTTAGTCTCACAGGTGCACTGCCCATCTGGGCATAGGAAGTGGAGCTGGGGCAGTTAAAGTATGGACAGGGTAACAAAGTGTGATGATGGGGGGACAATCAGGGTGGTGTCATTTCCTGGCGGGGGTCTTGCCATCTTTCTCTGTCCTGTTCCTGGATCTCAGGGACCGCTTTCGTGGTGGTTGTCCGTCTGCAGGGGGGGTGCTGGTGTGGTGGTCCTGTGGCGGTGCCTCCTGTCCACTAGCGCCGGCAGAGGTGGTGGGCAGTTCATCGTCCATGCTAGTGTCAGGGGCCCCTTGGAGTGCCACAGTGTCCCTCAAGGTCTGCTGTATGTCCTTCAGCACCCCTACGATGGTGCCCAAGGTGGAGCTGATGGTCCTGAGCTTCTCCCTGAAGCCCAAATACTGTTCCTCCTGCAGGCGCGTGTGTCTCCTGAAACTTGACCAGGACCGTCGCCATCGTCTCCTGGGAGTGGTGGTATGCTCCCATGATGGAGGATAGGGCCTCGTGGAGAGTGGGTTCCCTTGGCCTGTCCGTCCCCTGTCACACAGCAGCCCTCCCAGTTCCCTTGTGTTCCTGTGCCTCCGTCCCCTGGACCGTGTGCCCACTACCACTGCCCCCTGTTGTTGTTGGGGTGGTGGGTTATCCTGGGTTCCTTGTAGTGGTGGACACACAGCTGATTGACCTGTCCTGGGTAGGGAGGTTTGGGCCCGCTGGGTGGGTGCTGTGCTGGTGTTACCAGAGGGTGGAAGGTCAGTGTTGGGCTGTGCCTGTGCAAGGGGAACTGACTGTCCCGAGGCCCACGATGGTCCGGGCTGGTCATCAGGATCCAGTAGGGCAGAGCTGCTATCGTCACTGTGGGCCGCTTCTGTGGGTGGAGTGGAGATGTCTGGACCCTCCGGTGTGGTGACGGTCCTTCGTGATCCTGCAGGGGCATAAGAGCATGATTATTGCATGTGTGTGTGTCATGGTGTGCAATGGGTGGGTGAGCGTGTACCCCAGTGCTAGCATTCGTGTGTTGGGGCTTGTGTGATGATGGTTAGGGGGTTGTTCTGGGTATGTGCAGTGAGCATGCTTTGGTGAGGGGTGACCATGCTTAGTTGTGTCATGCACAGCTTGTTGTTGGGATGTGTGGTTTGTGTTCTTAGTACATTAGTGTGGAGTTGGAGTGATAGGGGAGGGTGTGAGGGTGGGGGGGTGTGATAGCATGCAGGTAGGGTGGGGGATCTGATAGTTAAGATTTGACTTACCAGTGTCCATTCCTCCACCGACTCCTCCGAGGCCCTCTGGATGCATGATGGTCAAGACTTGCTCCTCCCATGTTGTTAGTTGTGGGGGAAGAGGTGGGGGTCCCCCGCCAGTCCGTTGTACTGCGATGTTGTGCCTGGAGACCACTGAACGCACCTTCCCCCATAGGTCGTTCTACCTCTTCCTGATGTCCTCCCGATTTCTTGGGTGTTGTCCCACTGCATTGAGCCTGTCGACTATTCTTCGCCATAGCTCCATCTTCCTGGCTATGGAGGTGTGCTGCACCTATGATCCAAATAGCTGTGGCTCTACCCGTAGGATTTCCTCCACCATGACCCTGAGCTCCTCCTTGGAAAATCGGGGGTGTCTTTGGCATGCCATGGGGTGGTGTGTGTGATGTGTGAGGTGGTGTCTGTGGTGATGAGTGTAGTGATGTGTAGTGGTGTGTGGTGTTTTGTGCGTGGATGTTGTGTGGGTGATGGTGTTGTGTGTCTCTGTGTGGTGGTATTGTCTATTCTGTGCTCTCTCTCTGGCCTTCTTCCTGTATTTTTGGTCGTAGGGGTTTGTGGGTGATGTGGGTGTGTGTTTTATATAGTGTTGGGTGTGTGGGAGTGGTGTGTGTATGTGTATCAGGTGTGTGTATTTCGAAATGTCCAATGTGGCGGTGTTTTGGAGATGTGTGTGTATTTTGAGCGCAGCGGTGTGTACCGCCAATGGAATGCCGCAGTTGAAAGACCGCCGCGTGGATTCGTGTGTTGTAATAGCATGGTCGTGTTTCTGTTGGCGTGGAGGTGGAGGTTTTGTTTTCGCCAGTTTAACACTGACCTTTGGTGTGGCGGACTTGTGTGGGTGTCTGAGTTTCGGCGGATTCCGAGATGTGGGTCATAATTGCTGTGGCGGAATTCCGCAGCGGTCTATTGGGGGTCTTCTGCACGGCGGTAAGCGGCTTTTACCGCCAATGTTGTAATGACCCCCATAGTATACAATAACATGCTGCTGCTGATGAATTAATACATTGATTTTAAGGAATATGAAGCATATTCATGAATGAGTCATGAATTACATAAAGGAGGGTAACAGAGGAACAACAAATATATATAAAAAACCTAGTAAAGTAATTTTTGGCTATTATTGTTATTGGTATTATTAACATACATTAACATGCTGCTGATGAATTCATACAATGATTTTAAGGAATATGAAGCATATTCATGAATGGGTCATGAATTACATAAAGGAGGGTAACAGAGGAACAACAAATATATATACAAAACCTAGTAAAGTATTTTTTTTTCTATTATCGTTTGCATGTGCCTGTGTAAAATATCTGCACAATGTATCAGTTGCTCACATTAAGGTAGTCAGTGTAAATGGAAAACAAACAAATGTCATATGTGATGGGAGTAGGGTCAACGAGAAGCAAATCCAACAAATTATAGTGAACAATGAAACATAGTTTGTGTGGTCATGTAATCACCAAGAAAACTGATTTCAAAATTGCGTTGTGAAATGTTAATATTGATCTAAAATAGATATCAACTTTAATATAATCAAAAGGCTTCCAGAAAAACACATTTGTTAAAAAGGAAATCTGTTGTAAGAAAACCCTGATTTACACGTGTGTCATACTTGTTCTACATATAAAGTCTGCTTAAACTACTACTCCTAAAATGTATATCTCTAACTTCTTTCAGGTGAGCCGGACTATGGTCTTCAGCCATGGATGATGATCCCCTATACAAATCCATATAATAAGGGGCTGAACCGATATAATGCTACATCGGGAAAACTCATAACATTGTGGAAATAATTTTTGAAGGATTCTTGCTGCACTGCCCTGCATCAAAAGAAAGGGGCAGGAAGGTGCCATAACTGAGATGCAGCGCATTCCTGTCCATTCCTCTTGCACCAGCGCACAATGGTCTGCCATGCACCAACGCAGGCACCCTTGCACTGTTGTGCAAGGGTGCCTGCATTGTAAGGATGACTGTGTTTGTGCAGTAAAAGACACCTTTCTGCACAAAAACAATCAATGGAGGTGATTTCCTCTTACTATGTGTGCTGAAGAATGCAGCACACATAGAGAGAGCAGAAAGATCGAAGAGAAATAAGGATATTTTTTCTCGTTGTGCCTCTCTTACATCTCCTCTGAGGAAGAGAAGGGTTGTGACGCATTCCAAGGTTTACAAAATCTTGTAAATCTGGGAATGTGTTAAATGCCATGTTTGTTATGTGGGAACGCCCACCATAATGACCATGGCACGCTTCACCATTGTAGTGTGAGACAACGCAGTGACTTACGCTGCGTTGCCTCACTCCATATCTACAAGGCCATAAAAAGTCACACAGGGTGGCTTTGGATGGCCTTGTAGATATGGCTCTGCAGTGTGCGCTACCGGAGCATCAAAATAGTGATGCTCCAGCAGCGCACGGGACTTGTGAATAAGCCCCATGGTGTGTAGAAGTCCCAATGTAATGTCATACACTCAAATGGAAAAAATTGTAATTTGTGGATGTATGATGGCACATGACTACAGTTACCTTACAAACATCTAATTTTGTGTGGAAAGAAATGTGTTAAAAACATTCTCATTACAGTGTAATAACGGATGATATCTCACACTGTCAACATAAATAATTCAGTATTGGCAAAATTGTTCACACTTAGGGGGTCATTCTGACCCTGGCGGCCGGTGACCGCCAGGGTCACCGACCACGGGAGCACCGCCAACAGGCTGGCGGTGCTCCCGAGGGCATTCTGACCGTGGCGGTTCAGCCGTGGTCAGAAAGGGTAAACCGGCGGTCTCCCGCCGGCTTACCGCTGCCCCATTGAATCCTCCATGGCGGCGGAGCGCGCTCCGCCGCCATGGGGATTCAGACACCCCCTACCGCCATCCTGTTCATGGCGGCAAACCCGCCATGAACAGGATAGCGGTAGGGGGTGCCGTGGGGCCCCTGGGGGCCCCTGCAGTGCCCATGCCAACGGCATGGGCACTGCAGGGGCCCCCATAAGAGGGCCCCGCAAAGTATTTCAGTGTCTGCTTTGCAGACACTGAAATACGCGACGGGTGCAACTGCACCCGTCGCACCCCTGCAACTACGCCGGCTCAATTCTGAGCCGGCGTCCTCGTTGCAGGGGCATTTCTGCTGGGCCGGCGGGCGCTCTTTCGGAGAGCGCCCGCAGGCCCAGCGGAAATGTTTAAATGTCCGCCGCGGTCTTTTGACCGCGGTGCGGTCATTTCACGGCGGTACCTTGTTAAAATCACCCCCTTAGACTCACATTTATAAATGTTTTGCAACATACTTGCACCATGCAAGGCAACACAGGGCGACCAAAATCCTATAATGAGATTCACCAAGCCACGCAAGGCCGCCTTATGTGGCTTAGTAAATCTGGAGTACCGCTAGGCAGTGACTTGCTTTGGGAAGGAATTCCATGGGTGGAGTGTGGCTGTTGCCGCACATCCCCACATGTAATTATCAAAACTGGAACACCTGAGAATGTGTTAAAATTATATATCTTCCCATGGGAGGTGCAACGTGGATACATATCTATATATCTTGTTTTGGTTTCCTCTTTCAAAGCTTTCTGAATTTATTAGCTCACTTAGAAAGAGGTAAAAAACTTTGCAAAATAATGTTGTGCTGGAAGTTGCCCCTGTCTGAACAAAATGATTTCGCAAAGGTTACTTTGCTATGCAGGCATTCTTGCACCTGGTTAGTTCTGGAAGAGTGACACTTTACAAGTAACTGATGGCATTACAATGATGTGGTAAATGATTTTAGGGGACATTTGCCTCTTTGTACCCTAGATACAAACAATGTGTGTGGCAGCTTTATCAAAGCCCTTGCTACAAGAATATTCCTGCACTTTCTGTGTGTTTTCCACAGGCAGACCTCTGGATGGAAGAAAGCGGTCCAGTGGGCATCGCATACATCACTGTGCAGACAGGAGCAGTCACTCACTTCACCTGGCTGCAACGAGGTCTCTCACCCCACCTTAAAATGTAGGCACCTAGCCGGCTGCAGTGTAAAATACAATTTGCAATTCAAGTAAGCACTCCCTATGTCAATGTTATTGTGGCTGCCCTGTTGGAATTCTTTTTTTTTAATAAGACAGACTACCCCTGCTAGCACCAGACACACAGTTTAAAGGGCTTGCCATGATACAACCAAACTGCGTAATATGATTGCCCATTACGGCACAAATGGGTAATTTTAAAATGAGTACTTCACCAAGCACCTGGTAATTAACAGCTCTGATAAATATGAACTTAACTTCTAATCATAGACTCAACAAGTTTTGGAAATATATAAATGTGTATGCATTGGAGACATTCCCTTGAACCTTCATGCAGCTATCAAAATGTAGTACACATGCAGCTTAGTGTTGCATGATGTAGTTGTTAATGGTCATCTATACATATAAAGGACTTGGGTCAAATAGTTGAGTCCAATAGAGTCAAGCCAGGTATCCCATTGCCATGATGCTACTGTGGCTGCCTTAAACACATGAGACAGTTGTGTTAGAATGCATACCTTGTTGAACATCACAAATCATTCAAGGCAAGTTCCTCTCGCTACATGTGTTAGTGATTGATTTACACATATATATGTTAAAAAACATTGATCATGTTAAGTGTCTTCTCTTGGTAAACCTCTGCTATGAAGCAAGACAAATGTGTGATATTGTTGACTTTAGCATCCCTCCAACATGGTAATTAATGGCCTGGGTTGGTGCAAGGCAGCACAGCAGGCATGTGGCAGCAGATGTAGAAAGTGGTGCATATATGTGACATGATATAAAGGACAAATTTAATCAGCTACAAAACTCACACCATCTATACCAATGATCCAGGTTAGGGGTTTAAGCAGGGCTTTGTTTAGCCTATTTTCATGCAAGGTGACACAATGACAAGGCAAGGTTCTTGTCTGATGTATCAAGCCAGGAGTAACACAGTGCAGCACAATTCAGGAATGCAGCACAACATCATGGCTTGCTTTAATAGGAATTACATGGGTGCTGCATGGGTGTTATAACACATTCACACTTTTCTTACCATGTGCAGATGTAAGTAGACTGTTACACATTAAATATGGTCAACATGCTACAACTTACCTGGAGAGGCATATGTCCCATTCAAATAAATTAATGATATATCATGCAAAGCACCCATAAAATGCAACACGCAACACGTGTGTATGTGTTGTTACTAGGCACAAGACTGTGTATAAGCACAGGTGGAGAACCTGAATGCTCCATCAAAGGCTAAATATGGGGCATTTCATGACTTTTCTTTTCCTACAGCACACCGCAACTATGTATCTTGCTGTATTGCATTGCATTAACTGTTATTATGCCTGGACCCTCATGTCATTCTGTAATACAGACAAGATGCTGTATTAAAAACATTCTGTTCCTGTGGTGTATGTATGTGTGGTCCACTCATTACTAGAGGTGTGCAGCAACAGCTGATACACCATAGAAGATTTGAATCTGGTTTGGATGGACATAAAGGCCCTCATTATGACCTCGGCGGTCAATTGCATTGACTGTCGAAGTCCCGACAGCCAGGAGAGTGCCAGTGATGGCGGTCTTGAGACTGTCATATTATGACTGCTGGCAGCTCTCTGCCATAATTTGGGCATAGAGCCACCAGCATTCATACTGGTGGTCGACAGTGCAGTGGAGGTTGCTCCGCTGGCTCTGCCATTTCATCACAATTCCGCCTGCTGTATTACAACTCTGTAATTGGCCTGGCGGTGTGGTGGTGACGGGGCGCTGCTGTCAGAGCAGGCCCCATGGACCCTGTTCCCTCCCGGACGACCACCGCGACCAGGTAAGGTGATCGTCTGACAGGGGCAGGAGGGGGGTGGCGAGTGTTGAGTGTTGTGTGCGTGAATGGGGGTGTGAGTGTGTGTGAATGGAGAGGGGGTGTTTGTGTGCGTGTGTGTGCATGTATCTGTGCGAATGTGTAAATGCGTGTAAGCGGGGGGTGTCGTGAATGTGATGTATGCGTGTATGTGTGAATAGAGTAAGTGTATGTATAAATCGGGGGGGGTCTGTGTGCATGTATGTGTGAATGGAGTGAGTGCATGTATGGATCAGGGGTGGGGGGGGTGTCATGGACGAGTGTATGTGCGTGAATGTGTGTGCGTGGTTGCATGAGTGTATGTGTGTGTGTGGGGTGTGCATGCGTGGATGGGGGTGGAGCGATCCCTACGGGTTCGGGGGTGAGGGGGCATTGGCTGTTTGGGGGGTTGGTGAATCGCTTTCTGGCAGCAGGAATGTTAATTTCTGTCACCAGTACCCTTTCTGCCAGGGAGTCCCTGGCAGGGTTGGCCGTAAGGGGACTCCAGATACCGTCGGCTGTAGGAGGTGGACCGCCGGCCCGAAGGTGGTCCACCTTCGCCCCCTGCGGTCCCACCACCCTGGCGGTACAGGTGGTGAACTGGCTGGTTCACCACTGTGGACATAATTTGCCCGTCCTACTCTGGCTCGCTGTCGGCAGTCCTACTGCCACTGCCAGCGTGGCGGGGCAGGACCGCCAGGGTCATAATGACCACCATAGTACACATATGTATAGTGAATTTTCATTACAAAGTTTTTACTCTGATTTATGTGTTGAGGTTTACAAAAAGTGGTATAGTCATTTTGGTTTCTTCAAGGAATTCAGAATGTATATGAAATAACCACTCCCTTGTAAATAGATGTGGTCTGGCAATAGCAAATGATGACAATGAAGTGCTCATTGCATAATATGGCACAAGTGCATGAGTACTCATACTATGAGGAACAGTTCTTCATAGATCAAACTTTGAATTCATTAATCAGTAGATGAAAAGTGCCCTTTTCCTCATGTGTAGCCAATATGAATGCTGATGAAAAGAAGAAATATACTTCACAAAAGTCTGATATGACAATATCTGCAAGGTGGCTAAAGGTTTTTGGAAGATGGGTCATTTTTATAACGATGAGAAGGCAAAAGTCACATAAGTCCAACCACCACCATCCGCAATGACTTCAACATCCACCGGCACCTTCACATCTCATGGATGGAGAAAAGCACAAAAAACAGGAGCTATGCCATAGCTACGAAAGTTGATTTAAGAATAGTTAATGGCCAGAGGATTGAACTGGCAAAGCTGTGGTATTTGAGGATGAAACTTGTGGTGAATTAGTGGACAAGTCTAAAAACTGACTGTGTTAATGAGGACAAATAATACATTGCTGCAGAAGTGCCTCCTAGCGCTGAGAAAAATTTTTGTGGACCTACGGCCTCTCCCTCTTTCCACCCCCCTCATTTCTTTCCTCTTTTTGTATTAAGTTAATTTTTATAGTGCAGATATAGTATGGATATAGTTTTTTTGTGGGAGGAGAATAATGTTAAATGTGTAGAAAAAAAATAAAAAAAATAAAAAACATTATATTTGTTTAGAATTACATAGAGAGTGTATGTGTAGGGCATAATATATGTAGGTCTTGTGACTATTTATTTATTGTAAGGGGGTGGGAGCTGATGTTTAATATGTCTTGTGTCATTGATAGTTAAGTAAGATTTGCATAGTTTTATATAGAGGACAATATAGATTAGAATAATCAGTATTATGTTAGTGTTAGGTAGTGTATGAAAGTTTGTTACAATAAATATTGTTCTACTTTAAATGGGAGGTTAATAAGTGTCTACAAGGAAAAACAATATACAGTTAGTCATTGATGGCAAGGAACCCTATTTCATAGGGTTTAGACATTGATTTGTGATGACTGATAACTTTTTTCATGCAATTCTGCAGACACATCACTACAACATCACATTAACTCTGATGTTCTACAGTTCATTATACACAAAGATTGTGATGATTGGTGTAGGTGAATTTTATAAGCATAAACCAAATGCTGCACACATTGTTGAATAGCACATTCAATAATGAAACGTTGGTGGTGGAGGAGGAAAGCCAATCAACAAAAATGAAATTAAATGATGGTAAACCTATCACACAAATCAAAAATGAATTATTCTATATTGTCACTCCTCTTCATGACACTACTATTAGCTAAGAAGGATGCTGAATGACAAGAACAGATGTCCAAGAACAATTATATGTAAAAAACTGAAGACTGTAGTGGATTTATAATCGGGTGGCATGAGCATAAACACATACGAATGAAATGACCTGGCTAAGAACACATTCAAAAATATTCACAGGGAAGATTTTTTTTGTACTATCAGAAAGTATATCTCTTTATCCTCTGATACATTTTCATCCTCCTTGAGTGGTTGTTTTAGTGGAGTAGGAGGATGAAGAGGAATGATAGTTGTTTCCACACCACAGACATCAGATCATGAAGATGCACGGCTCATGTTCCCCTGTGACATGAGTGAATGCCAGTAAGGCTGCATGATAATCCCTGGCAAGGCCTTGCTGGTTTTGCAATACAACAACGCTTCTGTTGAAGGCACTACTTACTCAATCAATCAATCAATCAGTGATTTCTATAGTGCAGCTAATCACCCGTAGGTGCGGGTGTGCTGCTCAATCGAACAGCCAGGTCTTGAGGTCCTTCCTGAACTGCTTCAGCGATGTGGTCTGCCTGAGTTTGAGAGGTAACGTGTTCCATGTCGGGTCTGCGAGGTAGTAGAAGGATCTTCCTACTGCTGTGCTTTTCCAGATCTTGGGAACGGCTGCGAGGGCAAGCTGGGAAGAATAGAGATGTCTGTTGGGTACGTAGAAGGCGAGGTGGTGGATGAGGTATGCAGGTCCTATGCTGTGTAGTGCCTTGTAGGTATGGATCAGGAGTTTATATGTGATGCACTTGTTGACTGGGAGCCAGTGTAGGTCTCTGAGATGGGAGGAGGTGTGGCTGTTTCTGGGGATGTCCAGGATGAGTCTGGCTACTGCAATCTGGCTTCTTTGTAGTCTTGACTGTAGTTTCCTGGTGATGCCGGCATAGAGTGCTTTGCTGTAGTCCAGTTTGCTAGTGATGAGTGTGTGGGTGACTGTCTTCCATACGTGTATTGACATGTAGGAGTCTGTCTCGTTTTTCAATTGTTTCCCCAAGGCCTCCAGCCCCTCTTCCAAGGATTGAATTGAGGAATTTATGTCTCCTAGCTGCTTTTGTACATCACTGAGATGAGATGTAGAATGATTGTGTTCTTTGCCCCCCATCATCATCACACCAGCAATGTCTGCTAAGGAGTCATCTATTGCATGAAGCCCTTACATACCCTTTTAACCCTTTAATGGGGCTGAGACACCTCTGGACTCCTTCCAGGGTGCCCAGTAATTACGCCATCCTCAACTTGACAATTTCTACTATGTGGTTCTTGACCCTTGCCACTCTCCTTTGAAACATAACTTAGGAGTCATCAGAGTCCATGCTGCCAGTATGATGAATAGGTGGATGATACAAAGTCTGGGTAGTTTCCATTGGAAACTATGTTGTGTTCCCTTGTCAAGGCCATAGGAGGTTTTTGTATGGTATCCTGGAGTTAGTTGAAAGTGTCTTAATCGATGGGGGCAGAAAAGGCTGCTGTACAGAGGATGATGTAATTTCCTCTGTAAGAGATTGAGATACATGTTAAGATTCTACATTAACTGATTTACATTGTACAGAGCAGACATTATCCATGAAAGCCTAAAATAACAGTTTGTCCCAGACAATCATTTTTAAATACATTTGTTATAGCATATCAATATATCCAAATTGTAGTGTGTGCAATATATTTCACCATGCCATCAATTTCAATGTTTACATTGTAAACTGTAGGACCTGGCAGACTTAGTGTGCTTTGGTACAAAGATTTTCTCTTAAAGCCTCCTGTTTTTGTAGACTTAAGGCCTGATTTGGATCCTGCAGGAGGAGGTTAGTCTGTCACAAAAGTGATGGATATTCCGTCTGCCAAATTACGATCCCATTATAGCCTGTGGGGATTGCAATGTGGCAGATGGGATATCCGTCACATTTGTGAAGGAGTATTACCTCCTTCAGGATCTAAATCAGGCCCTTATGTTTTTTGTATGCCGCTAGGACTCTGTAAACTTTACCAATGTAGAGCAATGTAAATGTACTTGTGCTCTATCCTTTCAACATGGTTACATTGGCTCACACCAATTTTCTTTTTATATAACATCTAACTCTCTGGTAAAGTAGATCATGTTAATTACAGGATACTAGTATCAATGCAGCACTCAATGTGACACACACCTATGTAGGCCTGTACACATAACTGTGGCCTGCAATATGTGCATATCTCTACAGCCATCTGAATCTGGTATGATTAACCTTTTGGCAGGCCCAAACCACTCATAGGTCTCCCCTGAGGTAGGCCCATTACTATCTCGAAGGCAGAGTGCACACATTTGATATAGCCTGTATAGTGATAAAATGATGATTGCAACTATCAACTTGCATCAAGTAGGAAAGCAGATTTTGGTATATGAGGAACTGTATAATAGAACACTATGCAATGGCAAAATTGGATTTGGAGCGACAATTCAGTAAATACAACTTTTTAATTGTGACATTATGTTGTCCTGACCATTTGGTGACTGTTAACTGTATCTTGGGACACATGATCAGGTTTAGCTCACTGTTTGTCTTTGTGTGTTGCTCTCAGACTATGAGACAAAGTGCCATAGATATTGGCAGAATGGACCATCTAAGACTTGATAAGAGGAAGGAGCTGTCGCTTAACACACTTGCATACCACATAAACTCTGCCTGAGTCACAAAGGGTTTGTGAACAGTGTTTTGTCACACCAGACAAACTAGAGTAGGCAGGCACAATAATCATAACAACTCTGGGGGTGCCAAACTCAAGTACCTTATCCTCGTTTAAAGTGGACACCACATAAACTATATAGGAACTTCATACCCAACTATTCATTAAAACTCTTGAGTTGGTAAGTTTCAGAAGTACTGCTGTGGTACCCTGCAAAAATAACAGCTACTCAGTTGCCCTGCTGACCTGCTGCCAGATTGAAAGCCGTGGGCATGGTTCTTCAATCCAGAACCAACTGGTGGCATCAAGGGCTAGTTGGCTGACCTCTTAAACAGGGTCGCAGGAACAGGAAACAATCAAAATTAATTTATCTATGCACCTGGTCTGTATCTGCTGTGAGTTCTCCCCCCCAAGTGGTGCTACCACAGTCCTGGACCTTGGGAAGTAGGCCTGTAGGTGCTCTGCCAGACCACCTGTGATCATGTGAAGCAGAACTAACACAGCTCAACACATCTCCTCACATCTGAATCCCTGCAGCTCCCGGACTCCCTACGCTCGGCAACCTAGGATTTAATTAAATACTATCAGTTGTGCAGGCCTATATTTGTACCTGTATTGGGCCCACACTCCATTTCATTTGTCCTATATCTGGCACAACAAGATAACCAGAGTTGTCATGTTTTGCCTTCTGCCATTGTTTTCCAAAAACAATTTGAAGTTGCATATCTCTGGTTCTCCAGATTGCTTTTTACATTGTTTGTTATCAAATAATTGTTTCACTTAACTCTATTTATCAAAAGTGAAATATTAATGTTATTGTGCTGTGCTTTCATCGAATTACAGTTTGAAAAATAATTTACTCCTTGCAAGCCTGATTGCTTTCTGGCACAATACCAGGGGTTTAGGCACAGGTCAATTACTCAGTTAACAAAGCCTACTTGCATTACATTAAATGTTAGTCCATGTGCCCCAATGTTTGTTGTAAGGCATAATAGCAATTTGTGACAACATTTGACAAGTTATCTGTTCAGACTCACCCTGTAAGTCTTCTATGTCAGCATCGCTGTGGCCCTCGACTCCAGCAAGCCACTCCATTGGAATGGGTTTGCTGTCTACTTCTCCAATGGATTAAACTCTCCTGGACATATAGGCCCTCATTACAACTTTGGCGGGCGGCAAGAGCTGCCTGCCAAGTTGTATACACTGCGCGGCCGCCAATGTGGCCGCACTCCTGCAGTGGCCATTTCGAGATCCTCGCTGGGCCGGCAGACGGAAACCTAGTTTCCGCCCGCTGGCCCAGCGGGGATGTCAGCCGCAACACGGGAGCTGGCTCCAAATGGAGCCGGCGGTGTTGCGGCGGTGCGACGGGTGCAGTTGCACCCGGCGCGCTTTTCACTGTCTGCTGTGCAGACAGTGAAAAGCTCCATGGGGCCGTGGCAGGGGGCCTCTTGACTCCCCTTTTCGCCAGCCTATTCATGGCGGTTCATACCGCCATGAAAAGGCTGGCGGGAGGGGGACTCGTAATCCCCTGGGCAGCGCTGCAAGCAGCGGTGCCCAGGGGATTACAACCGCCGGGACCAAAGTGGCGGGAAACCGCTGTTCCCAGCGGTACGACCGCTGCGGTCGTAATTCCATGGGAAGCACCGCCAGCCTGTTGGCGGTGCTTCCGACGAAACAGCACTGGCAGTCTTTGACCGCCAGAGTTGGAATGAGGGCCATAGTCCTCCTCTGGTCAGCGCTACAGCCTTTAGGTTCCCGGACAGTTTTTCTTTGGTCCTGCATTTGTAGTCATGCTAATGCTTTCTGCATTCCACAACAGTCATTTTTGTTGGTGTCACACAGTTGATCTTGTCAACATTTGTTTGTCATAAAGCATTTCTTTTTCTGCTAATTGTAATTTTGTGGTGACAAATAATAAATGCTCATTTTTGGTAACCTCACAGGAGTCTTTCACTTTCTTCTACAGGGAAACTGGACTTTCTATTCTTTTTGCCAGCTAATCCTAGTACATCTTGTGGATTGTTGGCCTCCCAGTTTTCTATTGCTCCTTCCATAGTGCAAAATGTTGAGAAATTCTACAGAGATCTGCGTTGCACACTATACATTTTCCACAACACATTTCACTCCTGCGTGATGCAGTGCTGACTTGCAACACATAAAGGTGTCTTACAGCATGCAATTCAACTTTGCTTCTCATAGGGTTTAGTTACGTTATGGTACATTGCACCAAAACAACAACTGTGTGATACATCTCTGGGTCCTGCGCCACATTTTGCTGCTTAGTAAATATGGAGCATTCATGATGCAAGATTCTGCCATATCACTACTCTGTGGTGTGTCCCTTTAAAACTCTTCTCTAAGGCTGAAAGGTTCTGGGGTGCAACAAAATTAGGCCCATATTTATACTCATTTTGTGTCGTTTTCACGTCATTTTTTTGCCTCCAAGACTCTGCAATCTTTGCCCCATATTTATATTTTGATGCTACACCCGTCTAACGTCAAAATAAGTGGGTTTGTGGCATTGTTTGGATGCGTGAACCCACCTTGCGTCAATGAGATGCAAGGGAGGCATTCCCATCCAAAAAATGCTGCAAAACCCTCAGCGCCATATTTATGTCCCTGTTCGAAAATCATGCACAGGTGGGAGGCGGGCCTAAATAATGATGCTAAGCTTGCTTAGCATCATTCATTAACACCTGGGTCTGACCAGGCCTTAAGGTACCTGTGGACCCATTTCCATAGTTAAACACCATGGAATGGGCCCACAGGTGTCCACCCCAAGCCCCTGCAGTCCTCACACCCCCACCAGTGGGACACCAGAGGATGGTTGAGGTAAGTACCTTTTTTATTTTTTTTGCCATTGGGGCCTTCACATTGGGCCCCCTGCATGGCACAGGGTGCAATGCCATGCCCAGAGGACACTTGTCCGCTGTGCTGGCTATTTGGGTGGTGGGCATGACTCCTGTCTTTGCTAGGACAGGAGTCATGTTTTGGGTGGTTGTGCGTCAGGAAATGACGCTAGGCTGGCTAGTGGCATTTTTTGCGCATCTCACCAGCCTTGCATCATTTTTTGACTCACACCATCCTTTTTCACTACTGCCACCCCCACCCGGCTAGGGTCGATTTTCTCACCGCTAGCCAGGGCTTAGCGTCAGCTTGCACCATACTATAAATATGGTGCCCGGCCTGTGTCTGAGAATGATGCAAGCCAGCGGTAAATCTGTTTCTGCAAAACTGCGTTAGCGCAGTTTTGCGCCAAAAACTAAAATTTATGGGTCTTACAGTCTGAAAGCCTTTTCTCGTGTCACAGTCAAGTTGAGGATGCGCTACTCAACAGAGTGCATCCCTGTGGTAACATGTTCTCTTCCTGGATGTAAGTAGGAAGGGGCAATATGTGGATCTGAATAGTAACACCACATTACTTTTTATACTCCCTTCGAAGGTTAAGAACCGGTGTCCAATGCTTTAAGCAATACCTTTTCTTTTCAGAAAGTGAAGTGCAGATGAGATTGCTGGATAACATGTTATACCACTTAGAGCCTGATATACCACTTAGAGTCTGTTAACAGTTTGGTGGGCGACTTTCTGCATCACAACGTGATAGACATCACACCCGCTTTAATACAAGTACATTATATCCTATGGCACTTGTATTAATACTGGCAAGATATAAGTCATGTTTGTCTCCCAGTAATTAACAACCAAACTGTAAATCATGCCTCATGTCAGAAATTTGAGAATATTATTGGTTAATTGATAAAGAATCAATTAGTTGTACAATGTTGTAGTAAGGTATTTAGAATAAAACTTTAATCTTTCAAAAAATTGCCCCATGCAGAATTAGCAGATGCAGCAACATGGAGTCATCTAAAAAGGAAACACACATTTTATACAAAATACATAGGCGGTCATTACAACCCTGGTGGACGGTGTTAAAGCTGCGGAAATACCGCAAACAGGCCGGTGGACAAAAAAAGGGAATTATGACCATGGCGGAAACCGCCAACAAAGACAGCCACTTTAACAACCGCCCGCCACGGCGGTACAGACAAGCAGCGCGGCGGTCACCGCCAACAGACAGACGGGAGACAATGTACCGCCCACAGTATTACAACCCGCCAATCCGCCACCTTTTCCGGGGCGGATTCACAGTGGATAAAAACACGGCGGAAACAGCTTTTGCTATGGGAAAACACTCACCTGAACATATCCCACGAAGAACGAGGACTCCATGGAGCCGGAACTCCAAATACTCCCTGCCCTTGTGTTTCTGCTCCTCTATGACCAACAGCTACGTAGGCGCCGAAGACAACAGTGAGTACTGCACCTACGACATGGGGGAGGGGGGAAGCAAAAGTTAGGGGGACACCCACCAAACACCCCCACCCTCGCATATTACAACATACACACCAATGCATTCACAAAAAATCACAGTAACAACCCACAATCCCCCCGGAAGAATGAAAACACAAAGCGAAAATCGGTCAAACAATGTAATGTGCCAATATACATGTCATACAAAAATTTACAGATATATATTTGAAAATCAGTCATAATTATATATAATACGAGAAGTAGTGCAGATATGTACATAACAATGACCTTGCACCATCAGTCCAAAAATGCATGGGCGAGGCCCACAAACGATACCTGACCACAATCGGAGAGAACACTGCAGGGGCATCAGATAGAAATACTACAGGCACCTCAGGGGGAAGGGAAGGGGGGCACCTCAGCCAGATGACTGCAAAGCCAGATCCACGACGGGGCTTTATGCCCATTTATGCCATCCTGGGGAGTGCAAAGCCACAGTCTCTCAAGTATTTACAGTGGCTGGGTTGCCCACTGTGCCATCCTGGGGAGTGCAAAGCCACAGTCTCTCAAGTCTATACAGTGGGTGGTTTGGCCACTGTGCCATCCTGGGGAGTGCAAAGCCACAGTCTCTCAAGTCTATAAAGTGGGTGGTTTGCCCACTGTGCCATCCTAGGGAGTGCAAAGCCACAGTCTCTCAAGTCCATACAGTGGGTGGTTTGCCCACTGTGCCATCCTGGGGAGTGCAAAGCCACAGTCTCTCAAGTCTATACAGTGGGTGGTTTGGCCACTGTGCCATCCTGGGGAGTGCAAAGCCACAGTCTCTCAAGTCTATAAAGTGGGTGGTTTGCCCACTGTGCCATCCTAGGGAGTGCAAAGCCACAGTCTCTCAAGTCCATACAGTGGGTGGTTTGCCCACTGTGCCATCCTGGGGAGTGCAAAGCCACAGTCTCTCAAGTTGATGCAGGTCTCTACTGGTACTGGGGGGGACTGGTGCCCAGACTGGATGAGTCTCCCCGTGAAAGGTCGTGTCCTGTCACTGCCCCAGCTGCACATGGGATAAGGATGCCTGATGTGGCGGTCCATTCATTCCTACCCGGTGCTTGCCCTGTTCAGCGGTGCTTTGCCATGGCGGTCTTTGCCCTGTTCAGCGGTGCTTTGCCATGGCGGTTCAGGACTGTTCAGCAGTGCTTTGCCATGGCGGTCTTTGCCCTGTTCAGCGGTGCTTTGCCATGGCGCTTCAGGACTGTTCAGCGGTGCTTTGCCATGGCGGTCTTTGCCCTGTTCAGCGGTGCTTTGCCATGGCGCTTCAGGACTGTTCAGCGGTGCTTTGCCATGGCGGTCTTTGCCCTGTTCAGCGGTGCTTTGCCATGGCGGTCTTTGACCTGTTCAGCAGTGCTTTGCCATGGCGGTTCAGGACTGTTCAGAGGTGCTTTGCCATGACGGTCTTTGCCCTGTTCAGCGGTGCTTTGCCATGGCGGTCTTTGCCCTGTTCAGTGGTGCTATGACATGGCGGTTCAGGACTGTTCAGAGGGGCTTTGCCATGGCGGTCTTTGCCCTGTTCAGCGGTGCTTTGCCATGGGGGTCTTTGCCCTGTTCAGCGGTGCTATGACATGGCGGTTCAGGACTGTTCAGCGGTGCTTTGACATGCCGGTTCTGATAAGGACATTGGTGTGTGGCATGACGTTCTCTACACTGGACATTGGTGTGTGGCATGACGTCTTCTACACTGGACATTGGTGTGTGGCATGACATGTCATCATTGCCCAGCGGGGCTGTGGCAGCCGGGGCCCTCCAGGGCACTGACTCCGGCGGTGGCGGTGGTCTCCTGACCAGTGACGATACTTGGGCCCTCCTGGGCTGTGACTCTGGCGGTGGTCTCTGGACCAGTGACGATACTTGGGCCCTCCTGGGCTGTGACTCTGGCGGTGGTCTCCTGACCAGTGACGATACTTGGGCCCTCCTGGGCACTGGCTCCGGCGGTGGTCTCCTGACCAGTGACAATACTTGGGCCCTCCTGGGCTGTGACTCTGGCGGTGGTCTCTGGACCAGTGACGATACTTGGGCCCTCCTGGGCTGTGACTCTGGCGGTGGTCTCCTGACCAGTGACGATACTTGGGCCCTCCAGGGCACTGACTCCGATGGTGGTCTCCTGACCAGTGACGATACTTGGGCCCTCCTGAGCACTGACTCCGGCGGTGGTCTCCTGACCAGTGACGATACCAGGGCCCTCCTGGGCTGTGACTCTGGCGGTGGTCTCCGGACCAGTGACGATACTTGGGCCCTCCTGGGCTGTGACTCCGGCAGTGGTCTCCAGACCAGTGACGATACTTGGGCCCTCCTGGGCTGTGACTCCGGCGGTGGTCTCCGGACCAGTGATGATACTTGGGCCCTCCTGGACTGTGACTCCGGCGGTGGCCTCCGGACCAGTGACGATACTTGGGCCCTCCTGGGCTGTGACTCCGGCGGTGGTCTCCGGACCAGTGACGTTACTTGGGCCCTCCTGGGCTGTGACTCTGGCGGTGGTCTCTGGACCAGTGACAACGGTGCTGGTGGTTGTGTCTCGACCGGCAGAAATGATGGCGCACTTCTCCGCCGTGACACTCACAACAGGCTGGGCAGACTTCCTCTGGCCCTTCCCTACCTTTGGTGGAGTCACAGCTGACTCTCCAATCCCCTTGGAACCCATGTCAGTTGTTTTCCCACCAGGAGTCTTAACACGGTCCCGTCGTCCACTCTCCAATTTGAGAGCCTTTACAGGGGGTGGGCTTCCAGTGCCTTGGCTCCGGGTCCTACTGCCTGCCCTGGTGGCCGGTGCACTCCACAAACCTTGAACAGGCACCACTGGTATTGGAGGCTTTTTGGCTGAGGTGCTACGACGGGACTGATGAATTGGAGGGGGTAGGGGTGGGGGCAAAAAGGTCAACTTTACAGAGGGACAGTTTCTGACCAACACTGGGATGGGTAGCTAGAGGGGGTCTGGGAGTGTAGGAAGAGGATGTGGTTGTCGGAGGTGTCAGTTTAGCTGTTTTGGGTGCAGGTGCAGGTACTGGAGGCTGTCGTGAGGTGGATGGATGTTGGGTGAGTGATTGCCAGCGTTTGTGTACTTTGGGAGGGGGCGACACAGACACACTGGGAGAGAACACAGGGGACGTGTAAATGGCAGTGGAGGTGGTGAGTGCAGGTGAGCAGCTTGTGGTGCTGGGTGTCCTGGTGCGATTCATGGTGCCTGTAGCTGTGGTGCATGCAGGTGTGTGTGTAGACGAGACTGGGAGGGAGGAGGGAGAAGAGGAGGAGGGGGACACAGTGGAGGCAGTGGATGTTGCTGTGTCTGTATGTGGGTGAGGCTTGCGTGAGTGCCTGTGGTGTGTGTGGTGCCTATGTTTGCTTGAGCTACTTGTGTGTGTTGACTTGTGTGCATGCTGGTCTGTAGGTGTGCTTGGGATGGTCTGGGGTAGAGGAGAGTGGGTCTGGGAGGAGGAAGTTGGAGGGAGGAGGCTAGACACAGGGACAATGGCTGCCATCAGTGCTGAGGCCAGAGATTGCAGTGTTCGCTGAAGGACAGCCTGACCAGAATGAATGCCCTCCAGGAATGCATTACCGTGTTGCAACTCTCGTTCTACACCCTGGATGGCATTGACAATGGTAGACTGCCCAACAGTGAGTGACCTGAGGAGGTCAAGGGCCTCCTCACTGAGGGCAGCAGGGGTGACAGGGGCAGGGCCTGAGGTGCCTGGGGCGAAGGTGATGCCCTTCGCCCCAGGTGAGCGGGCACGGGGCGAACGCTTAGGGGCTGCTGGGAGGGCGGGGCTGGTAGGGGCGGTGGCGGCTGTACCTGTAGAGGTGGGGGGCACAGATGGTGCTGCCACCACAAGGGAGCCCACATCGTCGAACGAGTCTGTGTCGCTGCTTGGTGATCCGCTGGCCGACGTGAAGCTCCCCTCACCCTCCGTCCCACTGGTGCATTCAGAGTCCGTGGTGTGGCCCTCCATGGCCATGTGGAATGCAGCTCCCTCGTACTCCGTGCTCCTGCCCTCTGCACATGCAATTTCTGGGATAAGGCCTATACGGCAATGGTGGAATTCTGCGCACATGGATGCCACAGGGGCAACTATACCTCGACTTGGCACTCTGCTGAGGTGGGGTAGAGTGCCACATGGCCTACATTACGGAGGGGCCTTGCCTACCTAACTCGCCCTGGCCTAGGGACACCCACAGCCCACCTCCCCCACCCAGACACCTCCACTGCACGCAAAGTCCGCAGAATGAGAGTGTACTCACCGCCTTGTGTATGCTGTGAAGCCCTCAAGCGCCCATCCAACTCCGGGTAGGCCACCGCCAGGATCCGGAACATCAGGGGGGTCATGGTGCGACGGGCACCCCTCCCACGTTGGGAGGCCATTTCCAGCTGAGCCTCCGCCGGCTTCTTGCTGCAGCGGCGAATGTCCTCCCATCTCTTACGGCAGTGGGTGCCCCGTCTCTGGTGTGCCCCCAGGGTCCGGACCTCCTTGGCGATGGCACGCCAGATGTCCCTCTTCTGGTGGGCGCTGACCTACATGACATGCACAAGGGAAGAGGAACAGTCCTTACCAACTGCACCGTCGTTGTGAGTGGCCCCCTCCCTACTCTGGCCATTTGGCCCATTCATTCACATGCATTAATGTTCTAGGAACTCTGCCCCCTTCCCTCTTATACCAGCCCTCTCCACCCAGGCCTAGCCCATACAACGTGCTCCCTGTGTACTAACCTGTTGGTCTGGAGGACCGTAGAGTAGCGTGTACTGGGGGAGGACCCCGTCTACCAGTTTCTCCAACTCCTGTGCAGTGAAGGCAGGGGCCCTTTCCCCAGATGCAGCAGCCATCGTCGCTTCCAGACCGAGGTCACAGCAGCACTTGCAGTGTAGGTCCTCTCCTGTCGAAGGTCAGGTATCTAGTGATTGAACAGATAGAAAATGCCGGTGACGTCCGCGGCGGAGATGTCTGCGGCGGTGCGCATCATCACCGCCAGCGCACCTGTTCATTGGCTCCTGGGACCCATAGGGTCCAATGTTAACCAATGCAGCATTGCGCTGCGGTCTACCACTGCCTACTGCGACGGTGTGCAACGCCAGCGCAGTTACCCCACAATCCCATTGTCCCACTTTAGAGGTCAGGCAGCCGTCATTTCAGGGGCCCACATGGCTTCATTTACTACTGCGTCACACATAGCTAGGCCTACACTCAACACACATACAGGAAGGGTTTTGTGTGTGGTGTAGTCTTGTGTGTAACTGTGGGTACATACCTGGAGGAATAATGACTGGTTCTTCGCTGTTGTCCTTCGTAGGCACCGTCAGCTGGGACATATGAGAAGATGGCGGAATCCTCCGATGTACCAACCGCTGGTGGACCTGTTGACAATGGAAGAGAGACATGTCATCGTAACCTACAGGTTTGACTGTGCCACAACCTAGGAGCTATGTACCCAGTTGGAGCCAGACCTGATGTCACCAATCCGCCATCCGACTGGAATCCCCCCTGACGTGCAGGTGCTGTCAGTGCTCCATTTCCTTGCAAGTGGCTCTTTTCAGACAACTGTGGCCATGGCATCAGGAATGTCCCAGCCTATGTTTTCCAACGTGTTGTCCAGAGTGTTGTCTGCCCTGCTGAAACACGTAAGGAGATACATCATTTTCCCTCAGGTGGAGGATTTGCCTACAGTGAAAGGTGACTTCTATGCCCTTGGACATATCCCCAACGTCATAGGTGCTATTGATGGGACCCATGTAGCTCTGGTCCCCCCCCCACAGGAGTGAACAGGTGTACAGGAACCGGAAGAGTTATCATTCGATGAATGTACAGATGGTCTGTTTGGCAGACCAGTACATCTCCCAGGTAAATGCTATATTCCCTGGCTCCGTGCATGACGCCTACATCCTGCGGAATAGCAGCATCCCTGATATGATGGGTGAACTCCATAGGCACCGTGTATGGCTATTAGGGGACTCTGGTTACCCCAACCTGTCCTGGCTATTGACCCCAGTGAGGAATCCCAGGACCAGGGCAGAGGAACGGTACAATGAGGCCCATGGGCGGACTAGGAAGGTGACCGAACACAACTTCGGCCTCCTGAAGGCCAGGTTCGGGTGCCTCCATATGACAGGTGGATCCCTATTCTACTCACCGAAGAAGGTGTGCGACATCATCATCGCCTGCTCCATGCTCCATAATTTGGCTTTGCGACGCCAGGTGTCTTTTCTGCAGGAGGATGATCCCGATGACGGTGTTGTAGCAGCTGTGGAGTCTGTGGAGCCTGTGGACAGTGATGGACAGTGATGAGGATAAAGCTGAGGAAGAAGACAACGACAACAGAGAGTCAGTCATACAGCATTATTTCCAGTGAGACACAGGTGAGAACATTTTCATTTTTAGCATTACATTAACTTTCACATGTCTACCTCTATCCTGTTTCTCGATTTAAATCACTATTTGGTAACTGATATGTACCCTTCCATTACGGTTTCACAGGTGTGGTTACCTACTTGTCAACTGCTTGCATCCTTTAAGGGCTTGTGATGTGTGACATAGGTATGTTAGCTTTACAATGGTAAACCCATTATGACACTGTGATTGATAATACATTTTTACTAAATCACAGACTGACTCCAGATTGTTTTGTGTTTCAAGGGTGTTTATTGAAGTGCTCAGAAATGGTAGGGGGTTGTAAAATGAGGATGGGTGATGGCGGAGGACTGTCCATGGCAGAGTCCACTCTATTAGTCTCACAGGTGCACTGCCCATCTGGGCAAAGGAAGTGGAGCTGGGGCAGTTTAAGTATGGACAGGGTAACAAAGTGGGACAGTGGGAGGACAATCAGGGTGGTCTCATTTCCTGGCGGGGGTCTTGCCATCTTGCTCTGTCCTGTTCCTGGATCTCAGGGACCACTTGCGTGGTGGTTGTCCGTCTGCAGGGGGTGGGGTGCTGGTGTGGTGGTCCTGTTGCGGGGCGTCCTGTCCACTAGCGCCGGCGGAGGTGGCGGGCAGTTCATCGTCCTGGCTAGTGTCAGGGGCCCCTTGGAGTGCCACGGTGTCCCTCAAGGTCTGCTGTATGTCCTTCAGCACCCCTACGATGGTGCCCAGGGCGGAGCTGATGGTCCGGAGCTCCTCCCTGAACCCCAAATACAGTTCGTCCTGCAGGCGCAGGGTCTCCTGCAACTTGTCCAGGACCGTCGCCATCGTCTCCTGGGAGTGGTGGTATGCTCCCATGATGGAGGACAGGGCCTCGTGGAGGGTAGGTTCCCTTGGCCTGTCCGCCCCCTGTCGCACAGCAGCCCTCCCAGTTCCCCTGTGTTCCTGTGCCTCCGTCCCCTGGACTGTGTGTCCACTACCACTGCCCCCAGGTGCCTGTTGTTGTTGGGGTGGTGGGTTACCCTGGGTGCCCTGTAGTGGTGGACACACCGCTGATTGACCTGTCCTGGGTAGGGAGGTTTGGGCCCGCTGGGTGGGTGCTGGGCTGGTGTTACCAGAGGGTGGAAGGTCGGTGTTGGGCTGTGCCTGTGCAAGGGGAACCGACTGTCCCGAGGCCCACGATGGTCCGGGCTGGTCATCAGGATCCAGTAGGGCAGAGCTGCTCTCGTCACTGTGGGCCTCTTCTGGGGGTGGAGGGGTGTTGTCTGGACCCTCTGGTGTGGTGATGGTCCTTCGGGTTCCTGCAGGGGCATAAGAGCTAGATTATTGCATGTGTGTGTGTAATGGTGTGCAATGGGTGGGTGTTTGTGTACCCCAGTGCAAGCATTCCTGTGCGTGGGGTTGTGTGGTGATGGTTGGGGGGGTGTACTGGGTATGTGCAGTGGGCATGCTTTAGTGAGGGGTGTCCATGGTTCGTTGTGTCATGCAGGGCTTGGTGTTGGGATGGGTGGTTTGTGTCATTAGTACATTAGTGAGGAGTTGTAGTGATAAGGGAAGGGGTGAGGGTGTGTGATAGCATGCAGGTAGGGTGGGGGATATGATAGTTAAGAATTGACTTACCAGTGTCCCATCCTCCACCGACTCCAGCGAGACCCTCAGGATGCAAGATGGTCAAGACTTGCTCCTCCCATGTTGTTAGTTGTGGGGGAGGAGGTGGGGGTCCGCCGCCAGTCCGCTGTACCGCAATGTTGTGCCTGGAGACCGTTGATCGCACCTTCCCCCATAGGTCGTTCCATCTCTTCCTGATGTCCTCCCTATTTCTTGGGTGCTGTCCCACTGCGTTGACCCTGTCGACTATTCTGCGTCATAACTCCATCTTCCTGGCTATTGATGTGTGCTGTACCTGTGAGCCAAATAGCTGTGGCTCTACCCGTACGGTTTCCTCCACCATGACCCTGAGCTCCTCCTCGGAGAAGCGGGGGTGTCTTTGGCGTGACATGGGGTGGTGTGGGTGATGTGTGGGGTGGTGTATGTGGTGATGGTTGTGGTGAGTGTAGTGGTGTGTGGTGTTTTGTGCGTGGATGTTGTGTGGGTGATGGTGTTGTGTGTCTCTGTGTAGTGGGGTTGTCTATTCTGTGCTCTCTCTCTGTCGCCTTCGTCTCGAATTTTTGGTCATAGGGGTTTGTGGGTGATGTGGGTGTGTGTTTTATATTGTATTGGGTGTGTGGGTGTGTTGTTTGTATGTGTGTCAGGTGTGTGTATTTGTAATTGTCCAATGTGGCGGTGTTTTGTATATGTGTGTGTATTTTGAGCGCGGCGGTGTGTACCGCCAATGGAATACCGCGGTTGAAAGACCGCCGCATGGATTCGTGGGTCATAATAGCATGGGCGTGTTTCTGTTGGCGTGGAGGATTTGTTTCCGCCAGTTTATCACTGACCTTTGGTGTGGCGGTCTTGTGTGGGTGTCTGAATTTCGGCAGATTCCAAGATGTGTGTCATAATAGCTGTGGCGGAATGCCGCCGCCGCGGCGGTGTATTGGCGGTCTTCTGCAAGGCGGTAAGCGCCATTTACCGCCAATGTTGTAATGACCCCCATAATGATTACTTATGTCTTGTCAACTGTTACAAAACAAATTCAGAAAAAATAGAAAAACTGCTACATCATACTTGGAAATATAATAGCTATTACAGATGTAAGTTTTTTTGTCATTTGTCCTCATTCAGTTTTTTTACTGCTATTAACCCCTACAGTGCAGCCATCAAATGATGCCTGCACCACCGCTCCAGTGTGGTAGTCAGCCAGTAGGTGACTCTATGTTTTGAAAGGAACCTCCAGTGCAAGCATTGGAGGTGTCTATTTTTTTATTTATTTGAGAAAAGATGATCCTCACACAGGAATGCAGTCCACTATGCAAGAGTGATTATTTGCTGTAAGGCACATTCCCCTTGCAGCATCAGCCTTTGCTCCTTCTATCCCTCACACTAGCACTACCATGGGTGGTGACGACAACACTTGAAACCCAAAATAAGCCTGTTTCTCACTGCACCCAATACAGGCTCCAGGTTGAAAATACATCTCTGATGCCTAAACAAGCAATTGGAAGCCCCAGTGTCTCAGACAGAAAAATTAAATGGGAGGAAAACCCTTGGATATTGAGGCATATGTAAGGGTAAAGAAGATTCAGGAACAGAAGTGGAATAAGAAGGAGGAGCACAGCAGCTACACGGAATGAGCAACAGCAAGTCCACATTACAATGTGCCGATCAGTGAACGTGAGTCATTTATATACCTTAAAATGCAGAAGGAAAAACGTGTGACCTTGAAGTTATAGAACCCCATCTTGGATTGGCCACATACATTTTTAATAGGTAGTCAAAGGTACTTGATCACAAACCAAAAGGTAGAACAGATTATATATAATCTGATAGATTAGAAGTCAGTCACCTAATGCAAAAACATAGGCCTATACTGAAGAAATGTTTGGGCAGCCTTAGTGTCATTTTTTTAACTCTAAAATGGCGCTAACTTAACTCCATATTTATATTTTGATGTTAGACACGTCTAGCTTCAAAATATCAGAGTTAGCACCATTTTCAGGGAGCGCCAACCCACCTTGCGTCTCATTGTGACAATGAGATGGTAGGTAGGTGTTCCCTTCCAAAAAATGACGCTTGCCCTCTAGTGCTATATTTACCTCCTGATGCAAAAACAAAGCAAACCAAGCAAGCAACCCACCAAAATGGTGCTAAGTCTGACCAGGTGTTAAAAAGAGCCCCACACACCACCACTCAAGGAAAACACACAGAAGGGGCATTTGAAACTTCTAGAACAACTTGGAAGTGGTACTGCTCCAGTCTGGCACACGCCACAGACGTCAGCGAAGACAGCAGGCCTCTCCACCACCAATGCAGCAACCCCAAACACCACCACAGCAGCTACAAAGCCAGCGCAGAAGGCAGGAGAATGATCTTCAGACAGCGCACAACCATCCTTGGCCTCAGGAAACAAGATGTGATCAGGATGTACTGACTGAACGGAGAGTCCATTGTACGCCTGCTGCACAACATTGCTCCACACATCACAGCAAGGGTACAAACTCCCACTACTATTCCACCCATGACAAAACTCCTCGCTGTCCTCCATCTGCTGGCATCTGGATCTTTTCAGATAAAGGGCACAGAAGTGACTGGTATGTCCCAGCCATTCTTCTCAGTCTTCCTGTGTTCCCGCATGTGCTGGGCGCAATGGACTGCACCCATGTCAAACTGGTTCCACCTGCAGCAACGTATCACCTATATAGGAACCACAAGCACACCCATTCAATCAATGTGCAGGCCATTGTGGCCCACCGTGGGCTATTTACCAACATCCTAGCAAAATATCTCGCCAGCATATATGATGCCTACATATTCCGCCATTTCACTATCAATAAAAAGTACCATGATGGCAATATGGCAATGGTCTACTTATTGATAAGCCACCATACCAATCATTGCACACACAACACCTCAACCATGTAGGACAGACAAGACAAACACCACATGAAATACACATGGGCAGGGAAACACAGATGTACAGTCAACAACACATATGCAACATGTCACACCACAACGCAATCATTGCACTTCACAAACACATACACCCACATGTACATAACACAGCCACACCCTGACTGGCATACCACGTGTAGACAGGTGGAGTAATATCCCCTTTGCATACAGAAGTTACTCACAAACGACTACAAGTGTCTACTGGTTGACAACTAAATACAGATCCCACACACATTACATCAAAAAAAAAAGTCACACATAGGCACATTTCCACATACGCAATGGAGTGCAAGCCACTGGTAGCACCTATATCAAATGCCACCCAAGTGGTGCCATTACCAACTACATATCATCTACACATACCTGACATACCTGTAGTTTGCACATACACCTGTCTGCTGCATTGGGTCCCAGACATACGAACACAAATTAATCTGCTTTGAAAGTCCATAGGGCAGAATCAAGAGAAATGGGGCAGCACCTACTCCAGTGCCACCTCATATGCGCCCCTTGGCACCCCGGAACACCACCATGTCTGTTACCTATACTAGAAATGGTCCACCATTGTGAAGAGTTTCTGCAAAACTGTAAAGATCATGGGTGCCATAGTAGGACATAACTGAGCTTACATACACCATACTAAGGGACCCATGTGAAAAATAGGTGTGCCGCCCCCAAAGCCTGACTGTGCATGTGTTTAAAGTGTGTGTGATAAAACATGTATTGGAAGCTAGGAGATACTACTGTACCAAGTTAGATAATCCAACAAATGTGTGACACATACCCTTGAACAAATGATGGCTGGCACAACCATCATCTGCCACAAAGGGTGACTAAGGCGGTCATTCTGACTGCGGCGGGCGGCGGTCGCCGCCCGCCAAGCGGGAACCGCCAATTGGCCGCTCCGCGGTCAAAAGACCGCGGGGGCCATTCTGACTTTTCCGCTGGGCCGGCGGGCGCCCGCCAAGGGAGCGCCCGCCGGCCCAGCGGGAAAGGGCCTGCAACACAGAAGCCGGCTCCGAATGGAGCCGGCGGTGTTGCTGGTGTGCGACGGGTGCAGTTGCACCCGTTGCGCTTTTCACTGTCTGCTAAGCAAGTGGCATGGGCATGGGCAGTGCAGGGGCCCCAGGACACCTGTTCCCACCATCCTGTTTCTGGCGGTGAAAACCGCCAGAAACAGGCTGGCGGGAAGGGGGTCGGAATCCCCATGGCGGCGCTGCTTGCAGTGCCGCCATGGAGGATTGGGCCAACCGGGGGAAATCCGGCGGGAAACCGCCGGACCCGGTTTTCTGACCGCGGCTTTACCGCCGCGGTCAGAATGGCCCTGGAAGCACCGCCAGCCTGTTGGCGGTGCTTCCGTCGACAGCCACCCTGGCGGTCTATGACTGCCAGGGTTGGAATGAGGGCCTAAGTGTCACACTGCATGCGTAGTGCCACATGGTAAAATGGATGGCACAGTTTGGCTTTGTAGGACTACCATGGTGTCTCTACATCTGACACCATTGTGATGCAAGGAGGTGGTAGGTTCCATCGAACAATAGGACACTACCTCAAACGTAAACTGCACAACACATGTTTACTAAAGTATAACCCTCAGTTTGGAATCAATATGAAAATTACCAGGTGCTTCAGCCACTACCCAAGATTGTCATGTTCGTCAACACAGTCCAATGAAACCATTTCACAAGAACAGGAACATACACTATACCACATGCAAGTGTGAGTCACCACTCCACCTACAACTAACAACTACCATGGTATATTCCAAACCACCATCAAGCTTTACCAACACATCTTCTCTCATTCATTTGCAGTTGATCAAGGTTACACATACAGCCATGGGTAATGACTCCATTTGCCAATTGGAAGGGCACAGAAGAACACGCAATGTGGTGGAGAGGACATTTGGGCTTCTGAAAAGTTTAGGTGCCTGGCCCTGACAGGAGGAAGCCTCTTCTATGCTCCACCATTGATATTCAAAATCTAACTTGCATGTGCAAACCTCATAACATCTGTGTCAGAACAAGTGTTCCCTGTCCCCAATGAGGAGGAGGATCATGATGATGGAGCAGCTAATTTGGAGGGGGAACAACAGTACTCTGCTCCAGGAGTTCGCAGGAGACTCCGCATAGTAGAGAACTTCTAGACATAGTGACTGGACTAACATCACATTGTAAATAACACAAATAAAATGCTTTGCACCTGATTCTCCTTGGTCTACTCATTCGCCACTACATATACCATTGGAATGTGACTCAAACCTCAGGGAGCAGGTAAGTAACACAATAGTTACAGGTATGGTAGCAACATTGTTTGTGATATAAGAGGGCCTACTGCCTCCATCTCTCGTATCAATGACATGAAATTAATGGGCATGTGACTCCTGAAGACTTAGATCCATGCAACACTACATATATTGTGCCATCAAGTGGCCAGGGTGCAAATTCCTAGGTGTGAGAAAACAGGGCTGATTGCAGAGGCCCCCTGGTGTTTTGGCCCCATTTTTCACTTTTTGCTTTCCTGACTCTAATGGTGCCCTGGGTACTGCTAACCAGTCCCAGGGCCTGTGCTCTATATAAAATGAGTATGCAAATTAGGCTAAATATAATTGGCTAAGTCAACTTACCTATAAGTCCCTAGTATATGGTAGGGCATGTAGGTTTAGGGACCCAAGCATAGGTGGGGCCCCCAAAGGGGCACTGGTGAGGTGCCCAGTGTCATTGTAAAGGCAGGTCTGCCTTCATGGCTGCTTTTAAATTAAAGTTGCATACAAATTTGACTTTTGAATTAAAAGTAGTTCAAAAGTCGTAAGCTACCTTATTTTTACCTATAAGTCAACCGTAGGGTGTGCCCTATGTGCCTGTGTGGGTGCCATGTAACTATCAGCAGGGACATTATAAAATAGTTGTAAAAGCCCTGGTGAGGTAAAACAGCCAAATTTGTTTTTCCCTCAGTGTAGTGAATTGTCTCCATAGGCTAGAATGGGGAGACTTTATTTTAATTTCTAAGGTCCCCTTAAGTATCAGACACCTTAAGTTTGGTATCAAATTAATTGCTATAATAAATACCACATTTTACAATTGTTGGATTTAATATAACTTGTTCAGGTAAAGAGTTTTAAACATTAAACTTTACCTGAAAAGTTGCCAACTTCAGCCCTGCAGTGTTTTGCTGCTTTACTCTGATTGGCCAGCCTCTGGCAGCCTGGGCACGCTGCCTTGATGAGGTGTGAAGTGGCCTGGCTCAACACAAAGAGATGTGCCTGGGGAGGAGATCTTCCCTCAGCAGATTGGGAAGCAGGAAGGGCTGCAAAACTGGTCTTCAAAGGCAGCGGAGGACATTTGGGGCAACCCAGCACCTCCCTCACATCCTGCAAACCCAGACAATTAGGTGCCCCCCTGATTAGATTAGGAGAGGGCAGGAGGGGGGGGTGTTTAGGACTTTTAGCCACACCAGTGGGTGGGCTCAGCCAGATGTAACCTCCAAAATTCATTTTCGGCCATGATGGATTTTTAAGGAATCTTGCTTGGGATTGATTTTTGCCAAACTTCGCAGGAAGTGGTCATCACGGGGTGAAGGACCCCACACCTGATTGGAGAACCAGGACCCCCCCGTTTTTCACCCAGGAGCAAGGATAAAACTGGCAGACCTGCACCCACACCTCAGATACTTACCAGATCCTTACCAGGTAGAACTACAGGAGAAGAATGACTGCCCTGCTTGACCCCTGACCTGCACCTGGACACTGCACTCTGGAGGACTGCACCACCTGCACACCTGGGCTTCACCACAAAAAGGACTTTGCCTGGCTTCAACTGGTTCATGGATGGACTCCCTGTTTGCTACAGGTGACAAATTGTTAACCATAGTCCCCTGCACCAACTGCTGAAGAAACTAACCAGCTGACTACTGTCCAGCGGCTGTTTCAGAGTTTGCACCAGGTGCAATCTGGGAGTTGTAGTCTGCACCCTCAAGGAGCATCTCAGAGCTTCTGGAACCTTGTGGTGAGCTGTGGGCACCAAATGAACCTTAAAAGAATCCAAAGAGTTCCAGGAGGTCGGATTGGACTGGCGACTTGGTCCCGCTGAAGTAAATCTCCAGAAGAATGACTCATTCCGAAGGTAAACTTTTGACCGAGGCCTCCCGCAAGCTGTAGCCGAGCAGGGCTCCATCGCGGTCGGCCTCAAATTTTGACTTTGCCATGGGCGAGTTGCGACCAGATGACCAGATTGGCGCTATTCGTTTCTAAGTGTTAAAAAGTATTAATTCTTAAAAAATTAGTATCTCTGGTTCCCCTCGTCCGGTTTTATTAGTTTTGGTGTCATTTTAAAGATACAAATATAATAATTTTTTCAAAAATTGGTGTTGGATTTCTATTGCGTTTTGTGTTTTACTTATTTACTGTTTTGTGTTTTTTAAATGCTTACACATATGTCTCCTAAATTAAGCCTTGTCGCTCGTTGCAAGCTACCAAGGGTTTAGCTAGGCTTAATTTATTGAGACCTAACTGGACCTAAGTGGAGGTTAGTGGCCTGTTACTAAGTGTAGATACTTACCTGCCCCTACCAATAACCCATTTTCCAACACTATGCCATTCCCCACAACAACAGCATGCCTACCAGGATGTATGCATGAGGGGCACACATAAGATAGGGACTGCGAACAAATTGTGTTTAAGTAATGTCGGAACTGAGCACTGTCACATCCCAGGGTGATTGCTGCTTTGCCTGCACAATGCATGTGTGACAAGGGGGGGGGACATCATTGGTAACTTCAGTAATTGTCCAGGGATTGTAACCAATGTTAGATGCAGAGCCTGCACAGTGTATCCATAGGATTATGTCCTGGCATTGCCATTGTGCACAACCCTGGCACATGGCGTACTGTACCTCACCTATGGCACATACACGTTGGCTGTGGAGTACACAATGGATTGGCGGACACATTACACAGCTATGGGTACAGAATCACTATCTAAAGACATGACCCATTGTCAGGATTTAAGAATTTAATGGGACAATGCACCACAAAATAATTGTCTGGGTGGAATGTAGCCTGAGTGTGTTACACATGCCTATAGCAAATCCAGATAAATTTGTGAAGACTGATGTACGGATGTATGTACTGGGTAGCAACGGGTATGCTAGTACCATCAATGCTTGACATGTGTCTGTATATTTACCTAGTATGCTCTGTATAACATCATCACAGAGCATCTAGCAATGCACACAACCCATTGTCACTCACATGACAGAACACTTGCAAGGTAGCAACAGTAACAAATCATCCCATACATGTTTTGGGCTTCAACATCGCAATCAGGTGATTGTCAAGCAATGTTCAATAATGTCAGACACCCATCATGAAACTGAATGCGAGTAGAAGTAGCCATATATTTTGCATTTGGCTAATGAAAAAAGCAATACTGATATGATTTCACACATCAACATCATTCATCATAATAAGAGTTACCTAGCTTGTGGCATGCAGGAATAAATGCATACCCATGTTCAACGGAGAATGTGGATGGACAGCTGAGAGATACCCACAGATACGTGCAAATACAACACGCATGGTGACTTGATGACAACAAAAGTGATGTGGCAGGTATAATGTAATGCGTGTGTGGCACTCATTACACCTCACAAATATTGTCAATGATGTGGTAACTATCATGTAGCCAGTAGTAGAAGATGTGTACCTCTACAAATTACACAGGTCACATGTTGCATCCTGTCCATGTATGACCAGACAATGTTGCTGTAGAAGATGTGTACAAAGTGCAAACAGCCAAAAGAATGGGAGCAATGTAGGAGACAATACATACCTCACCAGTAATGCAGGAAAACATGGAGAAGGAACACATAGACTAATACTGACACATCAATGTCTACATGTCAACATTCAACATAAGTACAGAGAAGGCGGACAGGTCTGTACATCACCCAGTCATATTTGCCACTATGACAACCTGGTATTTGCTCATTGCATGCCAACATGACAGGAGGCAGTGGCAGGAAACACCATCTGTACCCTGGCACGTTCCCAAAATAGGAGTCAAAACAGATATACAACCCCTAATCAATCTGCCCATGGAAATACCATGATGAGACATGTCCTACACATGCAAGTACCCAGTCCTCTGTACATAAGAGGGGAAAGGCTAACAGCAAATACCGCAGAGGAAAATGTGATATCTCAGTCTGTTTGATTATAATTGTGCATGTGTCTGTCTGCAGGGGAGTGTGCAGTGTTCTGCTGAGTAGAAATCATGAAGAGGCTAGATCCCAGTTCAAAAAATCCAAACACCACTGCTCTCCCTACATAAACATATGACATTATCAGGGGCCTGATGCATGTTCCCAGGGTACTGAGTAAACTTGACCTCCATTAACATGCCCCTTCATATGCAACCATGGGTTTGTGTTGCCATACAAACTCACACAGTAGTGATGATGAGTAGGCTGCCATCTATGCCAGACTGCAACACTGCTACACTGTGGTATGCCACTGTATGTGACAGTCACAACAAACATGATGTAGACAAATGTGAGTGCCTAGTTGGTGGCATGCACAAATATATCACATATCTCAGCACACATGTACCACAGTAATGGCTCAGGCATGGTAATGTGTATGGATTCTGAACAAAAGGCAACCTAGCACAAAAGTAAGAGCATAGGTATCACAAGATCAATGACTATAAGAAATGAGCTTCACATGTGTTCCAACATACGTAAACATAGGCGGCACTGATGTGACTACACATGCATTGGTCAAATGCCAATATGTATCCATGCAGGAAGATATCACTTTGAGGTTTCACACCCCATGAACACACCACTGTGGTCATATGTTACAGAAATGACAAAACACATGTCTATACACACACACAGCATACACCAACCTTCAGTAACACATGTGTACATACCATCTCCTGCAACTAAGATACATGGGAAACCATATGTCACACATGTAGCAGAGCATCATGCAGTACAAAAAAACAACACCCCACAGAGTGGACATACATGCACAAATTGGCAGGGGCAATTTGTCATGGTTGTCACGTGGCTTACCATGTGTTGGACATAGGCCATGATACATATTGTGTTGTCTGTCTATGTACATTTGTATATCAGATATAACAATGTAGTACTCCCACAAATTAGTAAACAAACACATATGTGCACGTAGTATACACATGTGCCACCATGTATGTGGGCACAATATAACCATGCATGCACATATGCACAAGGTATGAGTAATCGCTTGCAGCAGACTCATTAACAAACCTATGGATTCAACATACCTTTTCATGCACCATAATCAAAATTAACGCAATACTGTCATGCGTCAAAAATTGTCGCAAGCGTCTAAATCTTATACTTTTCTCCACAGGCAAAAGACGCCTGGAGCCCCTCAGCATCTAGCCCAAGTTCCCATGCCTTTTCACGCACAATGTGGAAAAATATGACACATGACCACCATACTATTCTCCTAGGCTAATAGACGCCCAGCCCCTGAACGTCTATCGCACGTCCACAGGCATTTTCACGCAAAATGGAAAAAAATTGATGCATGACCGTCATGCATAAAAAAAACGAGGCATGACTGGAAACGTGATGCACAGGCCCAGGAAGTGATGAAACAGGACATCCTACTTGCAAACAGAGGCCAGGAAGCTGCAGTGGGGCAAGATGCTCCACCACCTGACTGGAGTGTTTGTGACAGGACGAAACAACCACGAACTGAAGCACCGCTGGGCAGACCGGCGATCTGCTGAATCATCTGGCCATCGAGATTGGTGGAGCAGTTGGTAAGCGTCCCATTTCCACACAAAGTCCATTTTTTGCAGGTGCATGACAGTTACAGATTCGGTTGAGCGCTGCATGTCATGGTTATGGATCTGGACATGTCGTATGCTACCCTTTATGAAGAGCCTCAGTGTCACTTTAGGACTGCCATTCAAATGTACTATAATGAAGCTGAGGCAGGGCAGATGTACCATTTTCCCTGCCAACCATTACAAAGTGTTGTGTAGCATGCAAAGGGCAACTCGGTATTGTGAAGCACAACATGATGCCTGCGCCATGCATCATGTTTGAGATGGGGGGACCAAAAACCTGTTTGGGGGCAAATGTATAAGCCACTGGTAGAAATTGAGAAATACCTAATATTCCATATTTCATGCACTTTGAACGGCTGCTGAGAGCAGGTATGATATGGGGGCATATAAATGTATGTGATGGGCCGCCATGTACTCACCAGAAGTCGTGATCATCTGTTGTGTTGCAGCTTCATTTTCCTACAAATAAATAGATGCATTTGGACCCTACCTGCATCATGCTGTGCCTTAATTCTCATTAGGCGAACACATGGCGGGGGTGAAGGGTGCACTGAGGGTCACAAGGACTGTAGTGATGCATTTGGTGCTGCACCACTATCGTTCAATTGGCCCCTTCATGTCTTTGGACAAGGCCATGTAAGGAAGCTTGACCATGCACTGGATTCAGACTACTAGAACTTTCCTCTTCCTGTACATCATATACCACATACACCCTAAACTTTGTCTATTACTACAAACACATGTGCTGAGTTAGCTCCACAGGCCTGCCACATCTCACTGTCAGTATGGGACTGCCCTGCACCTGCTCCATCACTGACACATTACTCAGTAACCTGCACCAACAAATGCATCCTTGAACCACAGAGCAAGTGTGTCTTTGTTGAGGCATATGTATATGCCCATGTTTTTATCCCTCCCTGGACAAATAATGGTATACCATGCAAACAATGGCTAGCCACACACTATTGGCAAAACATCCATGATTTCAATCAGTCAATGTGCAGGTAGGTACAACTATTTTCACATGAATAAACTCTCAGAGTGTTACCGATCGTGTGTGTCTTGTGATGGCACACACATTATTTACTTCATACAAGGATGTATCACAGCATTCCTCAACACTGGGCAGTTGGTTGTCAGTTTGCTGTGACAATGAGGTAAAAGTCTACAACATCTGGGGAGGCTCAAATGGTATGGGTGTCACAATGGGATAGCCAGTGCAACAATCATTGCATGCCCCTCAGATGCAGTATACAGTGCCATGCAGTCACATACGGTCATGGAGGTATAGAACTAACAAACACCACCTGCATAACAATGCCATGTACAAATGGTGCAGTGAAAAGCACTACAGGAGTGTCAGGGACAGTAATGATTTCTAGGTGCATGGGTCTACATCATCTGAGACTATGGGGGTTATTACAACTTTGGAGGAGGTGTTAATCTGTCCCAAAAGTGACGGTAAAGTGACGGATATACCACCAGTCATATTACGAGTCCATTATATCCTATGGAACTCGTAATACGGCTGGTGGTATATCCGTCACTTTACCGTCACTTTTGGGATGGATTAACACCTCCTCTAAAGTTGTAATAACCCCCTATGTGTGATTGACTGATCAAGGATGTTTGTCTGTTGCTATGATCTACCTCTAGGATGACTTACTCACTCAGCTTAACAAGTTGACAGTGAACACTGTTGTGCATTAACTGATATGTGCAACTTACAATAAGCAATGTTTTTCATTCATGTCTTGCAGCTGGACATCCACCCTACACCGTTGGTGAGGTGGCCCAATTTGAAGACCCCCATACAGCCAGTAAGTGTCATCTTGTGTGTCATGTGTACCACTCCAGTGTTTAGTATGAGTCAGTCTGAAGTGTGGAATGCTATGAATTATGGTTATGCCTGACCAATGATATGATATCATTGGAGTATGGATGGTGACATCATGTCTGTTGGAGTATTGTACAATGATAATGACTTGCTTATAGCACAAGGGGCAATGTGTGCTGGCATGGAATTGTGGGAATTAGGAAATGGAAAGGCTGGCCACATATTCATTGATGTCTACCATGATATGTCTCAGGGCAGCTGTTGATGTACATAGCATACCTGTTGACAACCACTTTGTCACAGCATTATTGACAGCACTGTGTGCCACACATAGCTTACACTTACTCACAAGACGGTTCAGGTGTGTGTCATAGCTTCAGAGGTCTCTAGGGAGCTTATGTAGAAGACACGTGCACCACAGGTGCCTCATTATCCTTCAGATATATGTATTGAGGCTATAGTGCTGCAAGGACCCATATTGTTCTGGAAAGCAGTCAGTAGTGTACACAAATAGTAGACAACTCAGCTCCAGATGGTTGTGGTAAAAGTCTATGATTTTTCCCACACCAGATCTCAGCAGTTTACACAACATGGTCCTGCCAGCGTGATATTTGTGAGTGATGTAGGTCATATCACATATGCATATGATGTGAATGCTGTGTGCGTACCTGGTACTTTGATGATGTCTGAAACGCATGTGCAAATGTACAATATATCAGGATACTGTTGCAGCACCCAGTTCAGTACCAAACTCACTATGGGGCTAAGGGCACCCATACAGCCACTATGTGTGTGCTGTTTAACACATGTAGCACAACATAACAGGTTAGGGGGCTTTAGTTCTGTAATGTGTAGAGACTTTGATTTGCAGGTCAGGATTTGACCAAACTTTCTGGAGACATTGCATCAGTTGTACATGTGGGCACATCGTGTACAATAGTATGCCCTCTTGTAACATATGTTCAGGGCAGGTCTTTCACCAGGACACATGCATATTGATTTACCAACTCTTAGAGTAGCTGGTGGGAAGTTTCTAGACTCCCTATCCTATGGCCTCCACCTTGTATCCATGATGGGTGGGCAAGCCTTGATGTTTCACCAGGGGTGTTGAGGTGGTGGATTGCATGTACAGCCCCCCTTATGCAGAGGGACACAGGAAATCCAACTTGTTGGGACACATGATCCTCACAAGTTTGATGACACAAATGTTGATCGTGGACAATTAACAATGGATATCCATCATCCCAGTGACATGTACATGATACTGAAGATGGCTGGTAGGAACTAGTCATAGATGATGAGTAAGTATTTGTTGAGGAATGTGTGGTGGACTGTATGTGTTATCTGTAGTTGCTGATTTCATATGTCTGTTCAACGTCCACCCAATGCCAAATCTGTTGCTTGATTCTCCTCATACTTCAGCTGCCAATATGACACCAGATCAGAGGCACACATTTCACAAGAGGGATGATCGCTACCAGCACATAATGGAGGGTGAAGTAAGATACCGCTGAATGGGAAGGAGGTACAACAGGGAAAAGGCAACTGGAGAATGGTGTGTGTTTTCACATGGTGGACATCCACAGCAGCCACAGCCACATAAGGACAGTGTTGGAAAGACATCAGGAGTGCAGGGGGTCTCTGCAGGTCAATGGGGCTCCACATCAGCTGCATCTGTTAGGAGCCAGGCACCTGTTCAGCCACCAGCTGCAGTTATTGTAAGCCAATTTGAACAAGACATGGAATGGGACATGGCCACGATTTTAGCCAGACTTGACAAATTGGAGGAGGAGAGTGCAAACAACAGGAAGATGTTGCGGAACATTAATAAGAAACTCAAGAAAATGAAAAAAATAACTTATCTTTTCTACAGCCTCCTAGTTCCTACCCCTCCCTTTCACTGTTGTACATAGTTTTAGATTGGGTTTTAGATGGGTAGTATTAGGTTAGTGTAGGGCAGGCATAGGTTAGGTTAAGTATAGTGGGGGTGGGTTTTTATTCATTTTCTTTTTGTTCGGGGGTTGGTTGGAGGGTCATGTTGGGGTATTTGTGTATAAAAAAACTAAAAAAGTATAATTGTTTAGGCCATAGGTTAGGTTAGTACATGTGTAGTCATAGTTTATGTTGTCCTACTTGTATTTTGACTCTTAAAGGGGGTGGAGGGACAATGTTTAGAGTGTGGTGTTACATGTGTAAGATAAGTTTAGAATAGGTTAGATAGGTGTAGTAGTTATTTAACTTAAGTTAGAATAGTTTAGTTTAGCATAGGATAGTTTTTAGGTTAGTTGTACGTATGTGGTTGTTTATACAATAAATCCTGTTTCTCTTAGACTAATTTGTTTGTTTTGATTGAGTGTCTGGGGGGGTCTCATGAGTGCGCTGGCCAAGTTGGAGGAATGGCCTAGAGTATGCTTACTGTCTTGATTTACAATGATTACCATGTTCATCCCCTATGACCAAGGAGCTGTCAGATTGGCTGCTACATAATGTCTACTAGTCCAGTTTTTTTAAGATGTTTTTTATTGAGTCAAATACAAGAACATTAACTTAACATTGCCAGGACAGAGATATGCAGTTGTGAATATATATGCATAAGGAATATTGTACTTATAAATGCATATTAAACATGTACATGAATTAGCCATATACAGCAATATAGTATCAAAGACTCCAAGTTTGAATAAAGAAAGAAGAAAGAGAGAGGGAGAAGGAGAAGAGCTATAGGGATAGAAAAGGGAATCAAGTGATAGCCATGTGGAGAGAGAGGTAATAGACATTAGTTACAGCGAATGTAAGATGAAATAAGTATATATAAGAAGAAAAACAGGAAATATATTGATTTTTTTTTAAAAAGCAGGAGAAAAATCCATTTCCTTTGCAGTGCGTGAGAGATAGTTACTTAATGGCAAACATAGCTGATGACGTTTGAAGAAATTTCCTGTTGAATCAAGCTTGTAGCTGTCAAGTCTATGATGATAACATACAGAATTCCACCACTGTCTGAGAGTAATGTTCTCCGAAGATTTCCAGTTAGAAGTAATAATAGAGATTGCAATAGAAAGCAAAAGGTCCACCAATTTTCCAAGAGGCCTGAATGAACTCCAGATATCGTGTATGCCACCCAAAAACAGTAATTCATATGACATTGGTAAGGAGATCTGAGCTATTGCTGAAATGCGAGACCATATTGAGGACCAAAAAGTAGATAGGGATGGACAGGAAAAAAACATGTGAAAGTCAGTACCCTGCTGAGTGTGGCAGGGCCAACAATTGTCATTTTGTGCAAGTTTGAGTTTGTAAAGGCGTACAGGAGTGTAGAAAAGTCTATTATAAAAAAATATATAGGGTCTGTGTGAGGCTTGCAGTGCGTGTAGTGGAATGTATCTTATACCATATTCTATCCCATAAAGAAGTTGGCCAAACAACACATAGATCTGATTCACACAATGTCTCAATAGGTGATTTGAGTCTAGGTGAAACTGACATTCTTAAAAGTTTATAAATTCCAGCTGCCCTAGGATAATTAGAAGTTACAATCGGGTGTGGAGATGATGCAAGAGAAGAATGATTATGATGTATAAGGGATTTCATGCGAATAGGGAGATTATAAATTGCTGAGAGAGTAGTAAAAGGGATAATAGAGTCTTTATGATATAATTGGGAAATGAGAAGAATACCTTTAGTCATCCAAGCCTTCCAACACAAGGTTTTACCTTGTTTCCTAAGCGAACTGTTGTGCCAAATAGGACTGCTAAAGAATCGATTAATGGGGGTAAGATGCAAAATAAAAAAAGGTTTCAGTAAGTTGACTAAATGGGAGATAGTGCTGGGCAACCAGAATTTTGGGGGGCTAGACATAAATATAATGTGTTTATGGGAAAAGGGAGAAATAAATGTTTCTTCCAAAGAGAACCATAGCTTTTTAGGGGCATCATTGAGTGTAGATAAATAGGGATGTATTTGCTTAATGCCAAAAGATTTGTGATAATTTTTAAAGTCAGGGAAATTAACTCCACCTTGTACTTTAGGAAGTTTTAATTTCAAGAGAGAGATTCGGGATTGTTTACCGTTCCACAGGAACTTGGATAGAATTTTATCAATTGAACTAAAAAATAGTTTAGGTATCTTAATAGGAAGCATCATAAGGAAGAAGTTAATGATAGGGAGAAACATCATCTTAATGGTGTCCAAGCGGCCCCACCATGTGACATATAACAGAGACCATTTCTGTGTGAGATAAGATTTCTAAATTAGTCCGTAATGTATCCTTGAGAGTAGTGCAGTACCATACCCCCAGGCATTTAATCTTAGAAGAATTCCAAGATAATCCTGCATCAAGGAATACAGAGCCAGTGCAATGAGCATTAAGTGGTAAGACCACTGTTTTGTCTATATTAAGTTTACAGCCAGAGGCATCAGAATATAAGTGAGCTCATGCAGGAATGCAGGAAGAGAAGTGTCAGGGTGAGGACATGAACATGAGAATATCATCAGCATATGCCATAAATTTGATGTGTGCATTATTAATTTGAAACCCCGTGAATTGTTCAGACGTTTTTAATTGGTATAGAAAAGGTTCGAGAGCCAAAATAAATAGTAAAGGAGATAATGGGCATCCCTGACAAGAGGGAAAAAAGGAGATCGGATACCGTTTGTTATGACAGAGGAACATGATGAGGAGTAAAGAATGGATAGAAAATGTCTGAATTTAGTACCTAGTCCATGCCATTCCAATGCTTTCGACAAGAAACCCCAGTAGACCCTATCAAAGGCCTTTTCCGCATCCAGTGATAAAGCTGCCAGAGGAATCTTAAGTTTAGATGCCTTGTTAATAATATTTAAGAAAGTACGGGAATTATCTGCTACATTTCAATTAGGGATAAAACCAGAGTGATTAGAATCAATAAGATCAGGTATATATGGGAGTAAACGGAGAGCTAAAACTTTGGCATAGAGTTTACAATCAGTATTAATTACAGATATGGGTCTATAATTTTTACAGTCAGTCGCATCCCGATCTTTTTTGGGAATAAGACAAATCATGGCCTCCATAAATGAGCCAGATGCAGAACCTGACATTATAAAGTGATTAAGTAATTGAAAGAGTTTGGGGAGAAGAGACTTAGCAAACTGAATAAATAATTCTACTGTGAAGCCATCTGGGCCTGGAGCCTTACCCTTGGGGAGAGATTGTAAAGCTGTATATAGTTTGGTAAGTTGTAGGGGTTGGTCTAAAGATGAGAGGTCAATCTGCAATGGGTCTCTTGGTTTGAGATTAGAGAAATATTGGTTGAGAGATTCAACTGTTGGTATGTGTTCTGGAGTGTACAGGTCCTTATAGCAAGAAGCGAAACACAATGCTATATCTTTATCTCTATATAAGTGTTTAACACCATTGTTATATGTGATAGATGTAATAGTTGTTTTTCTTTTCTTTGTTTCAAATATCGAGCTAGAAGAGAACCAGCTTTATTTTTACCACCATAATATCTGGCATTTATTTTCAGGAGGGTGCTGCATGCTTGTTCAGTGGTGTATTGGTTAAACTCCATTTTAGCTGAGACTAGTGCTTCAAGATATGATTAACTAGTTTTGTGAATATAGTATTCATGTTGTAGGGACTTTATATTTTCAAGGATGGAAGTCGATTTTTGTTGAGCTGACTTTTTTTTTCAGTGAGCGTAGCTTATGATGAAACCCCTAGAGGCTGCTTTGAATGCATCCCACACAAAATGAAATGATAGTTGATCACTATCGTTGATGTGAAAGTATTCTTCTATAAACTTACTGTAGGAAGAGATCAAAGTAGCATCTGAAAGTAGAGAGTTATTAAACTTCCATGAAGATGTTTTAGAACCATTAAGAAAAAGATCAAGGTCAGTAATCACAGGTGCGTGATCTGAGATAAAAATAGCACTGATTTCAGAGTTGACCATACGTTGCAATAAACCTTTACTCAGAAAGATATAATCAAGCCTAGAATGGGAATGGTGGGTAGGAGAATAAAAAGAGTATTCCAAGAGGTCAGGATTGCATACTCTCCAGGAATCAGAGAGAGAATGCTGTAAAATAAAGTTTTTAAAAGCTTTGTGGGAGGCATGTGGAATGGAACGTGACGTGGAAAGTCTGTCCAAAAATGGATCGAGAATTTGGTTGCAGTCACCACCTATTAGTAAATTGTCGAGGAATGTTCAGAGACCGTATGTGAAAGATTCTTCCAAAAATTTGGATCTGGATGTGTGGGGCCGTATATATTTAGGATAGTAAGAGAAATATTGTCAATTGTAAATTTAACAAGTACCCAGCGACCTTCTATATCTTGATGCTGTGAAATTATGGTAGGTTTGAGAGATTTATGACAGAGTATAATTACCCCATTTTTGTTTGTGATGGAAGGGGAGTAGAAAATGTCCCCCACCCATTGTTTTTTAAGCTTAATTGCCTCAGAGTTGTTGAGGTGAGTCTCTTGCAACAAAGCAATGTGGCATTTCAAACGAGCTAGGTGAGATAAGACACACTGACGTTTAATGGGGTGTTTAAGCCCCTTAACATTCCAAGTAACAGTTCTAAGTTGCATAGCAAGAAGTATTAATAAACAACTGCTGTAAAAAGGAAAAAACTAGGCATATCAATTTTGCAAAAGCAAAGAAATGGGAAAGAAACAAGATAGTAAAGAAAAAGAAAAGGGAAGAAGATGACCTCCAGAAGTTGAATATACATGGATGTGGCATTACAGGGACTAAAGTCCACGAAAGCTAAAGAAAACAAGATAGAAAGTGAATACCCCGAAAGGTAGAGGGACAGCGTAGAACCTGAAAAGACAGGCAAGAGTGGCTTCAGCACAAGAAAAGTGATATTAGATATTAAAACATAGGAAGGTGAGTTTCATGGAAGAAATAAAACCACACAAACGAAAAATGTACCATTCAGGAGACCAAAGAACGTAATGACTACAGTAAAGGAATGTGACATGAAAAACAATAAAAACCAAAGCTTACCAGTGGAACATGTAGGAGAACAGTTTGGATGGTGAGAAAGGGATACGGTTGGGAAAGGAACATGAGGATTGCAGAAAGAACACTATCTAAAAATATATATATATATATATATATATATATATATATATATATATATATACGTATATATATATATATATATATATATATATACATATATATATATGAAAATAAGAAGATGCAGGCAAGGAAAACCATGGATATAAATATTAAACATAACCATTACTATTAAACTGTCCAGAAAAAAAAAAAGAAAGGACATTAAAAACAAATTAAATTATATCTTCAAGTAATTGCAGATGCTCCTAGTTCCATTGCTTCTGTTTTGTGTTGGTTAATAAACATTTGTAGTGCTGAAGGTTCCTCAAACGAGTAAGATTTGTCCTTGAATGTAATTTTGAAAAGGCATGGGTGAAGAAGACCATATTGAATATTCAAGGATTTGAGTTGTGGACGTAAGTCCAAAAACTGTTTGCGACATGCAGCTGTGAAAGGAGAGAAGTCTTGCGTGAAAAACACTTTGGGGGTCATTCTGACCCTGGCGACGACCACGGAAGCACCGCCAACAGGCTGGCGGTGCTTCCTTTGCTATTTACAGCCGCGGTTGCCCAGCCGGGTCCGGCGGTTTCCCGACGGATTTCCCCCGGCTGGGCTGAATCTCCATGGCGGCGCTGCTTGCAGCGCCGCCATGGAGATTCCGACCCCCTTCCCGCCATCCTTTTTCTGGCGGTTTTTACCGCCAGGAACAGGATGGCGGGAACGGGTGTTGTGGGGCCCCTGGGGGCCCCTGCACTGCCCATGCCACTGGCATGGGCAGTGCAGGGGCCCCCTAACAGGGCCCCATAAAGATTTTCGCTGTCTGCATTGCAGACAGTGAAAATCGCGACGGGTGCAACTGCACCCGTCGCACCCCTGCAACTCCGCCAGCTCCATTCGGAGCCGGCTTCATTGTTACAGGGCCTTTCCCGCTGGGCCGACGGGCGCTCCTTTGGCGGCCAAGTGGCGGTTCCCGCCAGCCAAACTCGGAATGAGGGCCTTTATGACCTGACCATAGCAAAGAGCCCATCTTTTTGGCTTCCGAGAGTATTTGCATCAAGTCAGTAAATTGGAGAAAGAGAATAATAATTCCTCTAGGATGTGCACAAGGGCCAGTTGAAGTCTGTGGACCTAAACGATGTACCCGTTGGATAGAGAGGGGAGAGGTACGAGGCAAGCGAAGAATTGAAGGTATTGCTGTTTGAAGGAATGCAATCATGTTAGAGCCTTCCGAACCTTCTGGAATCCCAAAAAGGCGAAGATTATTTCTCCTATTTCTGTTTTCTAAGTTTTCAGTAAGCCTTTTAAGTTGAGCTATGTCCTTAGAGATCTGAGGATTGACAGTGTTACAATCTTCAAGGTTACTGACTCTCTGTGCCAGAGTACAAATTTGTTGTTTGTGTTGGGACCATTGCTCCTCAATACGTTGCAAAGAGGCATTAGTGTCCATCATAAAGGGCTTTAATGCACGCAATTCCTCCATGACATCATCTAGTGTAAGATGTGTAGGTAATTTTGAGGGAGAATCAAGGTCTTTTTTTGGGCGCTTGACGGAGGAGGTGTTAGATGTTTTTTTTGCAACTGCGCCAGCAGCATGAGATGAAGAGGCGCTATCCTTTAAAAAGACTGCAGCACTATCCATTGTTAAAGCTGATGGTAGAGAAGATTTAGTTATATGTGTGCGCACCACTTGAAGAGGATTATTAGACTTGGAGAAAGATGATGACTGGCAACTCTGAGAATTATGTGGTCTCCCCATAAAAGCCAGCAGCAATTTAGTAATAGGAAGCCAGCAAAGTGAGGTATTGATGAAATTATATTACAATGAGAAGCTGCTGCCAGAAGTTTCCAACAACAGAGCAAAATATAATAAAACAAATATAAATAGAAAATCCTAAATTATTCTCTCATAACAGGCATGACAGAATACCACAAGAGCAAAGCACTTTACTGCACATAGTCAAACAATTGGTGACTAGTTTTAAGGGAACCTTCTGAAAAGGAAATAATCCCCTCTGGCAAAGGAAATCATTTACCATGTTATGAAGAGCAATTTGAAAGAGCTCCTTGATAAGAGCTGCCAGTGAATACTGAAAGTTGAAAACCTCAGCTAAATGTGTTTGAAGAGAGAGGTCAAAAGTTCAGCTGGCTGTCAGAAGGTAATAGATATTCCATTGCAGGGGAAACTAGATTTGTAGAATCACATCCAGACAAGCAGTTAAAAGTCAAATAGAAA